>NC_056728.1:1934648033-1934865533 GCF_019279795.1 Protopterus annectens | reverse complement strand
TTGTACATTTTATTTTCTCACATAAAATCACAAACTTTTGAAAATGGGTTAGCATCCTTTCTATTCACAACACCATTGTGGTTTTCAGTGTAAAACATGTGTGACTTTTTTTGGTTTATTTTGTTGATGGGGTTGGCTTCTACCATGACATCATAAAAGACTGAAGCCACAAAAAAATCTCTGACTAAATTAATACACAGGCTACTACATTTCTATACCAAGTTAATTTATATGACAACGTCAATGAGATCTTGCACTGAAAATATATAATCTGACAATGTAGTAGTGATAGTAAGAAGCTGCTTTTCTAAAGAACCAAATTGTTTTTGGTTACCAAAAATACTTTTTCATGTTTATATGAATCATTGCCCATTACCTCCATGATATAATCTGTAAGGAGTATCATTTAATGAAGTGAAAAAAAAAACACTGCAATCTTTATTTTTTGTAAAATACTTTGAATCTCTAACATAACGGACCTAATACCAAAAGATTTGCGCAGAGGTTAACTGACTTACAACTATGTACTATACCAGAATAAGTCTCTTAGACTGAATGCAGTTATTTTGTAACCTGATCCCTGGTTTAAGCCTGTTTATAGATATGCCTTACATTAAAGTAAGTCATTTACACCAAGAGCATGTCTTAGAATCACAGTAGGCCTACAATGGAATGAGTCACTTACACTGTTTGGGAATCTGGTCCAGTAAGTATAATTACAAACTGCAAATGGAATTAATTGTAAAATAATGATACGTCATCCATAAAATGAGCAATAAATCTTAAGAAAGCATAGGATAATTAGCATCCCCTACAAGTTAGCATACATCACAGCTGTACACACCACCCTGTCCTTATTATTGTTCCATTCCTCTATAATACTTATCATGTCTTTCTTATGGTTCTCTATATTAATAATGTCTATCCTGCTCTTCCTATGGCCTTATTTCAATAAAATGCTCACAATGTGCTTCTTATATGTTTTATAGATAAGTACTAGGCTATCTGCCCTTGTGGCCCATTTTTAAGCTTAGCCAATTCCCTTCAAAGGTGAGACTCAAACACCATACCTTATATACATGAGGTGAATGCCTTTGCCATTATGAAAACCACCAACCCTATGGCTTTGTCTATTTCACAGTAATGCTTAGTATGTCCTTCTTATGGCACTGTCTGTATCCCTATAATGCTGAACATGTCCTTCTTATGGCTCTGTTTCATTACAATGCCCATATTAAAGTCATGTTGCATAACAGTAGTAAGAATACTCCAGAAACGTTTTTGGTTTATTTCATTTCAACTCTTTGTTAAAAATGTCATTAGGCCAAACCAAATGCTATGCTATGTTAGGACACATAAACTTTATCCAGATTGTCTGGATAGAATTTTTCCAACCTCATTAAATATCAGACTGTCAGAAAATGACGTTAATCATATTGATCACTACTGCAGTAGCTTTACCTATTTAGATTATATTCTGCCAAGGATATAAAAGCTAGCAAACTTCCAAAGCTTCAGGGGACTTTCCATTTGCCCAAACTGTCAGGCAGCTGAAGCCGAGCTGATTAAAAGACAAGTTTGGGCATGCAGCCCTTCAGAGCTTTACTGTTCCTGAAGAGTGCTCTTCTCTGAGGCTTTCAAGGGTAGTCAGCTTGTGCTTTTCATGCTAGGCAGTCTATTTTCTTAATTTTGTTTATGTTTATTAGTTTCTTCAGGAAAGTTAATTAAACCTAGAACTGTTGTGTTTTAATGGACTGTCTCAAGACTGTAACATACTTTTAAACAAAGATTTCATTTTTTTTCTGTCAGATTAAAAGGGATGTCAAGTAAACTGAAACATTTTTTGTTTTGTGCAGAAATTGTATTTATTTTACTTTTGTGGAGCTGACATAACATTTTAAAGTTTTTTTTGGTTTGATTTTCTGTCAAAAAAAGTATCTTTTGTGGACTAGTAATTTCTACCAACAACTGCTACTTGTCTTCCCCATGAAAGAGGAGCAATTTTTTGGCTTGACCACAGAACAGAATACCAGTACCATGGTCAGTTCTTTTTTAGCCACAGAAAGAAAAAAAATAAGCAAAAAGCCTTTGCCACCACAGTGGGTGACTCTGCTATGGCCATTTGTTGTACCTCAGACGACTCATCTTATACCTCTGGTCCGTCTGGTGTAGCATCTACAGCCACTATGGACCAGGGGCTAGCCACTTCCTCTGCAGTTGTTGGGGTGATATCAGTCGGCAAGAGAGAGGGAGGGAAAAGGAAAGCTTTCTTTGTTGTGGGGGAATGCTGTGTCAGTCAGCTGCCCCTAAAAAAGGAAAATAAGATGAATAATGTTCCTCAGTTGTTTACATTTTTATATACTATTCCCAAACCCGACCCAGCAACTAAAGCTTTAATTGATCCCACTGCTGCTAAGCACTTAATTTTGATCCTAATTTTTTCTGATAAGAATAGGAAAATTACTCATAGGTATGGGGGAAAGTGTATACATTTGAAATTTTGATTTTCAGAATTTTGAATTGTCATGCTCAATTGCTAAAGTTTGCTTTGACAAATTGTGAAACTATGAGGGTTGCTTTATTTGCAGTTTCTTCTTGTGAGGAAAAAATCTGCTTTGAATAACTTTCTTCTACTCATTGTTTACCGTGTATGTGTGACTCTGTTGATACTTCTTCTAGGGCTAAGGCCACGGACACTGTTTTGAGGAGATTTGCATAGCTATATTCTCAATAACTCTCAGATTATGTTTAAAATGAGATTTTAATTTTTTCCTCGGATAGAAATTTAGTGTGTCTGCTGCAAAGGTGACCAAAAAGCACAAGGAATGGGGGAAACCTACCCAGGGAAGACTTTTCAACCATCCTTTTCTAAACTTTCCAAGGGATTTTCTTACTCCTCATCCAGTTTTGACAAATAACAGAATAAATACTCTCAACAAAATACAGGCAGACAGACATTTAAGAAGAATTGGCAAAAAAGAAGGAAACAACAAGATAGAACTGAATTCACCAAGCAACAACAAACACCAGTAAAATCCAATGGTTTATTCGATACACTCTAGAGCCTCGGCTACAGTAAGCCTTCAAGGAGTAACACCAAACACACCCCATACATCTTTTATAGTCCCAACAATCCACAAGTCAATAAAACAATTTATCAATCAACCAATAAAATTCACTTTACATCACACTTCTCCAACAGCAATCTGTATTAAGACCTCTAGGTAACAAAATACCATATTTTAAAATAAAAACAGTTTCTTTTTTTAAAAGTAATTTTACAACATTTGTATCAAGTTCATCAACAGCCACTTGTTGCAAAATAGTAGCTTGCAATGTGTGATATTGTCCATTATGATGTTCACAAAAATGTTTAGCTAAAGGACTCTCTATTTTACAATTTCTGATGTCTCTCATATGTTCTAGCAACCTCACCTTGAACATTCTTTTTGTTTGACCTATATAGTACTTCTCACATCCACATTTTATTGCATAAATTAATCTACTTGTCCTACAATTAAATCTACCATCAGGAACAAAACTTTTATAATTTATATTATTAAATGCTCTCTGAATATACTGGCAGCAATTACAATTTGTACAAGGAAATGGGCCTAATTCAGAAATAGATCGTAACATTTTAACTTCTGGTCTGTTAAATTTTGTGTGCACTACCAGATCTTTGATGCTCCTACCTCTTTTATACGAGAATACTAGTTTTTTTAACATTAGTTGATTTAAATCACTATAATTTTGTAGAAATTGCCAAAAATGTAAAATATTTTTTTTAATTTTATAACTACACACATTATATGTAGATACTAAAAAAATTCTACATTTACACTTTTATAATTTATTTCTTCATTATTTTGTTTATTAAATCTTACTTTAGTTATTCGTTTTATGTCAGCATCAAGCAATTTGATGTCATAATTTCTTCTAACAAACATATCTTTTGTATTCTGTATTTCTTTCAAGAATATTTCATCTTCATTACACAAGCGAGAGATTCTAAGTAACTCTCCATATGGTAAAGCTTGGATTGTCTGTCTAGGATGACAACTAGATACTTTGACAAATTCATGTGGTGTACTGAATTTTCTGTGTACACTAGTAACCACTGGTTTACCATTAATTCCATGTAGTTGAATATCAAAAAATTCACTATATTCCCATATGCTATTCCATCAAAAGAAATGTTGAACCTATTATGTTGGATACTAGTTACAAAACTCTTCATTTTATCCAAACCATCTTCACATAAAAAAAATAAATCATCAATGTATCTAAAATACAGTTTGACATATTTCTTTACAAATGGGTTATTATAAATACATTCTTTTTCAACTAGCCCCATGAAGATATTTGCATACATAGGTGCAAATGGGGCCCCCATAGCTGTACCTTGTACCTGATGAAAAATCATATTATCAAAGCAAAAATAATTGTTTTCCAAACAAAATTGAACCAAGTCAAGTATATAATGTGTAAATGGCTGGGCACCCATGCTAACAAACAATGCTTCCAACCCATATTTGTGTGAAATACTTGTGTATAAACTCTTTACATCTAATGTTAGCCAATACATTTTCCTATTCCACATTATGTTCTTGATTTTACTTAAAAAATCAACAGAATCTCTTATATATGAAGGAAGACTAACTGCTTGTTTTCATAGTACCCCATGTAATATTACTCCAAGATGATGTAAAAAGTAGTGTCTAGCTGACACTATAGGTCTACCAGGTGGTTTCCTACAATTTTTATGAATTTTGGGTAAACAATAGAAAAATGCTGGACCAGTGCCAGATAAAGTCAACTTTTTTTGAACATCACTTTCAGTCCAGTAACCCAAGCGTAAACCTTTGTGAATTAAAGATAAATACTGTTCTTTAGCTTGTGTAACCACTTTTTCATCAACAATAGAATACACAGTCTTATCCATCAATAATTGCAAACACATATCTAAATAATCCATATGATGCATAATGACAATTTTGCTGCCTTTATCAGATGGCTTGATGACTAAATCATTTTGCTTAGAAAATTGCATTAATTCTAACCATTCAAGTTTGGTAAGATTATATTCAACTTGTTTTTTGTCAAAATTCTTAATCAAACACTCCATATCAAAATCAACCATTGCTTGAAATGTTTTTATACCATCATGTTGAAAAGGAGATATAAAATTACTTTCAATGTTAACACCTGAAGAATCTATCGGATAATATGCATTCCAGTCACTAGCACAAGATACAAAAGAATCACATGATCCATTACTATAGTCATCTAAACTTGAATTGTATTGACTTTCATTATTATAACTTTCATTATTACTGTGGCTTGCACCTTGACCATTAAAGAAATACCATAAATGTAACTTCCTAATAAATTTAAATAACTCTATTTTGCACATATACAGTTTTGGCAAAACAGTAGGCACAAATTTTAGGCCACAATTTAAAACAGAAATAATGCTATCAGAAATATGACATCCTGACAAATTTACAACCATATTGGTAAATAACTGTTTTTCAGTACCATTTAGTCCATTTGTACTCTCTCCCTTGTCGCAACGCACCTCCTCTCTGGTAGTCTTGTTCTCCAAAACCTCTTTTCCGCTGTGGATATTCACCTTCTCCCTGAAAGTTATCTGGAAAAAAGCATTGGTTACCAGGCGAGGGTAATTCGGGAAACTCCACAGAATCCATAACATGAACCTGTTTGTTTGTACTAAAATTTGGCGTATCAGCGCTGTAATGACTGACTCTCCTCATTCTGTCTCTGTTCATACCATTAGAATTGCGTACATTAGAACGTGAATGTTGATTGGCTTTGAATAAGTAAATGCTACCCTTTTCAAAATCACGCAAATCTCTCTCTATTTTCGACATCTTTTGTTCAATAATTTTCTTTTCTGAGACATTCACCTTGTTTTGAATATCTCTAAAGCAAGATTCAAATCTGGCTTTGTCCAGCACAGTCGCTAAATTACTGCAAGCCATATTAATGTCTTTTTTTAGGTTTAATAACTTAACATTGTCTCTTTCAATTAAAATTTTTAGCCATTCTCTAGAGCACTGGTGAGCAGCACATTCCCATTTGTTCTTAAACATTTTGTCAGTAGGACATGTACTATTAAAAGGTTCAGATGGATACTTTATGGCTCTTAAGCCTCTTGGCACAATGTCCAGGTCTAAGTATCTTTGTAAACTGTGACAATTATAAAAAACAGCTGCTTCTTTGTTCAAGAGATTAAGTAATTTAGAGACAATTGTCTTTACCTCTGCTGGGAAATCCATGGAGCGTTTACAAATATTAACAAAAGGATTGTTACTTCTTTTACTTCATGTTTCAGTCAGAAAACGCCCCATACTGGAATATCCACACCGCCTTCAACAGCAGTTGTTCTTTCAACTCTGTCAGCTGTTTGATCTAAATTAGTGTTAAGAAATCCATCCATTGTTCTTTGAGAGGTGCCCAGACTATCCTCTCTAAATATCCACGGAACATTCAAGGCAGGATCACTGGCCATAAGTCCAAATAAAGAAAACAACAAGATAGAACTGAATTCACCAAGCAACAACAAAAAACAGTAAAATCCAATGGTTTATTCGATACACTCTAGCGCCTCGGCTACAGTAAGCCTTCAAGGAGTAACATATGAGAGACATCAGAAATTGTAAAATAGAGAGTCCTTTAGCTAAACATTTTTGTGAACATCATAATGGACACTATCACACATTGCAAGCTACTATTTTGCAACAAGTGGCTGTTGATGAACTTGATACAAATGTTGTTGTAAAATTACTTTTAAAAAAAGAAACTGTTTTTATTAATATGGTACTTTGTTACCTAGAGGTCTTAATACAGATTGCTGTTGGAGAAGTGTGATATAAAGTGAATTTTATTGGTTGATTGATAAATTGTTTTATTGACTTGTGGATTGTTGGGACTATAAAAGATGTATGGGGTGTGTTTGATGTTACTCCTTGAAGGCTTACTGTAGCCGAGGCGCTAGAGTGTATCGAATAAACCATTGGATTTTACTGGTTTTTGTTGTTGCTTGGTTTCAAAAGAAGTCTCAAACTTCCCAAAACTAAGGACAGTCCAACAAGTCTGAATCACTATTCAAGAGACCATGCAAACTCTTCCCACCCTGACCCCTTTTCACCAGAAAGTTTGAATCTCCACTTTCTCTTTGGCAACCAATAATTTCAGACAAATGGGTTCTGAAAATATTTCATTAACTTTACACATGGCAGAGAAAAGAATTCCTCCTTTCCAGGGGGTCATTCCTTATCCTTCAGATCAGACTGCTTTGTTTCCACTAGTTCTTTATCACATACTTTCCCAAGGAGTGATAGAACCAGTTCCTCTATCCCATGTGGGGAAAGATGCTTTTAGTGGCAAAGAAAATAGTTCTTGGAGACTGGTTCTGGATATTTCTTTCCTAGACTTGTTTGTGATAGTGTCCAAATTCAAATGATGTTACTTTACAGTCTGATATCTATTCTGCATCTTTCAGACTTAAAATATGCTTATTGTCACATCCTTATTCAAGACATCATACATTTCTTAAGGTTTTGTGTGTCTGCATCACATTATCAGTTCTGCCCCTTACCTTTTGGACTATCCTCTGCACCAAAAATGTTCACCAAGTATCTTAACTCCATGTATAACTCATTACAGGATACACAGTTTCCATGTTTCATTATTTAGATAACTTGCTTATCTTTGCAGAGACTTTTTCAAAGTGTCAGAAATCTTTCTGTCTTGGGTGAAAGATCTCTTACATAAGCTGAGATTCCAAGAGAACATGCAAAAGTCTGTATTGACTCCTTCACAGCTGATTGTGTTCCTGGATTGTTAACTAGACACCTTAGTTGAAACAGCTTTTCTTCCACAGATAAAAAAAAGATTATCTAGATCAATTTCTAAGGTTTTCCACTCATACTCTGGTCACTGTGAGGGAATAACTCAGGATATAGGGTCTAACGACATATATGATTCTCATGATACCCCTGCCAAGACTCCACATGAGAAAGATACAGTGTTATCTAAAATGTCTTTGGTCACAGCATAAATACCCTTTATCTTTTAAATCTTAGTGATAGGGTTTGTCAGAAGAGTAATATTTTGGTGGAGATAAAAGATATCCTTAAATCTAACTCTCCTCTTATCCCCTCCCTGTTCCAAAACAGTCAGTCACTACAGACACTTCAAACTTTCCTTGGGAGCAGTCTCAGGAGGGATAGAAGTGAGTGTGTGTGTGGGGGGAGGGGCTCCAAGGACAGATGCAAGAGCATAAATATAAAGAAGGTACTTGCTTTGATCAAGACACTCAACTCTCTGAGCCATCCTTGTTTGCCGGGACCTCTTAAGTGGTTACAAACAATACCACAGTCATGTGGCACATCAACAAGTAAGGGTTAGCCAGGTTGTGCCTCTTTTTCAGACTAGCCATTTTAGCTTGTGATATAGCTTCAAAGCACAAGATCATTCTACAGGTATCCTGCATTTTCTCAGAGCAAAACTGAATGATAGGCAAGCTGATCAGGACCAGGGCAGACCCACACAAATGGAAACTATAACGAGGGGTGGGGGTCTTCCATGATATGATCCCTCTGTGGGGAGTTCCTCAAGTAGACTTCTTTGCCTCATCTCTGCACAATCAACTGGCAAAATACTGTTCAAGGACCCAATGCTGGGGGGCTTGGGAGACGGATGCATTTTCTTTTCTTTTCCTTGGACAGAAATGGCTCGCTATGATTTCCACCCTGTTCACTAACATCCAGGGTACTTCTGAAGATTCAGACAAAATCACCTGAGGTCATTGTGGTGACTCCCTTCTGGGCCAGGCAACTGTGTTTTTCTCCTCTTTTGTAAATGGCCAGGGAAATTACTACAAGGAACCTCACAGTGCGGATTTAATCACAAAAGAATATGGGTGTTTAACACACCCCAGCATCAATCAACTTCAATTGGCTGCTTGAATAATAAGTTCCTTTTAGGTACCTTTCTTCTGAGGACATGCAATGGCTACTAATGGAGGCAAGAAAACCTGCTACTTGAAAATTATATATTAGCAAATGGAAAAAGGTTTTCTAGTTGGTACTAACAACATAACCAGCTCCCACTCAGGGCTAGTTGTTCTCTGGTTCTACAATATTTATGTGAGCTACTATTCTATGGCCTTTCTTATTCCTCTACAAAGGTGCATTTATCAGCTATCTCAGCATATTTGTCCATATATCCTACTATTTCAAATCCATCTCATTTCAAAATGTTATTTAAAGGGGTTTTGCATAAGAGGACTCCAAAAAAATGGTGATCCCTCTTTGGGATCTTAATTTTCTGTTAGAAAAGCTAACACTTGTGTGACGCCCATGCCCTGATCCAGCAATGAAGGAGCCTCATTCCTCACCACTAACAACAGTTGGGGACATCTCATATAGGAGAAAAGGATAGCAAATACACACAGTAAAGTGTAATTTCCCTTAACAGCACACAGAGATCACAGTCAGTCCGAGGCTAATTGCTCCCTTGCTCTCCAGGTCCACAATAAGATCCCCCACTGCCACAGCTATAGGGTCAAGATCTCAGCCTAGTGGGCAAGCTAAAACCTCCAGCACTCTCTCTGTCTAACCAGTGCTTCGTGTCCCTGCCCCCCCCCCCCCACACACACACACACACACTTTGAGAAGAGTTTATACAACCACAAAGACACTCGTGGGGAAGGCTGGCACAAGTTCTCCAGCTGTGCACCTTTTTCCCAGACTATACGGTAGTACCAGATGCCACTACCCACTAATATTTATCAGCTATTCAAAGGCCCTTAAAAAAGTGTCCAATTATTACTGTGCAATATTATTATCCAATTGACAGTATAGCCCAGGGCTAAACCTATTGAAGTGACTTTGTACAATTTACCAAAGGTATGCAAGTACTCTAAAGAACTTAAATTATCTCTACAAAAACAGCCACAGTTGAAAAGGTTTAAAAATATTTAATAACAAATAGTCAAAACACAAGACAATACTTTTTACTACACAGTGCTAGTCAAGAGTTCAGAGATCACAGAGAAAAACTTAAAATAATTCAGTAGTACATTTCTGACATCACAGAAAAGCATAGTCTAATATATTTAGTTTCTAGCTATTTCTAAGAGGAAAACACAAGTCTAAGATATACTTACATATAGAGCAAGACATTGCTGGTGAGTTTGACGGCTTAGACAAAAATGCTTAATGCTCTCTGATTCTCTCTATTTTTAAAAATCACATTCCTGGTTCACATTATATCATTCTTCACACTTTCCAGGGTGCCCAGGCTAGCAGAAACTACATTTACATTCTTCACCTCTGGGCAGATACCAGAGCAATAAAGGGCATTTATGCATGGAAATTCTGGCCGTTTACTCTGGCCTTAAAACAACAGGCAGGATGTCTCACTCTAGACTTACTGACTCCGAGTTTTAACATCAAAGGGTCACAACATGCTTTACTTGGTCAGTAGAGTGCATTGTTACATTTTTTCCAGTTCCACATGTAACACTATTTTTACCATTTAAGACAACAAACCTGTGGTTTATATTAATATTTACAGATGACATAATTATCTCTAAAATTCTATCTGGCTAGGCTGGCAGCCTTCACCTATCTTCACCTAATCTTCACAGCTTGCTCCACTGAACCAGGTAATCTGGCTGACCTGAGGTTCTGAACATGGAAAACAGTTTTACTGATTGCTCTGATGTCTTCAAGAAGCGTATCAGAACTGCAAATTCGTATCGTGATTCAATCATATCTTGCTTTTCATAGGGACAGGGCTTCTTTGAAAACTAATCTTTAATTTATGCCTAAAGTGTTATATAGTACATGATTACTTTAAGCCAAACTATCCATCTCCCAGTTTTCTTTCCTGAATAAAAAAAATGAGAGAGAATGGATGATACTCCATACCTTGGATGTCCACAGACATCTCAGGTACTATCTTGACAGAACTAAATCTTTCAGCTCTTCAGATCAAGTGCTCATTTCCTGTGAAATAAGAAGGGGCATCCTCTGTTAAAACAGACTATTTCCAAGTGGATGTCGAAGGCTATTAAGTTTTGTTAAATGCACTATAACTTGACTATTCTTGGCAGGGTTACGGCCTACTCTACAAGGGCACTGGCTGCATGTAATGTCTTTTGGAAAGAGTTAGATTCTAGGAGCATTTTAGAAACTGAAACGGATACTTAGTCCTATGTCCATATTGTTACTATGTATTAAAGTTTAATTCCTTCTCTATGTCCAGATTAAGCTGTGTTATGACCATTCTTCAGGGTTTCCTGGACTTTTCGCCTTCCACCTCCCAAATGTAGTTAGCTAAGGAAATCTAATCATATAGCTAAGGCTGCTGCAGCAGTGATTAATATGAAGACCACAGTACAGCTGTGTAAGTCAAACTTTTCTTAACAGTAGATGTTTGAATGATCATTGCTGCAGTAGACTCTCCTTCCATCCACCCCCCTTGTTTTTGGAGTGTCTTTTATGCCAATGTGTGGGCATTTATTCTTTATTATTCTTGGCATTGTCCTTTCAGGGCTCAGCATTCGTCCCTCTGCTGTCAGGAAAGCTGTGAAGGGTTTGAGCCCAGATTTGTCTATTAGTCAACTCAGCTTGAGCTGCCTGACAATTTAGGCATGAGGAAAGTACACTGAAGCTTTGGAAGCTGTCTGCCTGTTATAAAATGGGCAAGATATAACTCATATAAGTCTACTGCAGTAGGGATAATTTGAGCATCTACTTTTATCTTAACTTTTACTTACACAAATGTAGTTCACAACTCCAGCCAGATAAGTTTTAAAATAAGAACTACTGATTTCTGAAATTATGTAATATCTATGTCTATTGATTCATCTATACAGAAATATTACACACACTCACACACACACACACACACACACACACACACACACACACACACACACACACACACACACACACACACACACACACAAACACACACAAACACACACCTGGAAATGTGTAACATACAGATACATACACTCTCACAAAGACCCAAACACATAAAGCCATACATAGCAATTGAAACTGCCCAGGCAGTGGGAGCCACTGAAACAGGTTCTAATTTTTGTTGTTTTGCTTCAGATCTGAGCTACTCACCTTACTTCAAATAAATGCTTACTGGTAACACATGAAATGTTATATGCCATTGGACTACAATAATAGAAATCCTCAGAAAAAGGTTTTAACACAGAGAGGTAAATATTCTCTCTGATAGTGATCTTTCGTTGAAAGATCAGTAGATTTATATGTGAAAATAAAGCAGTCAGAGTTGTCTCTGTAATGAGGGGTGTGCAATCTATGCATTGTATTCTGGCCATATATATTATGAAGGGTTTACTTCAAATAATCAAAAACCCACATAACCGAAAATAAAAAAAACAAGATGACAACAATGAATCTGCATTTAAATGACTCAACACATAAACGACAATTTACCCAGGTAAAGGAGGCAGTCAGCCAAAACAGCAAAAAATGACACCAAAGCAATCCAAACCCACACAAGTGAGGGACTTCCCCCCACACCCCGTTAATTATACCAACTCCGGGATTGCATTATAGTGAGGAAAATAGCAATCTTCAAAATGTTGGCTGACTGCCTCCTTTCCCTGGGTAAATTGTTGGTTATGTGAGGAGTCACTTAAGTGAAGATTCGGTGTCGTCTGGGTCTTTTCATTTTTGGGTACGTGGGTTTTTGATAATTTGTAGTAGACCTATTATGAAATATTCTGTTTACTAAAATATAACAGTATTTTCCAAGACCTGTGCTTGAAGGGGTTAGCTTCAGAACATCAACAGACCATTTCATTGAAACCCATTTCACTGACAGACCATTTCAATGACAACTATTACTTGCAGGAATTTAAGGAAAATAACAGGGATTTGTCCCCTACTCCAATGTAGTGCGACCCTCGAGTTAGTATATATAGTTAGGGGGGATGCGGGGGGCACAGCCACAGTCCAGCTAAACATCTCAGGGGTACAGAAGAACCCACCTGCATAATGCTTAGCAGAGTGGATAAAATGCTGTGCTCTCTGACCCGTGGAATAGCATTATATCAAGCATGCTGTTGTGCAAGACTTAGCAACATGTTTGCTATACATTCATTTCTGACAAGTAGGACAATCATACTAGGAGTATTTATAAAATATACCATAACTCCAATCAGATAATGCCTGCACTTCCCATCTCTCACTCATTCTCCTTGCGTTCTTGAATGCCAATGGAAGTAGAGAACAGCTGGGCCTGAAGGGGCTAATGTTTGAAGGTCAGGGTACATGACAGTAAGAATATACTCATGAAAATAAGTGATGACTGCAGCTTTTAACTTTTAAACCATTATATTAATCCTGAGAGAAAAGTTGGACACCATTCACATTCTGATTCTGTTTATTTTTACTTTCCTTTCTTGTTTTCATATGTCCTTTGTTGCTGTGAATCTTACAAACTGTTTGATATTTTTCTCTTATTCATTTAATGCTACGCAGGTTCTGATTATGAATAATAAAGGCTTATGTAATGGGTGTAATGGTGGTTTGGAGTAATTCTTCTGAGATTGTCAGCCATTATATGTAGAAATTTTATGGTCATAGGTGACATCATATTGAGGTACACAGACTCACCACACACTAGGCTGTGCAAGGAAGTGTTGACATTGAGCTGTACTGAGAAAGGAAGTGCTGACATTGAGCTGTACTGAAAAAGGAATTGCTGACATTCAGCTGTACTAACAAAGGAAGTGCTGCTATTGAGCTGTAGTGGCAAAGGAAGTGTTGACATTGAGCTGTAATGACAAAATGTTTTTTATAAGAGAGTGGAATCCAGATTTAGTATATATCTGCACTTCTCACATGTAGAATCCATGTGATACAAAAGTAAATGATAGTGAGTGAACATTATGCAGTTTGTGCAATGTCTCAGAGTACCTAGTGATAACAGACTGGCAATGAATTGTGTAGGACAGACTGCGGTCTCATCAGGAGGCTGGACTACAATAAGCTAATTAGTAGGTTATATTGCTATGATACCAGACAAATTTGCAATAAAACTGGAGTACTTATCAAAGGTACTTTGACTTCCACCCATCTAAGCAAAAGTAGATATAGAATAGGAGCTTTCTTTATAATTCTAACCTTAATAGAGGGATTTTCACAATTATATACCTAGTAAAGGCATTTCTAACAGATTTTGAATGTTAACAGAATATGCTAGGAATGTCCTAGGTTACTGTGTTCTTAGCAGAGACATGTAGGGTAAAAGATTTCTTGTAAATCTGATCATATTGGAGAGATTTTTAAAGCTAACTATGTACCTGCATGAGGGATTATCAACAGATTTTGAATTAAACACAATTGGGATAGGAATGCCATAGTTTATTGTGTTCTTAGCAGAGACAAGTAGGGTAACATTTTTCTTGTAACTCTGCTCTTACTGGAGAGATTTTTAAAGCTAATTATGCACCAGCATGAGGGATTACTGACAAATTTTGAAATAGAGGAATTTCTCTGTTTTACTCAGATCTAAACCTGTGGCTCTAAAATACAACCCTGTGCAGCACAATCTGGATGAGGGATTTATCCAATTTACTGAGGGCTATAGCTTGTATTTGTGAAACACTACCATGTGCCGTGGGCCTTATGGAAGAAAGGCCACTAGTATACTGAAGATGAAAAGGGCACAGGCTGGTGTAATAGTGCATCTCACTCTGCAGCATGGAGGGAAAGGTTACAGTCAGGGCTGGAAGATGCTCCCAGGCTGCACTGCAAAAGGAAATGAGTGACTATACAACTCCAAGAAAGGTGTCGTTATAAAATGCAGTACAAAATGTTTGGGCTGTATTACAGTAAGAGTTACAAAAACAGCAATAGCAATACAGTAATGCAAATGTTAACAAAAATGGAAATAATCACTTCCCTGATGTTAAATGGACTGAAATTATGTGAAGTCTGCTAATGTAAGTAAAAGCGGAACATGAATGCTTTTACCCTGATTTTAGTGACAGTGATTTGCACATACGGATTTCCCTGCTCACTGCAGTACTCCATGGAGCCTAGCCAAATGAAGGACAAAGGTGGGCAGATCACAGATCACAGCAGTTTCAAACAAAAATAAAAACAAGCAGCTTGCCAGTCACAATTCATATCCTCCTTTGGAACTGGACTTTTTCCAATGTAACAGCCAAATTGCTTCATTCCACAAAGCAAAGTTAGTAAGTCTCTCAAAACAAACTTAGTAAGTTTCTTTAACCAGCAGTAGGACAATTTGTTATAAAACAACAATTAGATAACAGGAAAATTACAAGAGAATATATATATATATATATATATATATATATATATAAATATATATATATATATATATATATATGTGTATACACACACACACACACATATATATATATATATATATATATATATATATATATATATATATATATATATATATATATATATGGGTTCATGTCAAACCAACGACATATTAAAATAACAAAAGTCACTACAGCGAAACGAAACCATCGACAGTTGAAAACATCGACAGTACATGTATCACAGTGCTAACATGGGTCCTGCAAGGGGGAAGTAAAGGATATGATATGATACTGTACCCATACTACTTCCCCCTTGCAGGACCCATGTTAGCGCTGTACTTTCGTATACATGTACTGTCGATGTTTTCAACTGTCGATGGTTTCGTTTCGCTGTAGTGACTTTCGTTATTTTAATATGTCGTTGGTTTGACATGAACCCATATATATATATATATATATATATATATATATATATATATATATATATATATATATACACACACACACATATATCTATCTATAGATATATATATATATATATATATATATATATATATATATATATATATATATATATTTTTTTTTTTTTGCAGCCACCAGTCACAATAGGAAGGATGTTATACAACTATGCGAAGCCTAGTCAAATGGAGCGCAAAAAAGTCACATCCCTTTAAAACAGCAAGGATATCAAACAGCCAATCAATAGTGGCTTAAATTCTCATGAGAAATAGAAATATCACACAGGATGAAACTAAGCTGTTTTAACCAGAAGTAGTACCTCTTGATTAAAAATAAAATTAAGTACAAGAAACGATTTTCACACTACCTTAGTGCTATAGGAATTATTTTTTTTTCCCCATAACCAGTAGTTTATCACTCTCAGCAGGAGACTTGATGCACCGATCTGTGAAATCCAGTCAATTGTAACATGCAAGCATAAACCTTACAGGAATTCAAAACAGCAAGAAAGAAAAAACAGGCAATCAGGAACAGCTTAAACTTTTACAGGAAATGGGAATACCGTGCAGGACACAGTCACGTTATTTCTTCTCAAAATGTGAACTTAATAAGTATCAAGTACTTTTAATCAGACACAGTAGCAACTCTTACTGTAAAATACAAGTAACAGAGAAGATTTTCTCCCTTCTTTCTTTTGGGAATTATTTTATTGTCAAATCTGCTAGCAGCTGAACTTTCATTTTTTTTCCATTGGAAAGTATTTTTTTATCACTATAATCAGTGGTCATCTTGCAATTAAATTCTCCAAACAAAATCACATGACTTTTATAATTAGATGCTGCTATAATTTTAGCAGAAACTGTACCTTGTGTCTCTTATTAAATAAATAAATAAATGTAAACCACATAATCTGTGTAATGACCCTTCACCCAGAAATTTGAAACCAATGCCCTACATGAGTTTACCATTGTAAAACCTAAAGCGTTATTTATTTAAAAAAATACATGTAAATGTCCATATGATGTCTACACTTAGCCTGAAATTTAACCATTTCTTCCTGGCATAAAAGTCTGCAAACTTTTAAGCCTCCCTAAACATCCTGGCAGAACTTGACATCTAATAAAGGCTTTCATACTGTATATATGCGGGTTAAATACCATGAAAATGATTAAATTTTACTAGTACCCCCCTTGTCCATTGCTTCTCTGTCCTTTCATATTCATTTTCTATACATTTTTGCAGATTTTACTCTTCCTGCCTGAGTCAAATCCTCCCCTTCTTCAGGAGGCAAGATATCATGTGTGCTTTTTAATCATCTCCATAGTAACCAATTTCTCTATTCTAGCTATCACACTTCATTTTATTATTTATAGTCATCACAGATATATCCTCCTTTAAAACCTTATCTAAAGAACCAGCCACCTTATTTGGCTATATTGTAATCTTACATTCCCGTTGTGTGTTCTACAGTTAAACCAAAAAGTGCCCACCTTCTAAACATTTCCTGTGCAATGCTAGAATACAGTACATAGGTAAGGACTAGGCTAGCTGCTCACATGAACCATTTTTAGCCTAGCCACTTTCCCTTGGTGAGAATCAAACCCTCTATGTATTGTCTTTGAAGTAAGCACCGTAAGCATTATGTCAACCCCCTAATTCGATTGCTGTGTCTCTAGTAATCACATAATTTAAATATCTTTCTACAAGATATAAAGAAGTGACCATACTTCTCATAAAAAATAACAACACTTTAACCAGGATAAAATACATAATTTTAAACAGGATGCAAAACTTTTTTTTCAGATTCTGCCTGTAATTTTAGTAGAACTTTCACTAGCACTCAAGCATTCAGTGTTGTCAAACCTCTTTTTATTACAAAAATAAAATCTTAACCAAGATGAATAAGGAACTACTGTATCTCCTTACAGGCTGCAAGACAGCAGTCCAATATGTATAGTAACCAGGCCACTTTGTCCAGTTCCAGTAAGAAAAAAAAATAGTACAGAAAAATTCTAATGTTTCCCAGACGTAGAGGGCAGTTTAAGATGGTTGCGTTTTATGAGAAGCTGGTCTTGTCCTATTTTAACACTATTCATACGTTTGCTACAGTTTGCACCTTGTCCATCCTATAACTACGTATGCTGTCTCACTTCTTCTGAAACTACCCGTATAGGATAGTCACAAGTCACAAGACTAATCTCATTCATTTGTATTGCATGACAGGGATGAGGCCTTCTCTTCAATATTATGGTATGTAATCTCACTCTATTGGGTCTCTGTGTGCTATTCAGTCACCTGTGTGTGTCTGCTTTATTTCTCCCCATGAAGATTTCTATGAGAGTTTAGTTGGTAAATCAAACAATGAATATTTGATAACCTCCATGTTGCTAAATTTCCCAGCATCTCTTAGCCATATGATGATAAAAAGAACTGACGTACAAACACACCTTTTTTCACTTATTTAAGTGAGACAAATCATATAGCCTCTCCCAACATAACCTGGTTAAACTACCACAGAGATCATACACAATTCTGACCTTAAGCTGATTAGATGCAATAGGGCCCCACACCTGCCAGAACTGTTTTCGTTCTTCTACATAATGCTGTAGCAAGTTGCTCTCTACAAGCGTAACAAGCACCTTGCTTCTGTAACTTTGCTACACACTGAGCATTTCAGTGCTTTAGCCTTGACAGTAAATGCAATGCCAGCATTTGTTAAAATACTGGCATTTCAACAACAAATGCCATTACTTTTTAACAAATGCCAATGCTATACTCCTGGCTTCTCAAATATCCAGGATTTCATAGAGAATTTTACCTCCTATTTTTGGTGTATTCCTCATAAAATATATGGTTTCTAGCAAATCACAGAGGCTTGAAGTCACTAAATAATGACAGACAATTCAGTTTTAGACTTCATATCCTTCAGAAAATGCACAGCAATGAAAAATCTCTGATTCTAACAGCTTTCTACATTTTTTCTAAACAATATTTAAAATTCATCAGTTTCAGGAACAATAACTTCAAAGATCAAAGAAAAAAAGAAAATATAGACAGCCAGTCAGTAATGCCAGACTTTAAAAGTTCCATGCTTCGTATTGTTCAGAAAATGCATGCTAATGCAAAACCCTTTATTATATTAAGTTTTTAAGTGAATTACAGTAATATTTAAAATGTTCCTGAGTGTGTGCAACCGTTACCCCATTATTCTTGATTTTGTCCAAAATTCTTGTGTAAAGAAGTTGAGATGAATGGTTGTGGCTTGGGGATCGTCAAACAGAAGGATAGCTAGGGTAGGGTGAAGGGGGAAGCCAAACCAAGGTGAGGTGTTGGGAGTGCAACTAGCAGATGATGCAATACAGCATTCGAAATGCTGCTCCAGAACAGAATTCTGATAATGCTGGCAGTGTGTGGTATACACTGCGACAAGCCTGTTTTTTAAAAAGTCGTATACTTTTTTTTTCTCCTAAACTTAGAGCTCATAGCATTGTAGAAGTTTACTAGGCTAATGCCTCTTAAGCCTTTTTAAGCCTAATCATTTATGCTCCAATTTTTCAATTAACAATACCCACAATCTAGAATTGCTTTGGTATATTCTTGTGCTTTAGGGCATTTACAAACTGCCCTTGTCTGTAAGGACCACAGATGACAAGTCAGGGCAGAATTAGTGATTTCCTATCCATTTGTCCAAATTGCTGTTGAAAAGGCTTAGAGAATAGCTCTGTTTCACATGAATGGGGAGTCTGCTCCAGAGAAGCGGTGATCTCAGAGACACATACTTGTTCTTCCAGCAGATCAGGTAATTCTAGTGTTGTTTCCTTTGAAAATGTGTAGCAGATCCATCAGTGGTGGATTGGAGAATGTTCTGTAGGTTAGGAATAATTTCCCCTCAGTAATCTATACGAGACAGAGAACAGGGACAGGACTTTGAGGCAGTCCGCATAGAACATATTACTTACTCCCTGCGTTCTTTTAGTGATGAACTTCTGTGGCCACTCCAGCTGTTGTAATTGTGGGTTAGGTGCATGCCGAAGAGTACAGTTTACTTGATTATTGGTCTAGTGGGGGCTGAGTATAGTGGGACGATGCTCTTGTTAGATCTGCATGACATACACTTACTTATAAGTTGTGCCACATGGAAGGATTCTCTAACTACAATGGGCTCATGCTGATTTTAGTTCAGGTTACTGTCAACCTCAGTTTTCAAGTCCCATACCACTGAGTCTACTCTTAGAGGAGCATTGTTAATGTCATAATCTGGAGGGAGAGGGGAGTTGCCTTATTTCTTTTCTGAACTGAGTTTTAGTCCATGGTTCTGGCACCAGTTATTTGTCTGTGTGAGATCCTCCTGGAGGATATCTACATCTTTGGGGAATTCAGTAATTTTACCCAGCTTGCAGTCATCAGCAAATTTGGTCTGCCAAAGGCTGCCAGATAGTGGTGTTGCACAAAATGTGCCACAGAGTTGTTATAGCAGGCCCTAATTATAAGTACACTGAAAGCAGGCTTTGTGTTTTAGTAAATAAATAAATATACAGACAAATAAATAAATCATTCTTTCACAAACTGCATGCTGCAAAGTATACACACCCAGACTACAGTCACAAGAATTAATTTGTCATGCTGAAGACATAAACAAGACTAGGCAAGAATAAACTGCACTAATAACATTGTTCATAGGTAGGTACTAGGATATCTGCCCGAGGGCATTTATAAGCCTAGCCAGAGTGTGTCGGCTTTACCACCCCATTGATTAATTAACTGAGCCTCTGTCAAGCAGAGCCAATAAAGTGATCCCAGGGGTGTATTTTCTGTTACCCATCCACTCGTCAAGGCTTTCTTTCAAGAGTGTTAGTGAGGGGCTCTGCCTAATGTAGTTAGGAATTTTGTTCCAAAGCATGGGGAGTCTCTGTGACAGGAATCTTTCCCTCCAGCATGTTCTATTTATTGTTGTGGCGAGGTTTAGCTCACTAGAGCGCGTGGCTTGCAGTGACTTGGATTTCTTTAGGTGGAGCATGTCCATCAATTCTGAGTTGGACATGGCTTTGTAAGTCAGGCAGAGATCACCTCTGAGAAAGCGATATGCCACTGAGTACAGCTGTTTTTTCAGTCGGGCTGCATAGGACATATGTTTGAAGGCCAGTCATCCTCTTGGTGAGGTGCTTTTGTGGTCTTTCTAGCTGTTGGAAGTGTCTTGTGAGGTACATCCCAAATGGGGCATTGTACTCTATGATGGGTCTGATGAGTGGCGAGTAGAGGGGCACTATAACCTCTTTATTTCTAGATGCGAACCCCTTAATAATTAGATGGGCCACATAGAAGGATTTCCTAACTACTTTGGCAATGTGATTGTCAAAGGAGAGATTACTATCTACCTGGGTCCCCAGATCTCTTATTACCTTTTATGTATTAAGGGGGCTGCCACATATGTGGTAATTTGTGGGTGCTTTGTTTTTCCCAAACGGGATGACTATGCATTTTTTGGCATTTAGCTTGAGGCCATGACTTTGACACCAGGTGTCTGTCTCAGTAAGGCCTTTTTGAAGGATGTCCGTGTCAGCCGGAGAGTCAATTATGGCTCTCAGTTTGCAGTCATTGGCGAACTTGATTAGCCATAATCCTCCTGTGTTTGCCTGTACTTCTAAGAAATATATGCCAAACAGTAGGGGTCCCAGAACCGATCCTTGTGGGTCACCACTTGTGACTGGTTTAGAGTCGGACCTGGAGCCTGCTATTCTTACCGTATGAGTTCTGTCTGTAAGCCAGTTGTCAACCCATCTTGTGACGTAGGGGTTTATGTTCAGGCTGGTGAGTTTTTCTATAATATCTGAGTGAGGAAGGGTGTTGAATGCCTTGGCGAGATCAAGGTAGGCTGTGTGAACCACCTTTCCTTCATCTATGGTCTCGAAGAAGTCAACCAGGTTTAGTAGGCATGATCTGCCCTTAACAAAGCCAAACTGGGTTGGGTCAAGTGTTTGGAGGTTCCCAATGTCTTTGTTAATGAGTTCCATGATGATGCGCTCCATAGCCTTGCAGATCAGGCTAGTCAGGCTTATGGGGCGATAGTTACCAGGGTCAGTTGTGGCCCCTCCTTTGTGGAGTGAAATAACCGTTGCTGTGCACCATTCTATGGTCATGAAGCCTGTGGAGAGGCTGAGGTTGAACAGCGTGTTTAGGTGGGGGGTAAGTTTGTTCTGTAGTTCGTGCAAGACGCAGCCTGGGACAACATCTGGCCCCATTGATGCTGTGTTTTTGGCTTTAGAAAGGGCTGTTTTCACTTGTGCTTCTGTGATTTCTGGGACACTACACTCTTCCGGTATTGTTGTGGGCCCTTTTGAAGGTGAAAAGGAGGTGAAGATTGCACTGAATCTATCTGCCAGGATGTTGGCAATATCAGTAGGTTCAATATATTTTGTGCTATTTTGCACTAGCTAAGAGTATATCTGTGAGTTGCCACTTAGATCCTTGACATAGCTAAAGAAGGCTTTGTGGTTATCTTTTGAATCCTTGGCTATTTTTCTTTTGAAGTTAGCCTTGGATGATTTTACGAGGGACCTTAGTTTCTTACTGATACTGATCAGGGATGTCTTTCCTTCTTGGGATTTGCTTTTTTTCTGATCTAGTTTCCTCCTTCTGTTGTATAACCTGTTTATGGCAGGGATCCACCAGACTGGTTTCCTTCCTTTAGGGGAGTGAGTCTTGGTTTTGCTAGGGATGGCACGATCCATGCATCCTTGTAGGTGCTCATAGAGTGCAACTGTAAAAGATTCTTCATCTTGGGCAGTGTTATCCTTTAGCGTGGGGCTGTGAAACTTACCGCCTCTGCCTTAAATAAGGTGAACTTTGCTTTAGAAAAGTTTTTCACTGTGGTTTCCTTTGTTGGGGGTGGTGGTGGGGTGTGGACATCCAGGGTGATTAGTTTATGGTCTGATCTAACCAGTGACAGGTTGACCTCCGGTACAGAACACCTGTTTAAAAAGGTCATTGTAGTTGTTAGCCTAGTAATTACCTATGGACCTATGAAAAGGCATTCAAGATTAACTAATGAAATGGAGCAAAAATATGTATTAGCTCACACGAGACAGACAGTTTTTTTTTCTGAAGTTCTTATATGTTCAAATTGTTCTTTGTCCAAAGCACATGCTTACATGTATGATGATCCATTCAATTGCACTCTTCATCTCACTTTGTAATAATAATTATGTTGTGCCAGCTTTATAAGATGGGTTGTGATAGTTTATTGAGGAGTCAGACACTTTGTCTTATGTAATAGGATGAAGAATTTATTTCTATAAAAGGTTATTTGCTGAAAGCCTGCTTCTACTGCACTGAGGTTATCATTTCAAATCCCAGCCATGGATATACTTCTGTGCAATAAACACAAAAACACACACACACATGCATGAACCCATACATACATACATACTCACAAACTCACACATGCATGCATATACAGATGTACACACACACACACACACACACACACACACACACACACACACACACACACACACACACACACACACACACACACAGAGTGTGAGTGTATGTGGGTGCAACTGTCGGCATGAGTTTGTCGTGTGTGTTCACAGATTGCTATTGTTTCTAGAGTATTTTAATCTGACACTAAAGTTGAACAAATATGTATACAGACTCATGGGAAGAATTTCTTATCCATAAATATTCTTCAATGTACTTACTGACTGCTTACTAAACATGAGACTTAAGCACACAAATACAATTTGGTAGATGAATGGTTAGACAGACAGACCTACAAATATGAGATCATGCTCAGTAAACAGTATTTATATATGATAATAGGTTTTCATGAGTATGCCCAAATACTTGATAAACTGCAGGGAGAGATTGCAACACTGAAGGGATGGAAGCAGATGTAAAACTGACAGACATACAAAATTTGGTACTTTTCTGTTAACGGGGCAACAGCTTTCTGGGTCTGGATTTGCGTTAACAGAAAAGAACCAATATTTTAATATACCTACAGTTATTGATTTTGTTTGTGATGTCAGAAACAGGTCAGTTTTCCTGGTGAAATGTTTTAAAACAAACGCACACTTTTCCAGACCCAGATAACTTTTGGCAATTCGTGTTAAACTGGCCCTTATACCATTACTTCTCAACTGAAGAGTTTACAGGGCATTTGAAACACCCACTACCCTAGCATCTAGGCGAGCAGACGGGTCTCTTCACTTTGTCCTCTCTGCATGGGAGTATGTGGAACTCCTGAACATGGAAATGCACTCTCATTTCCTCTCAAAAGTTCCTGTCAGTCAAATTTTGCATGAAAAAAAAAATGGAAGTCATTCTGCCCTTTGCTTCAAATGTAAAACCAATATACACCCCTTAACTTCTGCTTTCGCTACTTTGATTTCTTATGTCACGTGTTAAAAGCAAAAGTGATGGGAGGTAATCACAGTGCCATCTTTTTCTTACTGGAGTTAGTTGATAGTAAACAGAGTTTATTAAGGGAAGTAATGTACAACCCCACACTAATGTTTCACCATTGTTTTACCTGCATATGCTGTGCATGTTAAAGGAAAATAAAAAAAATCAAACACCATTGCACATACACCCAAATTAGTGTCTTCTGTATAGAGCTTTACACACAGCTTTTATTCTGCACATTTAAAAGTGGACTTGGTACTTTTACCCATTTACCATCCTCCAGCAATGCTTACAACTGAAGGCATGTACAGTGTTTAGACTCAAAAGTTTACCGCACCAGCCCTGTCATCTTTTGGGAAGCACAACACTTCCTGATACTTGGCTAAAAAAAGTAAAGTTTTCAATGTTTTTCCTAATCACAAAAGGTATTGATGAAAAGTGAAGCAATGCACTTTATCCAGTTAAACAATTACATAAAAAGGACCATAGAAAATGGCTGGAGTTAATTTGATTAAAACATACTACAAATAACGGTGTGATTTTCTACGTTCAATGGCATGACATCCTTTCAACGACTTTCTTTGCAGAATGCCCAGAATGATTTTTAACCTCATATCTTAGTCTGTCCCTCATAAAATTTTATGGTTTTCTGGCAACTCAGTGAGGACTGACTACACTAAATAATGACATATATTTGAGTTTCAGTCTTCATATATTTAAGAAAAATGGGTACTTTTCCATTAACAGAAATCCAGGCCCAGAAAGCTGTTGTCCTGTTAATGGAAAAGTACCCAAAATTAATTTCATTCCCGAAGTTGCATCAGATCTAGTTGGGCTCCATTTGTAATACATACCTCTCATCTGTACAGATTTTCGCAGAGCATCTAGATTTTTGCTTTATAATATTTTTGGTCCGTTTTTCATAAATTTGTGTTTTTCTGGCAAATCAGTGACAAATCATTAAATATTAAAGTTAGAAAATAATGACAGACATTTGAGTTTCAGATGCAATACCCGTCAGAAAATTAATGCTAATACAATACCTGTTATTCTATAAACTTTCTAAGTTTGTAAGAGCAATATTTAAAAATTGTCCCAATTTTTGGGCCTTTGTCCCACTTTTCTTCATGGCTTTGTCCAGATTTCTTGCTCGAAGAGGTTGAGAGGTATGGTAATATTTACCAAAGTAACATTCAGCAATAACATTTGCTGCTATATAAATAAGAAGGATTGCTTTCTTCAGAAGATATATAATATGGATGTTAACTTAAATATAAAAAGAGCAACATTATGTGAGTTATACCTGGAAGTAATTTTTTGTGAAAAATGGTTCTAAAGGGTGTTACATTAAATGAAGGCAGGTCCATCGAGACCGAGACCAAAATACATAATTTTCAAAATACTGAAAACTCACTTGACTGAATCTCATAATACTGAAACCTTACAATGCTAACCTTCAAAATACTAATTGTAAAGCTTATCTTTAGTGTAGGGTGGTTTGTTTGGTTATGGGGGGAGGGTATGTGTATGTTTGTGTGTGTGCTGTACGTATGTATTAGTTTCATGATTTTGAATTTCGCACTTTCAACGTTTCGGTAATGTGTGGTTTTGGGCTTTTCGTCTCGGTATTTTGGGCATCGGAATTCTGTGCGTTCGTGATTTCGTAGTGGACCTATATATATATATATATATATATATATATATATATATATATATATACATATATATCTTCTTCTTCTTCTCTCGGCTGCTCCCGTTAGGGGTCGCCACAGCAGATCAACTGTTTCCATTTCTTCCTGTTCTCTGCATCTTGCTCTGTCACACCAACCACCTGCATGTCCTCTCTCCCCACATCCATAAACCTTATCTTAGGCCTCCCTCTTTTCCTGTTACCTGGCAGCTTCATCCTTAGCATCTTTTTCCCAATATACTCTGCATCCCTCTTCAGCACATGTCCAAACCAACGTAATCTTGCCTCTCTAGCTTTGTCTCCAAACCTTCCAACCTGGGTTGAGCCTCTAATATACTTATTCCTAATCCTGTCCATCCTCATCACACCCAGTGCAAATCATAACATCTTCAACTCTGCCATGTCAAGCTCTGACTACTGCCTTTTTGTCAATGCCACTGTCTCCAACCCATATAACATAGCCGGTCTCACTACCCTCTTGTAGTCCTTCCCTTTCACTCTTACTGGTACTCGTCTGTCACAAATCACTCCTGACACTCTTCTCCACCCACTCCATCCTGCCTGTACTGTCTTCTTCACCTCTCTTCCACACTCAGCATTGCTCTGAACTGCTGATGCCAAGTACTTAAGCTCATCCACCTTCGCCACCTCTACTCCCTGCATCCTTACCATTCCTCTATTCTCCCTCTCATTCACACACATATATTCTGTCTTAGTCCTGCTGACCTTCATTCCTCTTCTCTCTAGAGCATATCTCCACCTCTCCAGGATCTCCTCCACCTGTTCCCTACTCTCACTACAGATCACAATGTCATCTGCAAACATCATAGTCCATGGGGACTCTTGTCTGATCTTGCCTGTCAACCTGTCCATCACCATTGCAAATAAGAAAGGGCTCAGAGCTGATCCTTGATGTAATCCCACCTCCACCTTAAACGCATCTATCACTCCCAACGCAGACCTCACCACTATCACACTACCCTCGTACATATCCTGTACCACTCTTACATACTTTTCTGACACTCCCAATTTCCTCATACAATACCACAACTCCTCTCTAGGCACCCTGTTATATGCTTTCTCTAAATCCACAAAGACACAATGCAACTCCTTCTGACCTTCTCAGTACTTCTTCATCAACACTCTCAGAGCAAACATTGCATCTGTAGTGCTCTTTCTTGGCATGAAACCATACTGCTGATCACTAATCATCACCTCCCTTCTTAACCTAGCTTCCACTACTCTTTCCCATAACGTCATGCTGTGACTGATCAGTGTAATCTCTCTGTAGTTACTACAGGTCTGCACATCACCCTTATTCTTAAAAATCGGTACCAAAACACTTTTTCTCCATTCCTCAGGCATCCTCTCACTTTCCAAGATTTCATTAAACTATCTAGTTGAAAACTCCACTGCCATTTCACCTAAACACCTCCATGCTTCCACAGGTATATCATCTGGTCCAACAGCCTTTCCGTTCTTCATCCTCTTCATATCTATCCTTACTTCCTCCTTGCTAATCCACTGCACTTCATGATTCACTATCCACACATCATCTAACCTTCTCTCCCTCTCATTCTCTTCATTCATCAACCCCTCAAAGTACTCTTTCCATCTCCTCAACACACTCTCCTCATTTGTATGTTTCCCTCATTATCCTTTATCACCCTTACCTGCTGCACATCTTTACTAGCTCGGTCCCTCTGTCTAGCTAATTGGTACAGGTCCTTTTCTCCCTCCTTAGTGTCCAACCTTTTACACAACTCTTGACGCGCCTTATCCTTAGCCTTCGCCACCTCTTTCTTTGCCATGCACCTCATCTCCTTATACTCTTGTCTACTTTCTTCATCTCTTTGACAATCCCACTTCTTCTTCACAACATCTTTCTCTGTATACTCTCCTGAACTTCTTCATTCCACCACAATGTCTCCTTGTCCTCCTTCCTCTTTCCAGATGTCACACCAAGCACCTTTCTATCCATTTCTCTTACTAGCTCTGCTGTAGTTACCCAGTTATTCGGTAACTCTTCACTGCCACCCAGTGCCTGTCTTAACTATTCCCTGAACATCACCTCACAATTACCCTTTTTCAATTTCCACCATTTGATCCTTGGTGCTGCCCTCACACTCATCCTCCTCATGTGTATATATATATATATATATATATATATATATATATATATATATATATATATATACACACACACACACACACACACACACACACACACACACATATATATATATATATATATATATATATATATATATGCAAAAGCAACACAGAGTACTAAAAATGTTTCTTCCTCTTCTTCTTCTTTATTAGATTAAGTATTGATATCCTCATTTCAGTTATTTGAACATTTTTCAGCTTATTCTCTTTAAGATGCCATCCTCTACTAGTGGTAAATTCTCTGTTGATGATGAACTTCACATTTGTCAAATATTATGTTTTTCATCTCACTGAGTAGTTTTATTTATATATTATTTATTTATCGATACTTCAAGAGACATTTTGAATGCGATTTTTGTTTCCCATATTTCAGACATAGTTTAAATGCTGCAACTTAGAGTAATGAATTATTAAGTCACATTATAAAGGATTATGATCACGTCACAGTAACATAACCTGCTTATTAGATGTTCTCAATATGGACACTAAGAATTTTATCTCGAGTGAAGCTCAAGATGCTCATATTGGCATCCACGTTGAGAACACATAATATAGGGTAACACTCAGAGATCAGATCCTGATTCTTTGTAGTGCATGGAGAATTGTCTGCTCAGCGTAGTACTAGTTAGCAGAAGAAAAAAATGGAAAGTATTTTGCTGGCTTTCAAATCCACTATGTGAGTTGTCAAGCAGAAACAGGAAATGTCTTTATGCATTTTGTGTGTAAGGGGAACAGTTGTGTTTTGACTGACTGAAATCCTATACGACAGCAGGTATAAACAACGTTGAAATGCAGCTGCCTTAAGTTCTGTAGCTATTGTTTATTGGCTGGCACTGTCATGTATTAGTGCCAGGAGCCAGAAGGAGAGAGTTCTTAACAATTATTAAGCACCCTTTTAAGTGTTGTTTTGTAGGGTCTTGTGCTACAGTAGCCCTGACCTAGCTTGTCGTTTAACTGATATTAGACTGTAACCGCAGGACTCAATGTTTTACTGTAATATATTGTTTAAAAAGTCAGTATTAATAATTAAACTAAAGCTTATCTCAAGTGTTATTATGCATATTACATCACTGATAATGTACACAACACTGCTGCAGTGTGTGGCGTACTGCAATTATGCTCTGAAACTGGAAAAAGATACAGAAAATTTCAATCAGGTCTCCAATCATAGCTAGCTTATTATGTGCTTGAGACAAGAGTCCCAAAAAGTTCACCTTGAGACTTAAGTTCATGAGGTAAATGTTGGCATTCATATCAGGATCATATAATAAAGGGTTATAATTAGTGATCCAATCATAATTCTTTGAAGTGCATGGAAATTTATCTGTTCCATGTACTACCGGTTACACAAAAAAGAGAGTGCAGAAGTGAAGAGTGTTTTCTGGCATTCAAAGCCTTTGAAAGCATAGAAAGCACTTAATGCTGTCAAGCAGAGAGTAGATAGAAATGAAATAAAACCAATTGCTTTAAAAGCTGTTAGCTTGTTTTCTCACACATCTGTGGCAAAATTCAAACAGGTTTTAAAAGCTGTTTTTGCTGTCTGATGCTGTTCCTTGATGATTGTCACTGTCTACTGTTAGCCCCTATCATGAGAACTGATATTAGCAGTGCTTAGGTATCCTTAAAAAATTTTGTTGAGCACCCCTAAGTACTGTTAAGTCAAGTGCAATGGATGTACTTAATAAGTTTATCATTTTCCTTGTTTTTGGAGTAATTTCTTTTTCCTGGTTTTGGGACGTAAACATGGCTTTCCATGTACCACAATAATGTTAAGCAACTATCTGATCTAAAAAATGTATTTATCAAAGTTTTGTTAACCATTCTTCAGTGTTGGTAAACTCTATACTCACATTAGAGCATAACAGTAATCAGTGCTAGCTACAGAACTGAGCTAAGAAGATATGAAAGCTTTAAAAAAGTTATACAATCTTCTGTCATTGTCTAACAGCTTTTAAAGCAATCATTAACTTAGGAACACTTGGCGTTTGTCCACAGTCTGTATAACAGCACTTGACGCTGTAAAACAAGTTGCACTCATACTTTTTCTTTAATTGATAGTAAGAATGATTGGATCTTTCTCATCATAATTAATTTATTCTGTGCTCTCTACTTGCATGTCAAGGTTCACCTTTTGAGCTTTACTTTACTCTTCTCTTTAGATGAGTTTCTTGGCACATTTCTGACACTCTCTGACCTAGTAATAATCCTCTATAGTGTTATTTACAATTATCAATAAATAAGTCAGTTGGAAGTGTCTCCATTTCTATGTATAGCACTTGGAAGCAATGCATTATCTAGCAGTGCAGTAGTCCTTCACCTCTAAGAAGATATTTTCTGCATTTTAGTTACAGTCATGACTCACAGCACATATATATATATATATATATATATATATATATATATATATATATATATATATCATATATTTTTTTCAGTCTGTATGACATATCATATGACTTCTTCAATGAGGAATCTGCAAGACAATATAAAATAGAAAATTCCTATTTAAATTCAATTCAGCAAACCTGTGTTATCTTTAGGGATAAGTTTGATATAATGGTGGCTTATTCAGCATTACCAAGTTAATAAGTTAATAAAAGTTTCATATATTCTGTTGATTATAGCTGGTTAATGTTTCAATCAACATTTAAGCCTTACTTACCTTGCCATGGACTGACGGTCTTAAATACTGTTGAAATCAATGCAAGTTTAAGTCAAGATATTTTTCTATGCTGGTTTTAATTCCTCCCTCACATTTGACCACCTGGTGAACTATAGTGATCACATCCTGCCTGTTTTACATCAATAACTGCTTTGTAATGGCTGTCATCTGAACTGCTATCAAGGGATTTTTACTTATTGCCTAAACCCACCAATAACATGCATGCCTTATGAAGTGAGGGGTCAGTTCGACCTTCCTCTAGTTTCTGTGCATTCTTCAACATGTGCAGTGAATGATATTGTATGACTAGAGCTTGGCAGAGCTAAAGGCTAGTTCTAGTCCAAATCACTGCACAAGTGCATTCATCATCCAGTGGGTGTCAGAACCACGGCCCTATCCCGCGATGGGTGAACTAGTAGCAGCTGCTCTCTCACCTTCTGCTAGATACTTGTTCAGTGCCCAGTCTCTTAATTTATCAAAGGTTGCCAAAGTCACTGTCAGGGATTTTTCCTTCTGTTTCATGGAGTATGCAAGACTGAATACTAGAGACAATTGTCTTATACAAAAAGATAGTTCTCAACTTCTTTGCTAAAGAATTTTGGACAATGCAAAGATAATGGTGGTGGGGGTCTAAAATGAAGAATGGTTTGTAACTGTTTTTCTAATTGACTTTAAAAGTTAATAGTATGATGGGTTTTGCACAAACATCCAATTTTTGGAGAATAAGAGGGATGAAATTTTAATGTCTGGAATTAATGACTGACTGTAATCTTCACTGATTCACTAGGAAAATAATGAGGAATAAGTCACAAATATGAGGAGAAAATCAGGGATGTTCTGCATAATTAAAGACAGATGGTTTATGGCAATGCCCTTATCGATGACTTCTCAGGAGTTGTGTCTGTAAATGTATGACTTGTTGAAAATGCCAAACTACGCAACATGTCAGATATGACATAGATGAGTAGAACAATTAAAAGGGACTGAGAAATAGGCACCAGGGCCAGATGGCTTTACGGCAGAATTAGACCATCTGCCCGAAAATATCCAAAGTATTATTATACCTTTTTAATTACATAGTAGATAATACCATCATTGATGTTCACTTTAACTCCTCTAAAACTATTCTTAAAGAAAATGCCAATCCCCAAAACCCCATGAGTTACAGGCCCGTTTCCTTGATTAACTTGGATTTAAAATCTTTACCACAATACTAGCTAACAAACTGAAATCCATTATCCCAAACATTGTATTACCCTGACAAAACTGCAAGAAAACGCTCAAACTAGATGCCTTGATAAAACTTTCTCAACAAAACCACAATCCCATATTTGCCCTTGCAATTGATGCCACTAAAGCCTTCAATAAACGCAACTTAGACTTTTTGCTCCCAGTTCTGACCTACTTTGGATTAGCTATAAGCTTTATTTGAATTGTTAAGGCAATCTATATTAACACCTATACCTCATTACACATAAACACCTCTGCTTGGATTGACATTAAGAATGAAAGAGGACAAGGGTGCCCTTTATCCCCATACCTTTTTAACCTGTATAATGAACCTTTATCCTTCCTTATTACTCAGAGGACCTTCCACCATGTACTTGTAATCGATAACACTAGGATTGTTCTATCAGCATTTGCAGATGACTTAAACCTCTATTTTACTCTATCAAGCTCTGACGCACCAAAAAATTCTGAACACAATTGACATCTATTCAAAATTTTCCAATTACAAACTAAACCTTGACATATCTGCAGTTTTCCCAATTAACTCATAAGACCTACATCTTTAATACACCAGGCCAACCAAAATGAAAATAAGACATTCCCTGAAATACTTAGGAATCTCTTTTCAGCAAGACTCTAAGACATTCTACCAAAATAACATCACACAGCCTATCTTGACCTCGCAAAGGCTTTCAACACCATCCCCCATTCCGGAATTATAGCTAAACTCACTAAACTGGGTATAAATCTGGATTGCCAACTGGCTCACTGACAGAATCCACACTGTAAAAGTTGCAGACTCCAAATCTGACCTCAAAGCAGTGACAAGTGGAGTACCACAGGGTTCCATCCTAGGACCTCTCCTGCTTGGTATCTACTTCTCTGAAGTACAGGCTAACACAGAAGACCTCTGGCTAACGAACTTCACAGATGACTGCAAACTAGGAGCCATAGTCAAGTCCCCAAATGACGTGGACATCCTACAGAAGGGTCTCGCTGAGACAGATGCCTGGTGTCAGAGCCATGGCTTCAAGCTCAATGCCAAAAAGTGCAGTGTCATCCCCTTTGGTAAAAACTCTGTACCCATAAACTACCACATAGGCAGAAATATACTTAATACCAAATGCGTGATAAGAGACCTTGGGGCCCAGGTGGACAGTAGTCTCTCCTTTGATAGTCACATCACCACAGTAGTCAGGAAGTCCATCAACGTGGCACACATCATCATAAAAGGGTTCTCATCCAGGAAAAAAGAGGTCATTGTTCCCCTCTACTCAACGCTCATTAGACCCATTATAGAGTACAACGCCCCTTTTGGAATGTACCTCACAAGACATCTGCAGCAGCTGGAAAGGCCAGAAAAGTACTTCACAAAGAGGATTACTGACCTAAAACAAATGCCCCACACTGACTGCCTCAAAAAATCCAGCTTTACTCCGTAGCGTATCACCTACTCCGAGGTGATCTCTGTCTAACATATAAAGCTATGTCATACTCCGAGGTGATCTCTGCCTAACATATAAAGCTATGTCATACTCCCAGGGGATCTCTGCCTAACATATAAAGCTATGTCAAACCCAGAGCTGTTGGACATGCTACACCTAAAGAAATCCCAATCCCTCTGAGCTACACGCTCTAGGGACCTAAACCTTGTCACCACAATAAACAGGACATGCTGGAGGGATAGATTCCTGTCCCAGAGACTTCCCATACTCTGGAACAGGCTACCCATCTATGTCAAGCAAAGTTCTTCATTAGCACTCTTCAAGAAAAACCTTGATGAGTGGATGGGAAATAGGAAATACACCCCGGGGATCACTTTTGTGTCTCTGTTCAACAGTGGCACAAGAAAATAACTTTCTTGGGTGGCGTAAGCCAGGGAACCTTGATGGCTAGGCTTACGTAGGCCCTTGGGCTGATAGCCTAGTACCTACCTATGCACCTATCAACCTATAATAATTGAATCCTAAGCTTAAATAACTTCCTCCTTTTAAAGGAGAGACATTTACTCGACTTCAGCCCCTTCTGGCACCAATCCATTTCTTTGTTGAGGTGTGCATGAAATCTTCCTAAAAGCTATACCATCATATTGTGACAACTTAGGGAACTGTGTTCCAAAATCTTATCTAACCCTAGCCTAGACAATAAAGACATAAATACCTATAAAACTCTCTGGACCTGAATGTGAATGAAGAAGAAAATTATCTCAGACATGTATAAGCTAATTGTGTCGCTTATATATCAGAATGCAGTCCTCTTTTCAAATTACCAGACAGCCTTAAATCTGGCAGTCTCAGATAACCAAATAAAACAATCTATCAATAAACTTCTAAAGCAATCCCTTTAAAAAAAAACTTAGCCTTACACAACTTATGATTATTAACAATGCATACCTCACCCCTACTATTCTAAATAAATTTAACCCATCATTTTCCCCTTTTTGTCCCTACTGTGAGCAACAAAGAGCTGATGGCCTCCATATTTTTTGGAGTTGCAAATGTTCTTATAAGCTTAGTTAGACTCCAAAAGATGTGATATGAGAAATCTACCCTTTCATGGGTATTTACTATATTAGACATTCCTCCACTTGGTTTGACAAAGTTACAAACTCGCATTTTAATCACACTATTTACCCTAATGAAACTGTAAAGTTCATTAAACTGGAAAGATAGAGCCTCGCTCATTTGGGGAAGGTTTAAGCAAATAGTAATTAAATACCTAACAGCTCATAAACTTTTAATGTTTAGTTAGTAAGCATATCCACAACTTATTGAATACTGGAGTATTCCATTTCATCACATTTTGCAATAACCCTTTTGAATTTATCTTTAACTTAGAGGTAATTTAAGGACCTTGGGTCACCTTACCCACTAGTTCTTCCTTCTTCAACTCAGTTCTTTCTTGTTACGGCCTCTAACTTGGCTTTGTCCCTTTATATAAATCCCCCTACAATTTAAGTTCATGTATGTACTTTCTTTTCTAAGGAAACCAGAACTTTTGTAAATAGTTTAGTATATAGTTTATTGTTGTTACGTTCTTTGATTGCATACTTATTGTTTTTCCAATCACTGTTTATACATTTTAGTGTTAACGTCTGTCTAATTTGGTGTTTTATTGTATTATCTATTACAACTTAATACAGAGTATGGATAAAAAAGGGAATGAAAAATACTGGTGGAATGCTCTAAGTCATTGACGGTAAAATTCAACACAAAAATACAAAATAATGTGCATATAGAGCAATAGTTTAGACAGGGAATATACTGCAAGATGTAGAATCACTATAAATAACAATGACTACAAGGGACCTCAGGTTGTCAGGTGAGATAATGTGAAAGTAAGCAAGAAATATGACAAAACAGCACAAAATGCCATTGGGACAGAAAATGTCATTACTAAAAATAGACTACTTTCTTTTCTTATACAGTAAATGAGAACTAAGCTAAATTTCAAAACAGTTTATTATCAGAGGAAAAGTCCTACTCTGATAATACAATTAACATAAACAATTCCAAGAGAAGTCTTACTCACGTCCTCATGAAGTATATGCAATCAGGGCCTTCTTACACCTATAGCTGGTTCACAAAGAATCTGAAAAACTGCTGACACAAACTCAGAAGAAACTATATACTGAAAGAGCACAGCTGTAAATTCAGGCAAGCCCAGCTTGGGGGGGCTATTCAAAGTATTACATACAGCATACTAATGTTTAAAGCTGGGTCAGAGAAGCTATAGTCTGTGCACTCTAAGTTTCAAAATTTCTCATTACTGTGTGTTTGGGGAGGTACCACTGTGCACACTAGAATATTCCTTATGAGTATTCTCTGTCAGTATATAGACCATATGCAAGAAATAGATGAGATGCTTGTGGACAAGTTTGTTCTGCTTTGTACCCTGTTTATATATATATATCACATGTTCTTCTGTGTGTTGTCTCTTTCACTCTTTCACTCTTTCTTTAATTTATTTTCCTATTTTCTTCCTTCTGTATTTAGAAATTTAGTATCCCTTCCTTCTCAACCCTTATAGCAGCATACCTGTATGCATGTGTTTGCATTGGTGTGCTTGTGGGCACGCATGTGTGTGTTTGGTGCATGTCATGTTTCCCCCCCAAGGCATACAAACCATTAGGCCCTACCCCCCCAAACAATCTATCTGCCCATTTGTTTCAGCTGTAGTGTGAGAACCAATCATAGGAGGCCATCATCCTAGCATTCGTCAGAGTTTTTGCTTTCATTACCATAATCTCTTCCCTGACAGCTGTTGTACATGAGTAAATATGTAAAAGCCCGCTTTACCTTCTTTTGTATATTCTAAATAAGTACAGCTTAGTACATGCTCAGATGTCTACACAGCATACTGTGCACCTCTTATCCAGTAGATGGCAGTATCACACTGATTCAGAGTACCCCCCCCCCCCCCAATAAGTCAGTCACTCAGTCTTTCCTTAACAGCCTCAGTTATTTGGTGCCTGAACATATGATCATTCTCTCAGGCTGTTGGAGATGTAGTCAAGGCTTTATCCCACCTATGAAATGGATTCAGAATTCATCAAAGCTGTTCGCCTATTAAACCCCTTCCTTTTTCACCATGTGCAGCCAACAGTGTCAGAAACAGTAGATATGTCCAGGATGCCTGTCCTAGTGTCCTCACTATAATATTTATGAGAATCACAAATGACGACACTTGCAGGAAAAGCCAAACAATAATGTGTTAGGGCAGTCACTAGTACAATGGATTTCATTCTAGTGTCCATTCTTTGTATGTATGTGCTTAACATAAGGCAGATAACAATATGCTTTTTTTGTCTTCATTTGTATTTGTGTATGGGATCCTAATATGTATCCTGTCACTGATTCAATGCACCCAGACTGTTGCCCATATTGTGCTTTGACCCCTTCTGTATTTTTAACTTCCATTAGCAGTAGTATGTACTATTTGAGTGGAACAACTTTATGCTGGTTTTTCTACATCTTCACTTTCTGACCTCAGTGGACTGCAGAGTAATGTTTCACTGCCTCAGCTCTCAAGCAGGTTCATAGGTAGGTACTAGACAATCAGTTTTGCATGCCATTACAAGCCTAGTCAATAACCCATTTTCAAAAGTTCCCCGCATCCTCAGTGCGAGCAGTAGAAGAAAGAACAGGGGAGACTGCATACAAATTATCTAGGTTAATCTTGAAGATGGCAAAGGTTTTATACTGCTTGACATCTAATAGAAATTTGTTCCAGTGCTGGTGGATACAATAGTATATGAATCCGTGACACCAGCATGACTTGTTTATTTGTTGATGATGTTTTAGTTCCTTTCACCTAGTGTTTGAGCAACCATTTCTTCTGTGATGCAATAGAAGGTCAAAGAGGGGAGGAATTTCCATGGTTCTAAAGGCTAGGCACAGTTCCCCATGAAGGAGGCAAGGAGAGCTGCCATTCTTTACTATAAGGTAACCCTGATAAAGCTATTATAAGTTTACTGGTCAGAGCTTTTATGCTACATTTGGAACATATAGGAGCTGTCAGTGCCAAACGTTAGAGATTTTTGCTCATTTAGAGTTGAGTTCCACTTCAGCAGTTGCCAGGATATGCTCTGCAAAGCTACTGAAACCATTAAACTATGAATATCTTTTTGTTTTCCTTGCTGACCACATTTACAACATTACAAGTCAAGGCAGATATAATAGTCATGTGCTGCTGTCAGGTCCCACACTCCACACATTTGTTTATGCATATTCAGGAATCAAAAAATTGTAATTTGCTTAGAGAAGTGATCTCTCCAAGATGAAGGACTTTGCTGCACTCTTCTTTCTTTTAAGAAATCCAGACCTTCATCTAGTATGCTGCATGCAGTTTGTGAAACACTAACTTCAAAATGGCTAGACTTTGGAGAGCCAGTCCATAGAAAGACAATAAAGGGCTGTAGGGTCATCAGCAGAAATCACATATAGATAGATAAGAAAGCATAGAGTGATAAGACTCATAGGGGCATGGGCCAAAGATGAATGGATGGAGACCAAATTGGCACAAATTAAAAAAAAAAAGCTAAGTAAGGGTAATTAAAATATTTGTAAGAATAATGAAGTTTAGAAGTACATGCAGATTATAAGCAGTGATTAGTTTAAGCATGTGCAGCAATGTGTACTTATTTCTGACTAACATATGTTTTTGGATTTTTGTAATGTTATATTTCTGCTTTGTATTTCCTTTTGAAGTGTGTGTGTGTGTGTGTGTGTGTGTGTGTGTGTGTGTGTGTGTGTGTGTGTGTGTGTGTGTGTGACTGCATTATTTTGCTGCTGACTTGGATTCCTGACTGTTATTACAAATAAAAGTGCACTAAATATATATGACAGTATTAGTTCAAAGTTATAATATTCAAGTTAACATTTAACTGGAGATACAAGTGAGTTTGTGACCTGTGGCAAATGATTGGAATAGGTTTACTGTCGAATTTAAAGGTTTGATATTAGTGCCATCATTCTGGGCAGCCACGGTGGTATAGCGATTAGCGTTGTCACCTCACAGCAAGAGGTTCTCTGGTTTGATCCTCATCTAGGGTGCCTTCTGTGTGGAGTCTGCATGTCCAATCTGTGGTCACGTGGGTTTCCTTCGGGTGCTCTTGTTTCCTCCCACATTCCAAAGACATGCTGTAGATGTTCTGGACACTCTAAATTGGCCCTAGGTGTGAGTGCATGTGTGTGTGCCTTCTGTGGAAGGTTGGGTGCTGGGCTGGCAACTTGACACCATAAAACTGCACTACCAATCATGAGCAGACAGGTGATCCACTGTGGCAACCCCTAACTGGGAAAAGCTGAAAGAAGAAGATATTAGTGCCATCATTCGCTGCATGAAACACTTAAACAAGTATTGTATACAGTGAGTATTACTATAAGTAAAAATTACTATGATTTTGTTTAAAGTCACATATGGGGTGAACTTTTTTGTCATGCAGAACAGGTTAGGTTCTTATCAGTAGTTTTAATGTTTGAATGTTTTTCTAAATACTGTTTTCTTCACTGAAATTCTGCTTCATTTAAGTTCTGAAGCCTAAGAACTATTGCACATTTAGTAACAATGAATATGCAAGTAAACAAAACCACAAACAACTAGGTGTGAAATAAAAAGTTATATTACTAGTTTCTGAGCATTTGGAACCTTTAACTACTGAGATCAATCTAAGCCCACCAGGGAATAGATTCCACATGGAAGTCCCCTGATACACAAAAGAAAGTGCTCCAGAAGAGTTAAGACAGAACTGGAAATGTCTAATAATCCAAGTGTCTGTGGGCCACCACCAGTTGAGAAGTTCCTTTATATAAGAAGACCCAAGTCATCAAGGGACAAATAAACCAAGATAACAGTTTTATAAGCAACGAGCAACCAGATATGCAGGTAGCGTGTTTGCTGAAACATTGGTATAATATTATCAGACTTATTTTGTTCTGGACAGGCATTTTGCTAAAGAAATGTTCTTGCAAGAAATTTATTAAACAGGTTAATTTCAATTAAAGATAAAACATACAGCAGCACAAATCATCTTTTAGAATAATGCACATTCATTGCTGCCACCATTATATTTGTAGGTTAGAGTTATTTACCCTTCGGCCTGCAAAACCACAGTAACAAGCCTCATTTTCTGGCCTGACAGCTTCTGAAGTGCAGCAGTCGACAGCCATTATTCTGTACATAGTACCATTTGTGCTAATGCAAAGTGCATTAGTGACTTCAAGAAAATCATTTTTGACAGTAAGACTAATCTCTGTACTTGTGTGGCCTTGGAAATGACTCACATTTTGACATTTCTTTCCTTCAAGCCACAGCTTTTCACTTATGGAAAATAAACCAGATCAAAATTTGAAAATGAACCAGTCATAAATTAAAGTAGTCTTTGCCATTTCTACTCAAGCTCAGACATTTCCTAAGTGTGAATCATCAATGCTGTCAATATATGCCTCAGTTATGAAGGCATGTATTTAACCAAGTATTTGACCCTTTTTACTCCTTTTTGGCATCTTTTGCTGACACCTAAAGGCTTATGCCAGAATTGTTTCAAAACTTTTATGTCTTTCATTTTGTTTAATACGTGGAAACCTTCTATAAATGTAAATAAATGCAGCTTCCAAGAAATTTTCTGGCAATGTACAGTGTATTTTTGTATTTTTAAAGGTTGGTAGGCTCAAAAGGAGCGCAGTACAAACAAAGAAACATTGGGCATGTACAGACACTGTTGGTGTACGCATTAGGTTGAACTTTTATGTGGCATGTTAAATACAACATGAACATACTATGGCTTCATACGAAATTATTAGCCAGGCAGTCCAGAAGACCATTAGGAAACTAGCTCAGTTTCCCCCAGAACACTGTTTATGCCACTTGCTGAAAGTATATAAATTCCAAAGGTCTAAAAAAAATTCCAGTAGAGTCCATGGATAGGAGCCTCAAAATGCAGAGATGAACAATATCACATATGCAGCCACTTTCTGGGTTGACGTCAGGATGCTCATCCAAAATACAACACACATTAAAGGTTCACAGATTGTTGCTTGTATGCAGTCAAAGAGAACACTGGACAGCTTAGTCCCATTTCACCAGAGACTGTATATGTAAGTGGTTTGCTAAGGATCACAGATTAGGTAACTGGACATTCAGAAATCAAACTGTTAACTACAGAAAGCAGCTTGTTTAAAATCTTACAATCGTAATCTCAGCACTAAGTACCAGTTATACTGCTCACTAAACTGACAAATTCTGATATTTTTACACACGTGCATAAGCACGCTGCTTTTATCACAGAAAACATGTTTGATAAGCTAGTTTCCACATAAACGCTGATACAGTTACATGGAAAAAAGATGCTATTCTGTGAATGAATGTTTGAAGTAAGATTGCAAATTCTGCATAGGAATATTTAGTTTGCAGGTATTAAGCATATTAAATTGTCTAGAATTAATAGGATTTCTAAGTAGATTATACAAATTGTTGGTTTCATAAATCCATCTGTTTACCAGGTTGTTTCTGGTCCCACTTTAAGCAACTGAATGAAAAATATATTTGATTATAGAGAAAGGTTTATTTTAAGGTTTAAATAAGGTTTATCACCGTATTCTTTTAAGGTCAAGGAAGTGAAGTTTGGCACATACAAATTTGTCACAGGACTGTTAATGTGGGATGGGGGGGTGCTGGGTGGTAGCCATGCTAGGTTATCTGGGTGGCTGAGAAGGGTTAGGAAAGGGTTAAGTGAGTTGAGATTTGAAGGGAAGTGAGGTAGTGTGTGGGGTGTGGCTTGAAGGGATTTTGAAAGGGAACACAGAGTGAATAAGCACATTTTGGTGTGGTCTTGTTGAGGCAGGATCACATCCCAGACGACCTGAGGTTGTGATTAAGGTAGGCCTTGGGTAGTTATAAGTAGTGAGGTGAGTACAGCTTTGTTGGGTTTTTAAGGATTCCCTTTTTTTTTGCCTTATAAAGGATAAATAAGAAGGTTAAATGTAGTGTTAGGTTGGTTTCTGATGTGGGGCTTGTTTTCCAGTTAATTGAGGCCATGGTGGCGTTGACTTTGGCACGAAAGGGGCATGTTCAGTTGCTTGTCAGGTTATAAGGAAGGTTTTGTGTAATTATTAACTTTCCCTGGGGGTCTAGTGCTGTGCCGTCTTTAGGAAGAGGTTTTATTAAGTATTAACTGCGTGTGGTGGTGTTCCCTGGAGGGCTAGTGCAGCACCGTCCATAGGAAGAGGTTTTTGTTTAATTATGAGAGGTTTTTGTTAAGTATTAACTTTTCCTGGTGGGCTAGTGCTGTGCCGTCTTTAGGAAGAGGTTTTATTAAGTATTAACTGTGTGTGGTGGTGTTCCCTGGAGGGCTAGTGCAGCGCCGTCCATAGGAAGAGGTTTTTGTTTAATTATGAGATGTTTTTGTTAAGTATTAACTTTCCCTGGTGGGCCAGTGCTGTGCCGTCCATAGGAAGAGGTTTTGTTTAATTATGTGAGGTTTGTTTGTTTAATTAACTTTTCCTGGTGGTCTAGTGCTGCTCCATCTATAAGTAGAAGTTTTCTTTAATATTAACGTTCTCCAGTGGTCTAGTGCTGCGCCATTCATAGGTTACTGATTAGCTTTCCCTGGTGGTCTAGTGCAGTGCTGTCTATAGTAAGAGGTTTGTGACCATTAATGGCCTGATGCGCAATGGGGCCGGTGCAGAGCTCAATGGATATTAAGTTAAAAAAATAAATAAATAAATACGTAAATTCAGTTTATTCTTAGTTTCTTAAATTAAGTTTTTGTTTCATGATGTCATCTCAGCCAATAATGGCATACGAGAGCAGTTAACCCCCCCTAGCCTTCGTTCCTGGGGTCTAGCGTTGGCATGCAGTGGTGAGTACGGTGGCGGTGTTGTTCCATGGTGGTCTAGTGTGTTTGTGCGGTGTTTGAGTGGGGCTGGAATAGGGTCGGATGGGTGTTTGGTTAGTTCATTCCCTGGTGGTCTAGTGCTGGCGTATGGTGCCTGTGTGGGATGGCTGTTTGGTTTGTTTGTTTCCTGGTGGTCTACTGGTGTTGTTGTTTGGTGGTTGTGTGGGATGGCTGTTTGGTTTCTCCCTGGTGGTCTAGTGTGGTTGTGCGGTTTCTTGCTGCCTGATAGCTGTTTTTCTGGTGGTCTAGTGTTGTGGGGAAAGAGCAGAGATGCTCTGTTTTCCCTGGCTCATCGAGCTGGGTGGCTTGTTGTGCATGTGCGGTATTGCAGTCAATCTATGATTGCCATTTTCAGTAATAAAAAAAAAAAAAGAAGAGACTTGAGGAAATCTAGCTGCTGGTGCTGCATGCTTAGAAAGTGTATGTATGTATACTAATTTGGGTTATGAGAGGTTGTAGACAAAGGCATGATGCATTTAATTTGAAAGATAGCTGATGATTTTTTTTTTTTTTGTATTTCAGAGGGACTTATTGCAGTTCTTGACTACAGGTGAATGACTGGAGTTTGAATTGGTTTGTGGCAGTATAGGTAGCATACTTGCTTTATAATGCATAAGGTAGTGGTTTCTAGCTCACAGCATGTAAGTGGATTGTTGATACTGTTGCATTGCCAGGCCCAGTTATTGAGAGTAAATTTATTGTGCCAAGTTTATTACTTGTCATTAACTTTTTTGTTTCTTTCTAGGTGATCATGGCTGAGGCTTTGAGACAGAGATGGACCAGTATTGTAGCACAGGCTGAGGATTTGTTCAATGACATTCCTGCTGATGTACCATCAACTAGCATGCAGCGTGTGACCACTCAGATGAAACAGCAGATGACCGCAACCCAGGCATCCAGGGCAAAGAAAGCCAAGCAGGCAGCATCCGCGGAGAAGGCTATGGAGGTGATGACGCCCCCTGTATCAGTTGCAGGTAATTATTCATCAAGCTAGGGGGGGTGAGGAGGCTGGAGCAGGTGCGGGGGTTGAGATAAGAGGCAGTTAGGGAGTCCAAGGGGGGCTACTGGGTAGCGAGTTGGAGATCTTAGCCCAGTGTGGAGTGGTTTTTGAGGATGCCCTGTCATTGTTAGCTCAGGAGTTAGGGCCAGATGTCCATGAGCTAGGGTCTGATTTTGGATTATGGCCAGGGGATTGGTTGACATCACGGCTCCTATGACAGGAAGGGGCTCCCATTTTGTTGACCCCGCACATATCTCTGTTAGTAAAGGAGAAGATTTGGAAAGGGGAGTTTGTCAACATTTTTGAATTGATCGATGAAGACAAGGTTCAGCAGTTGACGGAAGCAGAGATGGCTAATGGGAAGGACCTCTTGGCTGCATTGGCTGTGATAGGGTAACAGCAGGGAGGTTTCAGGCTATGACATGGGATAATTGGGTCCTAGGTTTAATTTATTACATGGCAGTGTGTCTGCAAAGGGACACTTCACTGGATCTTCCTCTTTTGGCTTACTTTTTGACTTTTAGGGAAGCACAGAGGTTGAAGCCCAGTTATGCATGGCTATGGTATGACCAGAAATTTCACAAGCGTAAAGCAGTAGATAAATCTATGCATTGGGAGGTCAGACATCTGGACATTTGGCTGTCCACCATGATGGATACCAGTAGAGGGGTAGCAGATTATCTCAGTCATCTGCGGGAGGTGCTAGGATATGTTGGGCTTTTAATACAGGCAGGTGTTCCTGGGTGGAATGTAGATTTGCTCATATTTGCTCGAAGTGTATGGGGACACATACATTTACACAATGTGGGGAGTGGGGGTCAGGTTTAAGGTCAGGCACCACACTTTGGGGGTATGAGAGGTTGGAATAGTTCCCATTCAGCATTGCTAGGTGGGCGTGGTCTGTGGCATTTTTTTGAAAGGACATAAGAGTAAACACAACAGGGTATGGGTCAGTAAGTTAGCATGAGAGGATTTAGATTTGTGGATGGAATTTTTACAACAGTTTAATGGGATATCATTTTGGCAGTTGGATTGGGTTACACAAGGAGAACTGCAGTTGTTTACTGATGCAGCTGGGTGGTTGGGAATGCGTGCTTACTTTGTGGGTCAGTTGTTTGCTGTTCCATTGCTGGAGCATTGGTCAGAGGAGTTGAAACGGGACATTGCCTTTTTGGAATTGATGCCAATCTGGGCAGGAGTTGAAACGGGACATTGCCTTTTTGGAATTGATGCCAATCTGGGCAGCTTCAGTAGTATGGCAGGATTGTTTGAAAGGGAGGAGGTTGGTATTCCATTCAGATAATTCTGCTCTGGTGAGAGTGCTACAGATAAAAATGGCTAAAGCACCTCATTTGTTATTTATTCTTAGGAAATTGGTGTTGCATAGCTTGCTGATTAACTTTTCTTTTCCTATGTTACATGTACCAGGGGTTTCGAATGAGATAGCTGATAGTTCGTGTCATTTTCAGTTCTACAGGTTCTGTCAGGTGGCTCTAGAAGCAGCTTTGCATCTGTCAGTTGTCCCACCCAGCATTTGGCAGATTGGGCTATAGTGATTGGCAGGCTGGTGCAACAATCATGGGCGGCATCCACGAGATGAGCCTATGGTAGGGCACTGCTTAATTTTGGCAAATATTTGCAGCAGTTATCTGATAAGAACTGCTTGTGGTCGGAGAATTTACTGTTGTGTTATCTAGCCATGTTGAAAGGGCAGGGGAAGGAGAATGGTGAGGGTGGCCTTAGCAGCCATTGCTGCGTATACTCGGGTGGTTGAATTAGAGGATTTCATTAGATCATGGGTGGTGAGTAGAGTGTTAAAAGGGTAAGCTAGAGTTGAAAGGAGTAGCAGGAATAGGAGATGGCCAGTTACAAAGGGTATTTTAAGGATGTTGTTATAGGGTTTGAGTAAAGTGTGCGGTTGTTTGGATGAGTATGTGTTGTGGTGCACAGTTAGTGTTTGGATGTATTGCGGGGCTTTTCATGTGTCAGAGTTATTGGGTTTGTTGGTATGGGAGGATGTGGTGATATTACCTAGGGCGGTGCATATTAGATTGCATTCTTCGAAGACAGATCAGGAGGGGCTTGAGTCACCCATTGTTTTGGAGGAGGTGGGGGTAGTTTCGATGTGTCCCATAGTTTGGGAAAGAAAGTTGTGTGGGGCTCGGAAGGGTAGAATTCAAGGGTTGTTTTTTTCAGCAGTAAGTGATAAAGCAGTGACAGGCAAGCAATTGAATGTGGTTATGAGAAGGGCACTTTGGAGTGTGGGTTTGCAAGGGGATAAGTTTTCTTCACATTCCTTTCAGATGGGTAGGGCATCCCATCTGGCTAAGGAAGGTAGGTCAGTGGAAGTAATCAAACGGGTGAGTCGGTGGACATCCAATGCCATTTTGAATTATATTAAGTAGTTTGTAGAGGTTTTGTTTTTAAATATCTTTTCTCTCCATCTTTTTTCTTAGATCAGATCATCATTTTGGCCCATTCTTTCATATTCTGGGCTGCCAGGCGTGCGGAGGTTAGACCCAATGACATGAATCTGGGTTTGGATCATTTCGGTTTAAAAATCATTTGGCATGGTGTTACAGGGCTAAGATGGAGTCAAATATCACAGGAATTTAATGGGTTGCAGGTTAAGTGGGGGTTGCCTTAAGTGTTAGTGATTCATTTAGGTGCAATGACTTAGGCTGGGTACCAAAGAGGCAGTTGGTTTGTCAAATTTGTTAGGACATTTTAGCATTATGGAGGATGTATCCAGGGATGGTTGTTATCTGGTCTGAGATTATTCCTTGGTTGATATGAAAAGGGGCACAACATTTTATTGCTGTGGAAAAGGCTTGCAGATATGTCAATATCAAGTTGGCGAAATATTCGGGAGAAATCGGGGTACATATGGTTAGGCATGTAGAGTTTGACAGTAAGGATCCAGTGTGGTATAGACCGGATGGAGTTCACCTTAACAATTTCGGTCTGGATTTATTTAATCTTAATTTGGTTTGGGTGTTTGTGTATTTTATTAGGACTGTGACAAGTGATATTTTAAAAAGTGCAGCAAAATTCTATCCCTGTTTGACAATGCCTTTCTCCACCTGGCAAACTCCAACATGTGTGGGTTTTTATGGCTTCTTTGCTGATTGGCTTGCATTACATTGCCTAAACTTTTGGTTTCGTTATCATCTGCTTGAACATGCTGACTTAAGTTGGCATTTTTCTGGGTTCCATTTTATACTTCTTCGGAGAACAGGTTTTACATACACACTTTCTTGTTAGTGAGGTCTGAGGTCAGTGTATCTCACAGAAAATGCAAGATAGGGGCTATACTGGAAAACTGTTTCTTTGAATGGTGGTAAACTTGGAGTAAGAATAATAACATTTGTGGATTATGCATAGTACTGGGGAGATGTTCTGTAAAAATACTCCTTTCCCTATACCCTCATAAATTGAGCAGGTTGAATACAAGCATTAAGAATGTTTGTACTCAAGCTGGGATTTATATGCTCGTTAGGTAGTTAGTCAGCTAGTTAATTAATTTATTTACTGGAAGGAGAGCTGTCCTACTGATCCTTTTGAGTCCTGACTCAGGTTTGTTGTTAAACCAGGTTGTAGGTAGTGTGTATATAGGACAGGCACCTCCCCGCCTCTTTCTCCTGTGATCCACCTCATGGGCCCAGAGCCCGAGAATTGAAAGTACACTTTTATGAATCAAGATATTAGTTGTTCCTTATAATACCCACTGCATAAACAGGATGCATACATGCCAGGTCATCTTTGTTTCCGTTATATTCTCTGTTCATTTTCTCATTTTGTATACTGCCTTAATACTTAATATCTTCTTCTGTTTCTCTGATAACAATAACTCCTTCATCTTTTTATTCTTATTTTAAAGGTGCAGTCAGTCAGAGACAACATTTAAACCAGTCTCTGAAAACTATATTCAACTTCATGAAAGTATAGCTTAATGCAAACTATCATTCTGCTATTCAGTACACCAGTTTGTCCACAGTGGCATTGTCTATTGGTACTGGTTAAATGTCAAAATACTATAGCATTTAGAAAGGCAATGTGACCCCAGTAGGTGACTTGTCCCTGTCCTCCCCCAAATATCACTTTTTGCATTCTTTGGGGACTTGTGGCACAGAGAACAGACTATTTGCACTTCAACATGCAACTTCACTTGGTAGCCCCCTACAGCAGTTGTGATATGCTATTTGTGACATATAGACACTTTGTCATTACCTCTCCTACTCTCCACCATGGCTGTGGTTCACTGCTTGTTATGTACACTGACTGCTTATTCAAGGTGCATGCCATCATGGTTACCTGATTCTAAATGTCTGAATAATCAAGAATAGTTGTGAGTTACTTTTAGGAATGAATTAGCAATGAGCCAAGGGATCTACACTAAGGGCAAGACTAGGGAATCGGTTCTGTCTTGGTCAATGACTATTCATTTTACTGAAGTAGAACTAGAAATGGACCTGATAGATAAGGATTTATTGTGATGACATAGGACATGGGAATGTAGTTATCTTAGAAAATCATCACTCTGAGGATACTAGAAATGAATGATGGTACATCAAAGGCTATGTATATGACAAAGTAGTGGGAAGGAGTGTTCAGAGACAAATGTGCATTCAGACTTCTCTTTTCGATTTGCACCATGAGGGTTGCTTAAGGAGCTATTTCTTCTGCCTCCCAACAGGCGTAACATATAGGCAGAGAAAGAAAGGTTTGTTTTCTTAAGCTGAAAGCTTCTTACAGCATTCTGAGATTTCAGAGTTCTTAAGTTTTGTGTATGTTGTGGTAAGGCTGTGCTCTCACACACGCACACACAAGCACACGTACACACACACACACACACACACACACACACACACACACACACACACACACTCCGGCAGTTCAGATGAATGAAACATTACTACATCAGCTGACTAAACTTGTCACTCACGGGAGTGGAGACTGATAAATGGAAGGATGTTTTTCTTGGGTTTAGTACAGAATTATGCATGTGATATTCTAAAACTCAGACTCTAAAATAAATAATCATTATCTTCTAATACAGGTAGTACCAGGTCATAACAGCAAGCTTACTACATGCAAAATATGACACAGTAACTACATTAAAAATCACAGAGTAGGTTAAAAAAAGATTGATCTAGAAAATCAAAATTGCAGATGTGGTCTAGGGAATTTTGGTGTGCTTGAGTGAAGGAAAGATGGTAATGCAGTAGATTTCAATAAACTGCTGTTTAGATCTGAGATGACCTGATATATCTGGAAACTTCTAGAACAGAGTGCGCTAAAAGTCATAAAAGAGGACAGGTAGAATACATCTCAGCTGTTTAATTCTGTAACTGCAATCTTGTACAGAGAAAAGCATGTGGAAATAATGCAATAATCCAAGGAAACAAAAATTAATTTACACATGATAAATCTGGACTTATTCTGAGACACTGAAATCTATTTTTGCTAAAAAAGGTTTAAGTTTTCTAGTCACTTTTTTCATTCTAAAATGAAGGTTAGGGATACTGTATGATCCCTATTATGCAATAATCATGATATACAGTGAAATAAGAAATTCAAAAGCATTAAATCAAGAACACTGGAAATAATTTAATAAATAGAAATAACCATATAAATAGGAAAAAAGAAAATAAACAGAAATAAACATTCAAACAGAAGAGTAAAATAAATAAAACTACTCAAGTAGAAAAAAATAAGTGTTTTGTACAGACATAATTTTCTATGACCCCAGCATCCCTTATTTAAATATGCTAACTTCACAGCTGCAATTTCACAGTTGCACAGTTGTGGGGAAAGAAGACAAACATCTTGGGAAGGAAAATCATTTCCCTTTTCCCTCTACAGAATTATCCACACATAAAGTTAAAGCTTCTCGCCTTCAGACACTCATTACCAACATCAGTCATTAAAGACTGGAACTCAGAATATCCTACTACTTAACAATGGCATTCACTATTACTGTTCTTCAGTGTTTGTGGTCCCAGGATTAAAAATCAAACACCAAGGATACAATGAAGAGAAATGCTGAACAATAATGAGAAAGAGGCATGGGAGGATAGGATTGGTGGAAAGCATGTGTCTCAGTGGCAATTAGGAACAGTTTGACACATGGAGATTGAGATCTCACAATAGAAGAGAATTATGGCTAAAGACCAGTAGCAGAATGTCTCACATAAACTGGACTTCATAGGAGCAGGCCATACATTTTGGATTTGTGTCACTTTATACCTCTGAACTGTTCAGATTTTTGCTTCATATTTTTGTTCTGTTCCTCATAAAATGTGTGATTTTCTGGATTTTATCAGGAAATCACTCAGGAATTAATTCACTAAATAATGACAGTCCTTTGAGTTTCAGGCTTCATATCCTTCCGAATATGTATAATAATGTACCTGATGGAACTCTACTCACATTTTTTTACAAGGAATATTAACGGTCAAGTTATATTCAATTCATATAACTAGATGTATATATTTCTTTTAAAATGTATTTCCAGTAATATTAATGGTTTAAACAATCTTTGCAAGAGGGGAAGTTTACTTAAGTATCTTAAATTTCATTAATCACATTTAGTTTTTCTACAAGAAACACAGCTAATAAATTATGGCATAACTAAACGTAATACTAAATCATATGCTGTACTATCAAGTTCAGAACATTCTGAAAAGAAAAGTGGAGTAGCTAGTATAATATGAAGTAACACAATACCTCTTCCTAAAATAATAGAAGTCTATACAGATGATAAAGAAATGTTTTACTCTGTCATAATTGAAGTGAATAAGAAAATATGTACACTTATAAACAGTTATTGGATACCAGGAATTGGGGTGGATACAGTTAAACAACATTTAAATCAAATTGTCCATTTATCCAAATATAATATTATAATAACAGGGGGCTTTAATTGTGTATTAAATTACAAAGACACTAAAACTACTAGTAAAAGGAGGCTTTCATCATCAGCTAAGTTATTAAAGGATTTTATAGACTCATATCTTTTAAAAGATATTAATATTTTGAACCAAACTCACTATTTTTTACCTTCTATTCTCATAGACATAATAGTCACTCTAGAATAGACAAAGTTCTTATTTCAAATGAGTTAACTAACGGTTTAACTAAATGAAAGGTAATTTCTTGCCCATTATCAGATTACAACTCCATAACCTTTGAGTAATTAATTAATATAAATTATAATATTCAAATTAAAAGAGTTCCTGCTTACATTACAACATTAAAAGACTTTAAAGAATTACTCTCATCAGAAATTCAAAATTGTATTACTTTAAATACTACTAATGATAGATCTGAAATATATATATATATGGGATGCTTTAAATGCATACCTATATGGGAAAAATCATTACTTGGTATAATAAGAACATAAAACTATGGGATAAGGAATTACAAGATATGCACACTAAATTAGATAACTTAAAACTTAACAAGGGTAATAAATACAAAAATGAAATGGAAAAATCAATCATCTCATTAAATAATAAATATTTGGAGATTCTAAATCATAAAATTATGATTAACCTAGAGAAATTTTAATTTATAAATGTTACAATTAATCCTAAATCTTTAAAATTATTGGTCAACAAAACTAAAAGACTTAGTAAGCTTAATCATATTAATGAAATTTTCTCCCCTAAAAAGAAAGATGGTCTCTGATCTACATAATATTCTAATAGAAGTTAGAGATTTGTTATAATATTAATCAGAAATCAAAGACTCTAGATTCCAAAGAAGAGACTAAAGCATTCATTAGATGATACACTAAAAATAGATTATCAGAAGAATAAACTGTTCTTTATAAATAAACCTATTTCTTTCGTTGACCTTCAAAATCAAATTAGTAAGCTAAAACAAAATAAAACATCTGGTAATGATGGAATTATTCCTGAAATTTACAAGATTTTGCCCAAAATAGCTTTAAACTTATTTAATAAATTCTTTACTATTTCTCAAAACAACATCTCATCTCCACCTTCTTGGAAATATACGTTAATATCTCCAATAGTTAAACCTAACAAAGACTCAACAAAATATTTGCCATATAGTCCAATTTCTCTATTAAATATTGACTATAAAATGTTTATGTCCATATATGCAAGATAGGTTAATGATATTTCTTCCAACACTGGTAAATGAAGAAAGAACTGTTACTCTGATTGAATCTGCAAAGAATTTAAACAAAAGTTTAACATTAATAGCAGTCTTGATATAAACTGTGCCTTTGAATCAGTTAATCGGGACTATTTATTTATACTAATGGAAGAGTTAAACTTCTCGAATAACTTTATAAGTCTTATTACACACCTATATAAAGGGAGTCAAGCATATATTAAAATATGTACCAGTATCTTGCAAAAAATATCAATAACTAAAGGGACCAAACATGGCTGTCCTTTATCCCCTTTACTTTTTACATTAATAATGGAACCTATGCTAATTTAATTAGGATGGATAGAGAAATTGAGAGTTTTAAGTTAAGCATTAATGAGACTTCCAAAATACAGCTTTTTGCTGATGATATTCTTATCACTTTGGAGGAAAATAATTAATCTATTACAGTAGATATTTTAGAATCATGGAAAGCTTTAAAAACTCTAGATTAACATTGAATACTAATAAAAAAATACTTCCTATTTATCCAAGTAATTATATATTAGATACTAAATATACAAAATATCTAGCACAAGCAGATAAAATAACATATTTGTGAACAGTAATTACTAAAAACATCAAAAATATTATTCAACTAAATTATAGCCTATCTATAACAGAAAAACATATAAGTAAATGGAAAAAGCTTCTTTTTACTATGGAAGAAAAACTCTCAATTATAAAAATGATTTTACTTCCAAAAATACTTTATATTATACAATCATTATCTTTACCTCCTCCTAAATCAATAATCAAACATTTCAGTTTGATGATTCTAAACATTTTATGGCTCCCAAATAAACCCAGAGTAGCATTAACTTATCACATGAGAGATTGATCTACTGGGGTATAGGTTTACCTAATTTGGAATTATATTCAGTTTCATCCATGACTAAATCTATAACTTTTCTTATAAATACAGAATGTACTGTTAAATGGAAAAAAATTCTACAGATGCTATCTTGCAACTCATATAATATCTCTAACTCCCAAAAATTATCAATAACAAATAACTCATTCATTTGGTTATTAAACAACTATTTTTCCACTTAAAGACTTTTAGAAAATGTATCTATAAATATTCTGTTTATAAGGCTTCTTTTTTTCTTATTTTACCCATTGCCTTTATTCAAGGAGTTATTTTTTCTTCTGATTACATTAAAATGTCATTGTTTAAGGATAAAAATCTAATATATTGATCTTAGCTGATAGTAAAATATGAACTGAAATCTATAGACTATTTGACAACTGAATTTGAAATAGATAAACATTTATGGTTAGACTTACAAGCTTGTAGACAATTTCTCTTAAATCAATTTGATCTTATGTCACCTATAATTAAAAATTCATTACCTAAACTTTTATTTTATTTGATTCTTTCTACACAACATACATTTCCTATTAAAGGTAAACAATTACACATATATAAATTGATTAGAAATGAAACAAATAGTTATTCTGAGAGCTACTGAAATTATTCTTTCACAATTAATAATTATCTACCTAATGAACAAGATAAAAAATATATTAAAATCAGCTAATATGACCACCTCATCGATTTAATGGAGATTATTTCATGGAAGTTTATATATAGATCTTTTCTTAACTCCTCACATAGTAAGTAAATTTAGTAAAAAAAAACAATGTTTGCTGGAGATGTAAAATAGAAGTGAAGGCTAAGTGGTTTCATATGTTTTTTGATTGCATAGTCCTAAAAAAGTATTGGGATGACATTAATAATTTTCTACAAGCTTTATTTTCAGACAACTTTACACATTCTAAATCTATGGTTCTATTTAACACACCAATGCCTAAATGCATAAAAAATTAAGTATCTTATGGTATGATATTTTTTAGGAGTTGTTAGGAAAATTATAACAAGAAATTGGAAATCTGACACTTCTCCCTCCTTTCATGAATTTAAAAGCCTTCTTATTGAAGTTTGTCATCTGGAACTATTGGCCATTAAACCAAGATCCATCAGGAATACATCCTCATATAATATGTGGAACACATTACATGAATTGCTAGAAAAATAATTTGTCAATTTAGGAAATTGTTAATGTATACTAAGATTCATATAATGTAGTTTTGTGAATGTCTTTGTGAATACTTTAGTTATGTTTGTTTAATTTTTTTTTATTAAGTTGAAATATTTGTGAACATCCAATGAAAATTTATTTTATTTATTATTTTAGTTTACATTTGTTTAAAAGGAGAGTCCAACTGGGCATAAAACCCTTTTTCAGTGGAGGCCTGTGGAGAAAAGCTCCAGTGTTAGTAAACTATTTTGTTAGTAGAAAGAAAATTGTATAATACAATAAAGAAAAAAAATAGTAACAGACACTCATAATGGTAAAAAGACGAGAACAGAATAAATTGGTCAAGTGGAAGACAAGACCAATAATCTTGTATAACAATGCTTCTAGAAGACAGTTCTTACAGCAGTAGCAGGTAATGACATTTTATACAATAAGAGTGCAATTACGATACTTAATCTTATATACAGCTAGCATAGCGAACTGAAGACTTAAAATATGTCAGATATTAACAGTGAGAAATAAAAAAAAAAACATAAGGTAGTCATATGGCTTAAATTCAAAGCTCATTACATATGCAATTAAAATTTTTAAATCAGCTAGTCCCATGGTTTGGACTACCCATGCCCAGTACATGTACAAGTCCAGAAATTGGTGAGGTGGGCTTTAATGTGATGCTTGAAGTTTTTTAAGCTAGTTATAGTTCTAATTTCAAGTGGTAAGGCATTCCAAAGTTTAGCAATGTAGTAGGAGTATAGAGAGTCACCTGAGATGTTTTTACGCCTGGTTACTTCAATTAGAGCTTTATTAGTGGATCTTGGTGGACAGGTACTTATATGTGGATTGAGGAGGCCTTGTAGAGCTGGTGTTTTATTGGGTTTATAGTACATTTGGTGGGCAGTAGAGAGTTCTGTGAGAATGAGTTGGTGGGGTGGTTCTAACCAAGATAGTTGTCTTAGGGCCTTACAATGATTGGTTCTAGTAGGACAACTAGTGGCAAATTTAGATATCTTATTATAGCAGGCATCTAGCTTGCTTTGGCCTGATTTGGAGAGGTTGGTAAGGATGGGTGAGGCATATAGTAAAGTTTACAGGAGATGAGTTGTGGCTGTGGTTATTCTGGAGTTTGTGGTTAGGTAGTTTTTACATCTGTATAAGGTACCTATTTTCTTGTGTACTTTTTTTTACAGTCTGGGCAATGTGTAAGTTGAACTTCAGATTTTGATCAACAACAACACCGAGAAGTTGGGTGGATGGTACTGGCTCAATCAAAGACTTATTACTGGATGCGATGTTGAAGTAAGTGGATTGGGTTTTGAATTTAGCAGAGTGGAAGAGCATGAGTTTAGTTTTATTTGGGTTCAAGATTAACTGGGCATCTGCCAACCATGATTCCATAGCATTGAAGTATGTTTGGGTTAAGTTCTGTAGTTCAGGTAGAGTTGGTGCAAAACATATGACAGTGGAGTCGTCTGCATACTGTATAAGGGTGGCTAGAGTTGTAGCATTATGGAGATTATTTGTAAACAGGTTAAAAAGGAGGGGGCCGAGAATAGACCCTTGAGGCATGCCCAAAGTTACTGGAAGTAAGGGAGAAAGAGCTTTGTTCCACCATACCGCTTGTTGCCAATCTATGAGGTAGTTCTGAATCCAGGCAAGAGTGGAGTAGCTTAGGTTCAGTTTGGACAAGGCAGTCAGTAATTTGTTATGAGACACTGTATCGAAGGCTTTTGATAAGTCTAAAAAGATTGCTGATACTAGCTCACCTTTATTTCTAAGTTGACTGATGGTGTTAGTGTAGCTAATAAGGACTATGGTAGTACTATGGTAGGGGAAAAAGCCATGCTGAGTATTTGTAAGTAATTTATTGTCTAGGAGATGGTTAAGTATTTTTGGTGTGAACACATCTTTCAAGGATTTTTGATAGAGGGGATAGGATTGCTATGGGCCGATAGTTAGAGAAGTCAGTGGCGGGACCTCCTTTGTGTAGGGGTATGATGTGAGCAATTTTCCAGAGAATGGGGATGCATTGCTCAGATATGGAATGGTTAATTAGTAGGGAAACTGGATAGGAGATGGCTTCAACTGCTATTTTTATCTGTTTCTATTTGAAAATTAATAAAGCTGTTTTCAAAAAAAAAAATAATGTATGGTAACACATGACCTTATATTTTAGTAAAAGAAATATTTAAAATCTATCCCTATTTTAGGGGCTTTGTCCCTCCATTACTTTTGTGCTAAAAGGTCGAGGGCTATGTGTAACTTGTGGAATTCCAGACCACACCAGAAACCAACAAAAATATAAATTTGCAAGTGAAAATATGAAGTTAGACATGCAAGAACACTCACACACATCAACAAAATGCATTTTTGCCCTTCATCACCCCCCTTCCAACACTACCTCTTCTTTTAATATACTAACTCTGAAACATATCTCTCAACTTCTTAGAGTAAGAAATTGGGACAAAACCATAAATAACGGGAGGACAAAGTTCTAAAAATAGGGACATTTTTTAAATATTACTCTTACAAACTTAGGAAGTTGATAGACTAACAGATTTTGCATTAGCACGTATTTTATGAAGGGCATGACATCTGAAACTCAAATGTCTGCCATTATTTTTCTAAATCCAATTGTCAATGATTTGACATTGATTTGCCAGAAAAACACAATTTTATGAGGAAACAGACCAAAAATATCAGGCAAAAATCTGGGCATTTTGTGAAAATCTGGACTGTTGAAAAGTATGCTTTGAAAACACACAAGCTTGGTGACAAGATAAAACATTTTATTATTACTAAACAATCATAATCTCAATCGATTCAAGTTGTACTGTGCAACAAAAACAGAAATTAAATTAAACAGAGTGAAGCAATCTAATTGCAAAATAATTCATTTTAATCCACGTATTCCACATAAAATATTTAGCATAAAATGGACATGGAATTATAAGGTATACCAACAAACAAAAGGGCAAGAAATGCCCTGAGACAGATGAGCAGGACAATCAGTAAGGTCACTCTTTGGTTGGATTAATGCCGATCAAGTGCTAAGCTACAAAAAGTTACCAGTTCTTTGTTTAAAGCCACGGGTGTCAGTCTGGATTTTTTACTCTTATGGATTCAGGCAAAGTTTAGACTTTCTTTGACTACCAAGAATGAAGGAGTCATCAGTTAAAAAGTATTAGAAAACAGAAGGGCACCCCCATGGGTCCATGCTTAGTAGCTTTACTTCTGCACCTAGCCAACTCATTCATTCTGTGGAAGTGGTAGCCAGGTAACCATGAGTTAGGTGAAAGGTCTGTGGCCCCATGGTTCCTGCCCATGAAGCTTTTGTAGCACTTCTGTTTCCCAGCCAGTGAGGAATAATATGGTAGGGTGGGAATCAGCTTCTGATTTCCTGGGACCAGACTACTCTTTTATTTCCTAGGTTGCTAGCACTTCACTATAACTGCCTAGTTTGGGATAACAGATGTATACATTCCTAAACTCATCTTCTGCTCCAAAGTTTGGAGGGATGGTCCTTGTCAAAAGTATCTCAAGCCAAGATAATCACTACAGATGGGCAATATTCCTAGTCAGCTGTCTGTTTTGTAGAGGAGGGAGAGAGTGGGCCAGCTTGATAGCAATGGGTGGTGACCTACTCTCATCCACTGGGACAATAAGACCCCCCCCCCCCGTGGCTCCTCCAGACTGTGCCATTGTTTTATCCCAAGCAAAGGTGGGCCTCCATATGCCAAGATGCTCTGAGACAAAGCAGCCTTAACAGGCTCAAACTCTGCCATGTAACAAGTACTTCTCCTGCTAGGTGTAACCCTTGTGACAGTAGTGCCACCTCTTTCCCCTGGGATAGCTGTGCCATCAGTGCCTACTCATTCCAACTGCTTGATGACTGAAGGTCTCTTTTCAGCACATGCACTTTGATTTTGTAAGTGGGACCATACTGCAGATCCCTCCCATCAGTTAAGATATTACATTTAATTTTGCAATAGCATAGGACCATAACATCTGACTGTACTATTCCAGCATGCAATTTATTGTATTTCTTAAACGCAAAATCAGTGTTAGTACAATTTTCACTTTTACATTTTTCTTCTTGATTAATAGTACATCAATAGTTATGTGATGCTTTTTTATATAGTTAATATGTCTACAGTTGATATTTTTTCTTTTTTAAGATTTTGTATACAGGCTTCACCTTAGGATGCTCAGTTGTAAACAGATTTTATTTGCATAACAATCTACTGAATGGTATAACAAGATTTTCAACATCCATAACGTTATTTAGAAGCACCCAGTTTCTTCAATTGCAGGCAAAGCCCATTTATATTCATTACTGGCTTGAATTTCTATTGTTTTACTTGTACCATATTGAACCTCATGATCTAATCTTAGTTTAAGTGCATACTTTAGACATCATAACCAGTTTTTCTGCTTTATTTAGTTAGTGTTTGCTTATTACATGGAAAAAGTGTGCAAAATCTGCTTGCATTCTCATAATGTATGGTACTAAATAAAGTAGCACAGACAATTAGTCCATACATTAAATGGGTGTATATCAGAATCGCGCAAGTTGTCTTTCACGAATACATTTTCATCGACACATAAATGTCGAAGAACGAGAACAGCGAAGGACAAAATCAGCAAAATTGAGAATGCCAAATAGATTTTCTTGGCCGGCAGGGTGATCATGGGGATGAGGAAATTAATCCTTTTCCCCACTGTAGTGCGGTCTCGGAGGTGGTATATTTAAGTTGGGGGGGGGTGCATTGGGGCTTGCAAAAATGTTTGAAGAAGTGTTTTAGGTAAGGTTTGTTCAGTTAGGTTTACCTTACCTGTATGGTGCTGTTACTTCTGGGAATGCATTCGGCATTCTCATTTTCGCTGTTGTTGTCCTTCGCTGTTCTCGTTCTTTGACATTTATGTGTCGATGAACATGTATACGTGAAAGACAGCTTTCACAATTATAATATAGACCCACATTAAATGATTTTTTACACAACAAAAATAATGATGCAGTATCATCTTTAGCATAAGTAAAATAAAAAGGAATGTGTACAGTTTTGTTAAAAGTCTCAAGGATATTTGACAGTTTTCATTTGTCTGGGTTCTTAGTAGAAAATTCCCCGGCTACTTCAGGTACTTCCAAGCTGTTCCTAGTATGCTACAGAATACTCCATAGAACTACGGTTACATGCACAAACACACCCTTATGGCTAAGCCAGGTTCTGTGATTACTGGGATCATAATCCTCCTTTGTTATCCACCATACAGTATGAAGATTGCTTATTATTGGTTCTTCAAGTGAGAAATTTTGTATCTAACACAGAAATGTATACCAGTCTTCCTTAAAGCAAAACACAACATTTACAAGGCAACTGTATATGCAATACTTTTCACCACCATATTATTTACTGTATGCTCACTAGTTACAAAACGCCTTATGGATAACAATAACATTTACATTAAATTGACATATCATAGGATGAGAACTATCATACTATACTACTATAGATACAACATTTCTCACGTGAAGAACCAATAATAAGCAGGCAATACCTGCAAATGATGAGTTGTGATCAGTGTACTTCTTCCAGTTAACAAACTTAAATAACCTTATACACACAAACAGATGTACATGTACACATTTATGCATACTCATATACACACAAATGCATGTACATATATATATACCTCAATAACTCAGTTCTTCAAAAGTCATATTGTGTGTGTCAAACTTTTAAAATTATTGGGGAAATACAGCTGTGTGTTTTTTCTGTCTGTCTGTGTACCTGTCCTACCACTATTGTAATTTTTTAAAATGTCAAACCAGGGTTGAGAGATTATGTATTCACTATGAAGATGATCTTTTCTTGTAGTTATATAAAAAAAAAATGAATTATTATGTTAATAAGAAGCATGATGAATTAATGTGGGATATTGTCTATCTTTGAGGTCAATGCAGGTACATCTAAAGGTATACTATTAATTTATTCCTACTTTCATGACAGTAAATTATGAAAAAAGAAATATCTTATAAGGCAGATGTCATATTTTAAGATAACATTAACCCAAAAAGGCAAATTATATCCTATGGTAAAATTCTGAAAGTATCACGAAAGAGCAAGATACGACTTTGTGATTGAAAACATTTTCTTACCCCCACCTAACATATTTGATTTCTTCACTAACATGCCCATATCATCTCACATGTTCTCTGGTGGGGAGAGGAAGACAGATTCAATAACATTTCTTTGATAGAGTTTTAAGCATATTATACATTATTTTTGGGCAAGGAATCTACCAACCAGCACAGTGCCCTGTGAGACAATAGTCTGGTGTGAGAGAGAAAATTTGTTATATGAGTCATGTGGCATCTCTCCTAAGCCCCAAGCCTGACCCCTCTGCATCAGTGGCTGGCAGCTACACTTAGTTGCTATAAGAAGGGCCCTCTGCATGCCTTCTCACATTATCTGGCAGGTATAGCGATGCTGACTGAATAGCTTTTTCTGATGTTACTCCACATCCCTGTAGGAGCCAGCAGTGTAGAATGTCATACTGCCTCTCTCAACATAACATGGGTAAATTGTTATTGGCTGCTCATTTCCATCTTCCCCATCCTGGTCCTTCTAGCTGCCAAGCTGATAATTACCTCAGGACATCTGGTTCAAAGTTAGGGCTTTGTGTCTGTATGCCACACATCTGTGGTTGTGTAAAACATTTTTATCAAGATACACTACTTTAACAGTAGACTGCATCTTGGATATTCTCTCTCTCTCTCTCTATATATATATATATATATATATATATATTTATTTATTTATTTATATATACATACATACATATTATTAAAGCAGTTCTGATCTTGCCATGTAAGAAGTATTCCATGGCTTGGGCAAAGATAATTAAGAAATAATTATTGGTAAAATATGTTGTGCGTATCAGTTTAGATTTGGTTCAGCAAAATACAGACGGTATGAGAGAGAGGATATCAAAATTTACATTTAAGCGTAGAAGGTATGAGTGGTACTTTTAACAATATTCATATGTAAGACAACCATGAGAAAACATTGCAAAAAAGCTATTTAAAGGTAAATAGCATAAAGGAGTTTACAGAAAGAGAAATGAGAAAGGAAATGAGGAAATCGCTAACATTTAAACAAAGCTTTCAGACAGGAAAGGAAATGTGTCTCTGGAGAGCCTAGAATGATATGTATTTCATCCATTTTATATGAATGAAAGGTTGAATCTGAAGATAGGAGGCTATACATCTTTCACCAGAGAAATGGGTTATTATGCCTGTTCAATTTTAGGTGACAGAAAGACTAAATCACCATTGAGTGAAACAGCAATTATGGTAGTACATGAGAAATTAGATAAGAAAAGAAACTGTTGATGAATAGAAAACAGCAGTGTTAAAAGGGTGATGTCTGTTGTTGAAGAAGTAAATGTTACTTTCGGCACAGCACCACTTAACTAACAGAATGTATGTCTATGTAATGCAATTAAAGTATATTAGTAAAGTTAGCTGAGAGATGTGAGAAAGAATTAGAGTTAAAAGACTGAAGATAGTTTAGACATAAAGAATAAAAAATGTATGCTACAGTTTCATGTCACATATTGTCTACATTTCTTTGGAGGGTTAACAAGGGATGTTTCAGGATCTTAAAGAAGTTGCTAAATTTGAAATTCCTGAAGATGTTGGAAAGAGAACTGAAGTAATGCACATTTTCCCTTTAGCTTCATCAAAACTGACTCTTTTTTGACACAGGTAATATAATAAATGGATGAAGTGATAACTACAAAATTCCTCAGCTTGGAAATCTTTACAATATCATGGATATTCTCTGCAGGAGAAGCTATAATGCTATAACTCAAGGAAAGGACACCGGTGGCATTGAAGTAACTTATGCAAGTCATGGACAAATGGAAACTATTGAAATGATCAAAATTCACACTAAACAAATGAAGCAGGAAAATGTAAGAGAACCTGGAGAAGGGCTTAAAAGAGGCAGGATGAAAGATGTAGGGGGGAGTCTCTAAAGATTGATACAGCAGATGAACTTGTGGATAAAGTGTGTCTAGAATTCTAATCTAGTGCTGCATTGATCAGAGGAATGAAGTAGCTAGAAGGTTTTATCCTTGAATAAACTCAAAGTTGTCATAAATATCCTAGATTACTAATATATTGTCCAGAAGGGCCTTACTCATGCTAACAAGTGGTGCTTGACATACTGTCTCAAACAAAATGCTCAAAAAATTTCCCCTGAAAACTGAATTAGTCGTTAGGGACTATGATAACAGTTTTCCATACTTCAGGAACATAGCCTGTGGCTAAGTTTACGTTAGATAAGTTCAGGACACGTTCAACCAGGGCATGTTTGTTATTTGTTAGACCTTTGAATAACTTATGTTAGGAGATGTGTTTCTGGTTTTAGAGAGTACAGTAAAAACATGTTAATTCAAAATCCTTAAGGGCATAACAGATTTAAGGATCTGTGGCAATTTGATGACTTTCCAGAGTGCAAGTAGTGGGATAGGCTGCAGCAGGAAATTTCAAGAACTCATCATGAAATATGAGTAGCATTATTGTCTATGTAGCAGGGAAGAGGGAGAAATGCCTGTTTCAAATAAACTTTTCTTTCAAAATCATGGGGGATAGAACTGGGACAGCAAACCATGAGCAGGATGTCTTCAGTGACTTCAGCAATGTCATTAAAGATGCATATAATGAAATTAATGCCCCGCATTCTGATAACAGGAAAATATTAGAAATGTATTCATCACTTAGAAGAAAGCATTTTATTATGAGAGCCATGGCTGATCAAAACTACATTTTACAGCATGTGTTTTGTGAGAAGAGTTTATTATTAATGAACACTACCAAGTGGTAGCTAACAGTCTACTTATCAAATATGTAGCCACGATGGATAAGTAAGCTATCATATATATCTATATGTGTGTGTGTGTGTGTGTGTGTGTGTGTGTGTGTGTGTGTGTGTGTGTGTGTGTGCATGTGTGTGTGTCTGTAAGGACAAATTTCCAGGAAAGAGTCATACAACCTTTGCCTGTGCAGTTGTTAAGTTGTTAACCCTTGTACGATTGTGGTTGTTTAGTACTTTTTTATAAGAGTAATATTCATGTTACTGTCATGCACAATACATCTTCATTGCCAAAACAATATAATGGCTGATTGACAGTAGCTTCATTGTGTAGCATCATATAATAAAACACTGAATAAGGTACTAATAGCTGTTCAAAATATAGGTCGATACAGCATATAATCTGTCTTGAAAACAAGCATTTGCAATATGAAACATAATATAATAATGTGACACTAAGTGGCTACTTTGTATAAGGCAATTAATAATTGTGATACCTCTTCATTTTTATAACTAATGACATTAACAGCTAAGCTTAAAATACAGGATGGTGATCCAGAGAATAAGCAATTTAATGAATTCCTTGTGGTATTTACCCACACATTTCTAGTTTTTGTCACCAGTGTCAAATTCAAGCACATAATATCAAACAACGTAATATAATTACATGTCAAGCTGTAATGAATAATTAAACGCAGGATCTTTAAACATGGCACTTAGAGGATTTGGTGTACAGAGAGGACCATGATAATTACTTGTGATTTATAAGTAGTGGAGCAACATGTTACTGCCTTCATTTGTATGGTGGTATAATATTACTGCCTTCAGCTGTAATAGTGTTATGCAGAGCAGGGTGCAACTTGGCATACTTAAATGAGTACATTTTTTGAACATTGTGTTATTGCCTTCATCTTGTATAGTGGTATGCAGAGCAGGCTGTAGCATGGCATACTCACTGTACTTAAATGAGTATATTTTCTGAGCATCATATTACTGCTTTCATATTTAACAATGGTATGCAGAACAGGGTGCAGTGTGGCATACTCACTGTACTTAAATGAGTATATTTTTTGAGCATCATATTACTGCCTTCATATTTAACAATGATATGCAGAGCAGGGTATAGCTTGGCATACTCATTGTACCTAAATGAGCATATTTTTTGCACATTGTGTTATTGCCTTCATCTGTACAGTAGTATACAGAGCAAGTTGTAGCATGGCATACTCACTGTACTTAAATGAGTATATTTGTTGAGCATCGTGTTACTGCCCTCATTTGTAACAATGATATGCAGGGGAGGGTGTAGCGTGGCATACTCACTGTACTTAATTTTTTTTTTTTATTTATTTTACATTTGTTAACCGGGTTAGTCTGGCTGAGCTTTTGGCTCATTTTCAGCAGAGACCCAGGGAAAAACCTCCTCAGGACTAGAAAACAATTTATTACATTTTAGTAACATAGTAGTAACAATCAGCTATAGGATCTCACAAGCAGATACCTGGAGAGAAAAAAAGCTCCTCAGGCAATTCAATTATACAGAGTATTAACAATTGGCAGACAAGTATGTGAGTTGTTACAAACAAGATTTTAAACAATTAGCAGAAGAAAATGTGACTAGTTACAATATTATTTAAGCTGCTTAGAGCAAAATGAGTTAATAGTTAGGCAGATGCTTATTTAAAGTGGGTAGGATCTAGTTGAGTAGGAGTTTGGAAACAGGAAAGGAAAGTAAGAATGGCTAGTAGGAGATGTAGGGAGGTAGAGTATAGGAGACAGACTAGACAGGCAGGTTGTTTTGAGACTGTAATAATTAAGAGTGGTTGGAGATAGAGGAAGGGAAGAGGTAGGGGAATAGTGTTAGAGATACATTAAGAGTGAGGTGGTGAAATAGGTGAAAGAATGGTGGTTTCAGGGTGGTTGGCTACAGTGGCAAGACCACTTTGTTTTTAGGTATTTCCTTCTGGCTAATTGGAAACTTTTGCTATGCTGGAGGGATTTTATTTCCAAGGGGAGTTTGTTCCAGGATGTAGCTGGGTTATAGTTATAGAGAAGGCAGCCTATTTTGGTTTTGGGTTTGTAGATGTCTAATAATTCTTGATTTGAGCTGTGTAGTGTCCTAGCAGGGGAATATTTAGATATGATAGTGGAGAGGCTGGGGCAGAAGGAGGGTAGATAGAGGATAGAGGGGATGATTTGTAGTTGGTATAGTTGGAGCAGCTGAGAGAATTCTAGCCAGTCTAGTTGCTGTTGTGCTAAGCAGCGGTGTGACTTGTAGGTTTGGTTAGCTGCAAATTAGGTGATCTTATTATAGGTAGTTTCAAGCTTGTAAATAAGTGTAGAATTTAGGTTTGTGAATATGTAGCAGCTGTACAGGAGTGTTGGGAGTAATAAAGCCTGGGAGAGAGTTATTCGGGCAGTGTTAGATAAGTATTTCTTGCTACAGAAAAGATGTCCAAGTTTCTGATGATTTCTTTTTACCGAGTTAGTAATATGGAGATCAAACTTAAGCTGATCATCTATTGTAACACCTAGACATTTAGTACTAGATTCAGCTGAGATGATAGTGTTGTTGCAGGATAAGATGGTAAATGTACTCGAGTGTCGTGATGTTGATAGGGAGGAAGAGTAGGAGCTTAGTTTTTTTTTTGGATTAAGTATTAGATTGTTATCACTAAGCCAAGTCTCAATGTTGTGGAAGGATGCTTGAGTAGTTGAGTGGAGGTCAGTTGGGTTGTCAGCAATGGTTATAACAGTTGAGTCATCAGCATATTGCACAAGAGATGACTGGGGACAAGAGGAGTAGAGCAAGTTGGTGAAAATATTAAAGAGTAGTGGTCTGAGAATGGACCCTTGGGGGACCTCCCGTTTGTACAGTGAGGGGGGGGGGTAGCGCACAGAGCCATTTAAATGATTGATGGCGGGTAGAGAGATAGCTAGAGAACCAGGAGATAGTAGGGGGAGAGAAATGTAAGTTAGTGAGTTTATCTAGAAGTAGTGGGTGAGAGACAGTGTCAAAGGCTTTAGGAAGGTCAAGGAATAGGCATGAGACAAGTTTATTGGTATCACAAGCTAGGGTGACTATGTTGATGAATGATATGAGTTCAGTAGTTGTACCATGCTTGGGACGGAAACCATGCTGTGTGGGTGTGAGAAGGTTTTCCTGGTGAAGGCAATGCATTACCTGCTTGTGAATGCATTTCTCTAGGATTTTTGAGAGTGGAGAGAGTATGGCAATTGCTCTGAAGTTGGATATGTCTGAGGATTTGCCCCCTTTGTGAATGGGTAGAGTAAAGAAATTCTTCCATACAGTGGGAACATAGGATTCAGAAATGGATTGGTTGATTAAGATAGATACAGGATAGGCAAGAGGTTCATAGGCAATCTACAGGAAGTAAGAGGGTAGCTTGTCAACAGATGGGGAACAAGGTTTAAGTTTAGAGAGTAATGACTTTACATAGTTAGTTGATACTGCTTTTAGAGAGAAGGAGTTAGGAGGGTTTGGAAGAGGTATAAAGTTTATGGGGGTGCTAGTATTGTTTCTGGGGGGGATTTATTATGGAGGTTATTGAGTTTATAAAATGATTGTTAAATTTATTGGCTATGTCTTCAGGTGTTGCACTGGGACATGGGTTAGGAGAGGAAGGGTTTCCTGGATGAAGAGTCTGTTTAATTGAGCTCCAGAATTTCTTTGGGTCTGATTTAAGAGTAGAGGGAGGATTGGCATAGAAGTTTATTTTCTTGTAATGGATGATTTTTTTATTTTATTTCTGAGTTCTTTATATTTCTGAAGAAGAGAAGGGGTCTTAGTTTTAGTCCACATTTTCCAAATCCTATCCCGATCTTTCATGAGGGTTCTGGTAGATTTAGTGAGCCAGGGAGCAGTATTAGATTTGTTGCTAATTGTGCGAAGAGGAGCAAGGGAGTTAAGAATGTTTAGGAATGTAGTGTTGAAGAAGTAGACAGCTTCATCTAAAGGAAGAGTGGTGAGGTAAGACCAGTTAATTTTGGAGGGTTGGTGAATAAAGAAGTTAGGACAGAAATGAGAAAGTGAGCGAGTGATAATAAATGTGTTAGGTTTGGTAAAGTGGGGAGTATGTCTGGTAACTGTTATAGGGCAATGGTCGCTGAGGGCATTTGGAAGGTTTTGGGAGTTATGATAGTTTTGAGGGTGGGAGACCAATATCCAGTCAAGAAGAGAGCTAGGTAGTTGAGATTTATTAATGTAGGTTGGGGTTGTGATTAGCTGCTCAAACCCATGTAGGTTTATACAGGAAGTAGTGTTGGGAGCTTGTAGTTTAAGCCAATCAATATTTACATCTCCCAGTATAATTATTTCATTGTGGATGGTATGTTAGAGGTGAGATAGGATGTTCTCAGGTATGTTAATATTATCACCAGGGGAATATAGATTGCTGTGACAGTTATGGTGTTGAAACTGTTAAGTTTGAAGTTGGTCAGTAGGAGTTCAGCTGTTGAAATGGACGGTAAGTCTAGTGTGAGACTGATTTGGGAGAGACAATTGAAGTAGAGTAAGAAGACTCCTCCTCCTTTTCTTTTAGGTCGATCTAATCTAAGGATATTATAGCCAGGAGGGATGATTTCACTGTCCAGATGGTGTGGTTTTAACCATGTTTCAGTTAGGGTAACTGCGTCAGGAGTATAGTTAGCTATCCAAGCATGGAGTTCTTGAACATTATTTATAAGGCTCCTGAAACTGATAGAGCAGAATTGTACTAATTTTTGTGGGTTGGATGGGTTGGCAGGATTAGATACATGGGGGTTATTGTACAGGGTAGTGTCTGTTGGGCCTGCGTTAGGATGAATGTCACCAGATAGAAGTAGAGGTTTGTAATGGGGTTTTAATTTGAGTAAGTAGACTTTGTTTTTTTTTTGTTTTAATGGGGAGGGGGGAGATATTTTTATTTTAGGAATGGGAGTGGTGGGGGAAGGATGGAGGGACAAATTAGTAGATAGGGTTGTGGTGTAGTACTTGAGTTAAGAGTGGTGTTTGAGGGATGGAAATAGGGAGTAAGTAACTGTAAGTGATATGAGGTGAGGTGATAGAGTATAGGGAGTAGAGAAGGTAAGTATAGTTTGAGTTGTAAGAGACGTCACTTTATGGGATGTAGAACAGAGGATGAGAGAAAGGGGTGGGAGTAAGTTATAGTAGTCTTTGATACTGGACAGTAGGTAAGTGTGGGGAGGAGCAAAGAAGGGAGGTAGTATGAGAACAGGAAGTAGAGGGGTGGGGGATTTGGGAGGAAGTGAGGGGGTGTGGTTATATGGATAGGTATAAAGGTAATGATATGGCGGGTGGGTGGGAATGGGGGTGGGAGGACAGCAAAGTGAGCAAAGCGAACGGAGTGGGGCTACACCTTCCAGATAGAACTTAGCTAAAAAAAACTATCAGCTAGTCCAGGAACACTTACTAGAGATGCTACACCTGGAGGACTTTCAGCTGCAATTAGAGAAAATATGGCATCCAGGGTTTTTAAAACCTTTGGTGTGTTGTACCTGAGCAATCACTTGGGGGGTGGGGGAAGGGAAGGAAACCATCAATTGGAATTTAAAGTAACGGGAGAATCCAAGGCACTCTGCTAAACCTAGCTAATTATCAAAGGACAGCCAAGGAAACAAGGTAAAGATACAGGCACCCTTATTCCAGGACTGGAAGGTTTCTCCAAGAAAAAAACTATGTGTAGGACTACATCACAGGTAGAAGTTGTATGTTGCTTACTAGACTGCAATGGCAGATTTTATTCTCTTTTATATTTGTATTCCCTTTTGCTCATTGTTTGCTGCATACAATGTAGCTAAAGATAAATGCAGCTGGAGACTTTGTACCTCTGTTTGGTGTTTAGTGAAGAACAAGTATTGAGGAGGAGTGACTGAAGGATATGACTATTGAGAGGGGATAAATACCTTCACATATAACAAATTATCAGCAGTGAAACTGAATGAAAGGGGAAGGGTAAGAGGAAGAAGGTTTGCAGCTATTGCCCCTGGGGTATGCACTCTAGCTGACTGTAACAGATTTTAACAAGGCAGAACAGTAGTTACAAAAGCTGGCACCTACACTACACAAGCGGCAACAACAAGGTTCCTGGAGTTAAACCTGGAGCTGCAGTCTATTTTTGGATGATTGCTGGTCAGAGTTTTATTTGCTTTTAGCTGGAGTGAGAGGATTCCTTGCTCACACAAGTGGCGGGGGGGGGGGGGAGCAAAGCGATCAGGTCCTCAGTGGTTCTAAAAGTTGCAAAGAAGAGAAAAGGAAAGAATGTAAGACTAAAAGCAATAAAATGAGGACATCAAAATTAACACAACCATCATAAATATTGTACGGAAAGCAGAGCAAGTGAGTATATCTTTTGGATCATCTCCCAAAAACTTTATGGATCAAGGAACATAGTATGTTTTGAACTGTCTAATCTAGTGCTTTCTGTGTAGAACTATACAAAGCATGTTTGTCTGATAGGAATGTACCTTGAAAATAAATTTTTTTGTGCTTGTAAGTGGTAATACTTGAAAATAAAGTGACTGTTTTATATGTGTATAGGGGCAATGACTTATGAGTTGAGTGCTTTATTTAATAAATGAATGGTGGCTATTGGGGGCAACAGTATAAGATATGAGTATAAAATATAGCTGTGTGGCTACAGCCTACACATGCCTTAGCAGCTCAATGTGCACTGCAGTGGCAAAGCTATTATAACATATAGACAGTGTGGCTCTGAAATAGTGCTGTCATCTCAGTTATGGGGATATTCTCATAAGCTCAAAGTCACTACTGACAATGCAGCAATGTTATCAGAGTTGACAGTGTATGGTAACAGTACAGTAGATAGCAGTGACCCCCACAACTAGGTGCACATACACAAACCCAGTCAGAAGCACATATACTAGCTATAAGCTTCTAAAAAAATGACATAAGCTTGTATGGCAACATTTGAACACACATATTTTCACATGCATATTGCAATAACATGACAAAAGGATTGCAAATGTAATGTAGTTTCACTCCTGCTGTTATAAACATACTTTGTGGATACACCAATGTGATAAACCTATAGCTAGTTCCTGCTGTACAGCCAAAAGGGAGATCTAAAATAGAAAGCTGGTGACATCAGGCACTGGCTACTGATGTAATGTGATATAAGCAGAGTGTTGTGCATTGATAAATAATAGGCAAACACAGACGAAATATTTGTGAACTGTATTTCCCAATGAAGCATGGACACATATGTCAGGTTGTGTGATATGTTGTCCTTTCTGTCTCACTCTCACTGTTGTAAAAATAGTGTAACTCCATAACACATGCATGCACACACCTACAGACACAGACACACAAGCACACACATGCACTCACGAACACACACACACACACACACACACACACGCATGAACACACACACACACACACACACACACACACACACACACACACACACACACACACACACAGCTACATGAACAGAAACAATCTCTGAGTAAGACATAATTTATGTGAGCCTTTGAACAGTATCAGGAAACAGAAGCTTATCAGCATGGTTACATTGTTTTTATCCAGAAAAGCATTTGTTGCTGGCCTAAGACTGCAGAAAACAATTCTACAAGGTGCTGGAAAGGTTAAAGCTGGCGGGCTTAAAGATGATCTCTTGTGGTGAAACATCACTGGTAAAGGTGAGCTTGTGCCAGATTCAAACTAAGCATGCTCTGTGATTCATGAAAGTTTACCTTTAGGTAAAAAATAAGTAAATAAAAAATAAGAAAAACACAGCAAGACAAAAATCCTGATTTGGAGTATGGAAGCATTTATTTTTTCTTCACATTAACTAGCTGTTTTACAGAGTTGGCAGGCTTGGGGGACCAGTCCATAGTGATACTAGAAAATGTATGAGGACTGGAAACTGATAAAGAATTGAGTGATCAAAGCGTCTTTAAAGAAGTGAGACAATGAAGCAAGAAGAATTTCAGTGGAAAAAAATATTTGTTTTAAACATATGGTTTGCCTTTTTATTCATACTGGACATGTTTCTTTTCTTTATGAGTGGCCTCCTATTTGACATTGTCTATGAGCAGGACAAACACATGAAGAAACAAACAGAAAATAAGAAAGGAAGTTCTGAAAATATACTTTGTGAGGAGGGTGCTGGGTACAGCATCACCTGAGTGAAATAAAGTGCCAGGCATTATGTCAGGTGATATGAATTAAAAGATTTAACATACAACATGGGTATGAGTGGATGATACTTGCAGAAAGGATTTACCGCTCACAAAAAATGAATGTGAAGGATATCTGTCTCTGAATCTGTGGTAAGACACAGTACCATTCTACAACTAAGAGAGGGTTAGTGTAAATGTGTGACTGTACATGCTTTGGTGTATGCTTGTGTTCATGATAGTGTGTGCGTGTGCATGTGCGTGTGTGTGTGTGTGTGTGTGTGTGTGTGCGTGTGTGTGTGTGTGTGTGTGTGTGTGTGTGTGTGCTGGTTGAATATTTCTGTTGTGTGTGTGTGTGTGTGTGTGTGTGTGTGTGCGTGTGCGTGCGTGTGTGTGTGTGTGTGTGTGTGTGTGTGTGTGTGTGTGTGTGTGTGCGTGCGTGCACGGGCACATGTGTGCATGTGTGTGTGTGAGAGACAGAGAATGAGGCAGAGAGAAAGACCAACCTGCCAGAAGTACATTGTAGATAAACAAAAACAAAAGATACATGAAAATAAATACACAGAAACTACTGTTTCCCCTCCAGTTATTTGTTAAACATTATTGAAAAGTTCATTTAAGACATGATGATGGCAAATACCAGACAAATTGTTCCACTCTCCCTATTACAAGGCAGATGGGAAACAAGACAGCTGTCTGTACAGATGTTATTGCTGATTGTCATTTGTAAAACATTTTTTAAATTGTTGCTAGAGGCAGGGAAAGCAGACAGATCATGTCAATTGTCAAGAAGGATGACAAAAGGAAAAAAGTATATTTTTGGTATAGTTTCCTTGCATAGATATGAAGCAATTGTCTGTCTTTGTAATCCTAACTGTAACCTCACTCCTAACTTGATCCATACTCCATCTCTGATGGCAACTGCTATGCAAATGATGAGAAATATGCCAGAAAAAGACAGCCTTTTAACATCTTCTCTATGATTACAATAATCTTCCATGACAATAATCTTCCATGTCCAGATAAGGCTTACCTTAGCACTAACCTTAACTGCACATTTAAAGGCTAGTGATTGTTTATAGAGAGTCCTTAAATAACCTTGCAACATCTCTCGCACTACATCCTAAGGCTAACCAGCTATAATTGTCCAGACATCCATAACCCAACCCTAGTTTTACCTGACCTCTAACTTATTTTTATTGTTATGTTGCTGATAAGAAATATGTTTGAAATAAGACTGTAACTTTGTGCAGATCACCTTACTAAAACTAACATATTCCCTCAGCAACTGGAATAAATACAGTTCCGCTTCTAAAATATTGGCACTGATCATTTCCTTAATTCATAACAACAGGCCATTTTTTAAGAAGTAGTAGAGACCAATATAACACTAAGATCAACACAAACTTTAACCATAACCTTGAGTATTAGGGTTAACCTTTGATTATGCTACACCTGACATGATCTTAGAAATTCATTCTTTCTACTTCCTTAAGTCCAACCAGCCTTTGAGGACTGAAATAACCACAAGCTGATTCATAACCCTGGCCTACAATGTAACTATGAAGGCAAGCCTTTGACTATTGAGTAGATATTTGCTTGAAATACAATTACATTTTCACTTGTGTTAACAACACCACAAGTATTAATTTAGGCTTCCATATATAAAGATAATAAAAGAAGACATTGCCTCAACTATAATCCTAATCATAACATTATCAACAATTCTGAGTGCAACAACTACATCTGTATGGGTTTACCAGAAATAAGTTGTCATCATTGAACACAATACAAGTTTGAGATTAATCCAGCAGTCAGAATCCACATACAACAGCCTTTAAGGATAACTATAAGACTACATAAAGAGCAGGAATTAGGCCATTGATTAAGAATATGTTTCTAATAAGCGTGAATCTAAAATTTTACTTCCCTCTCACGACTAGTCTAAATAAGCTTAACCCACACTTAAACTTAAGCTGATTAGACATGATGCCTGAAATCAAATGTCACCTTCACATAGGCTGCATTTGTAAGCATTATCCAGTCTGCAAATTCCATATGAACTTAAATAATTAGTACACAAAATAAGAAGGTTCACAAAGGAGTTCATTAATTACCATCAGGGTGCAAAGAATGAAACCAATAAATTGTTTTTGTCCATGCAATTTGACTTCCTCAGGTCCTTCAGTAAATGTGCACAGGATATCAGTAATGTTATATTCTCATCACTTGAACAAGGTAGTTGTTATTTTAAGAGAGATGCACTTTGAATTATACATTTGGACCATTAAACTAAATGCTTCGCCTATTACTGAAAGTACCCACTATACAAAAAAACAAACAAAAAAACACTATAATGCAATTCCCATAAAGCAAAGTCGAAACATATTGAATACTTGGCTTGGAATCATACCAAACAGAAAATATTTTCTGTAATAAAAGTGGTGTAGTCTATGTTCATATACAGAAAATATACAGAAATGTAGAATACATTTTTAAATAAAGCTTTTGTGAAATTTTGTGTTGTAATAATATTCTGAGGCTTAGTTAAACTATAGACATTTAAAGCACTGTGAACTTATAATAGCATTAGAGCAGAATCCTTTTTTGTTTTACTTTTTATATACAATGCTTGATGGTTTGAATACCAGACTAATGCTGACTTCATTTGTTTTTTTTTTTACTTTGTTTCATGAAGTATCTTGCAGTGGTCTTCTGTGCCATTCAAAGTCTAGATAGGTTAGATGAGTATGCAAAACACATAGTGCAATGTGCTACAGGAAGTGCAGGGAACGGGCCACTCACAGATACATGTAGCATGACCATGTAACCACAGGAAGAGACTGGTATGCATCATATGCTAATGACCATATAAGGACATAAAAAGGAATGGCAACATACTAATGAAAGGCATTGTACACACAGATGAAAAAATCAAATATGGTTGTATATCTCATAGGTTCATAGGTTATTACTAAACCTTTGGCCAAGAAGACCATAGAGAAGCTCAGCCACATTACCCAATACTGCTGTGAGGCTGGCAATGTAACAGCAGCATGATGTTACACACTATGAAATCTTCAACAAAGGAAATACCACCACCACAAATGACAGTAATTTATTAAGAACAAAATAGGCCAGCACTTCTGTGAGAGGAAATAACTTGACATTATTAAAGTCAAACAGCAGTCAACAGACTGGTTTCAGCCCTATGCATTTATCAATTTATTTAGCACTTTGTTCCACTTGTTACAGGACTTCAGAATAAAGCAAATGAACATACATCCACTATTACATCATTACAGAAGAAATCACATGACATTCAACCCAATTAAAAAATAAATATTTAAAGCAACGTCATGGTTTTCTTGGTGCAAAAAGCATTTATTTTTCCAGGTGTATCAATAAAAGGCAACATTTGTTAAATATCATATTTCCTGACACTTTCTCATCCTCTGAGATAATGAAATGCAAGCTCAAACTGTCCAACATCAAAAAAGTATACCCATGTTCCCAAATGGGACTTTTAGCATATTAACATTACCACAATAGTCCAACCGCATCCATCTTGTAATGTTAATGTTTTAACTGTATTTTACAACTGTCATTTTCATATTATTTTTATAGTATATGTGATATGTCAAAGAAAAGTATAAAATAAATTCACTCAATTGTCAAATGGCAGTTCGTTAAGCCATCAAGCCTAGCGGAGTTCAAAAGTGGTGAGTATGGTACAGTTCAAAGCAGTTGATGTGAAGGTGCTTGTCACATTTTCCACATTTCTTTCATGCATTCAACTGGCAATAGGCACACTTCCCTTGCGATGTTGACTCAAGTTAGTGTTGGGTGCCATCACATTGCACAAGATGAGGTACTGGTGCAGTGGCACCACCAAGCTGGCAATGAGGTACTCCATTAAGCAAGAACCTGTTAACTTCCCAGTGAAAATTGAGATATGTGAGATGGTCTGAAGATGGAGCAACTTTACTTTAAAGTTTCCACCCAGCTACTACTGCCATGGTGAACATATTGACTAGAAGATCCCACCACCACTTCTTCGACTTTATCATAGGATGGTATGCTGCTAGAAGTCGATCAAGCAGATGTACACCACCCATGCCTGATATATAATTAGCTATCATTCGTGGTTGTGGATTCTTTGCATTTTCACTACTCACAGTACCTCTGATATGCTGTTTAATCATCACAATGGGGTTAACAAGATCAAAGTTGGACCAACATTCATGACATTGTTGTCAATCCATCTGACAATGTTGACTTTGCAGTCACACTTGTCTACATACTTTCCTCTCGATGACTTCTGAAACTCTGGCTTGTTTGGTAAAGCAACTGTGCCAAGTCTGTCTTCATGAGATATTCCAGTGGCACACACTTCCAAATCACTGAGATGAGACATGAGTGAATATGTTGAGAAGAAGTCATCAAAGAAGAAAGTATGCTAACTTTTTGATGGAATTTTATCAACAAAGCAGAGAACAACATGCTCTCCCAAGCCAACATTTTCAAGCTGATCTGTTTTACCAAAGTAAACAGATGACTGGAATGGGAATCCACCTGAAGAACACAGCATCCACATTTTATAGCTAAATCTTATTGGCTTATCCCTTATAAACATTGTTTGCCCCATGGTGGCCATAATATGGATCCACTGATTCATCTAAACTCAGCTTCTCTTCAAACATGCCAAACTGCATCAATGCACTATTCAGACTATCATAAACAGGTTTCACTTTTGCAACTTTAGACTGCTCCAGGTTCTTGTTGTCAGCTGCATGGAAAAATGTCTTTAGTTCCTTGGATCTGTTTTTGGTCATTGCTTTCTTCACTGCATCACAACCAAAGTCATCAGCTGTGTTCCAGTAATCTCTTTCTCTGGGCAATGTGTGGTATCCTGACAGCAAAACAATGTCAAAGAACTGTCTATAATTTCTTTTGTGGACATTAAAAACCCTGGTGCATTTTTATCAAGATGCGTCTATGGTTCCATCTGGGTTTTCAAGTGATCAAACAGATTGTTACCAAAACATGTGTCAAATAACTCCAATGGCATCTTCGTTGACAGTCCTGGATATGTATCAAGTAGTCTGGTTACTTCCTCAGATTTCATAGGCTCTGTGAACTTGTCTGTTCATTTCTAACTGGTCTTCTAGCTTGATGGTGGTGCACTGTCTCTGAAGACCTATATTTTTGAGTTGCAGTCTTATTACTTCCTGCCACACCTCCAGTTGGCTTTGTAGTTTTTCTTTTTCATTACTCTGAAGAACCACAGCCATGTTCTTCAACCGCAGTATGGACAGCTTCCTTTACCTTTCACCCACATTTGCATGTTCCTGTGTATGACTGCATGTACGGTGATTTTCAGTGTCACAAGTAACTGCTGTAGTAGTCACAGTATAATCAGAACCATGCTCAGCACCAGTATACACATCCAGTTCTCCACAAATGTCTGACGGTTCATCTGGAGCCAAATAATCTTCATCATTATGCTCGACATCAGACTCATCCCCATCCACTTGTGGAAAAATACACATTTCTAGAATGTTGTTATCATCTGTGTCACTGTCAGAATTCTCCAATACTGCTTCAACAGCACTTTTCAACAGCTGTCATCTCACGTCTGTAAAAAATAAATAAATTAGAACACCTATTGCTTTCTTTTGGAAAAAAAAAAGTATTTATTCAGTTGTACAAAGTGCATTTCATACATCAAACACTTGCCCATATCAGGAGAAAGAAAAGCTGCCACTTTAATTTTATGCTTGACTAAGCACTTAACTTTCTGTAATCAAGTGGCAATTTTATACACCCACAATAGTAGCCACCCAGAAAAGGTACAGTAATTCTGGGGCAGGCATGACCAGTAATTAACAATATATTCAAGGTGACGCAACATTACCAACCAGGAACATTGATTTTTGAAAAGGTAGTATTGGCCAAAGAATAGCTAAATAATCCCCAGGATATGAATATAACATAGGAGAGTACAGCAATTGAAAACTAACCAAGCCAGTAAAATATATGTTTATGGCTAGCATTTTGCAAATAATAATAAAACTAATTTACCTGAAATTTTTGAAAATTACATAAATTCAACAGAAATATGAAAAGCTAAGTTGAGTTAATCAAATAACCCTTCACAACAAACAACAAATATGCCCAATGACCAAAGAATATACATGTCTGTACTAGATTTCCTTTAGTGCTCCCTTTTGGGAACATTGGGTCAGTAAGTTATTTAACCCAGGGGATTTATCTGCTTGCAACCTAAGGTTCCAAAGGATTTCCCTCATTTCAAATATATTTTTGTACTCACTACCCCTCAAGTATTCCAAAACTTGCTCTAAAATAAAAAAATAAATAAATAAATAAATAAATCTTTCTGAACTTCAAACTAATACTCAAGCTGTATTTTCCAAAGTAGAAAGTTGGTTCTTAAATTGTCGCCTGCTCCTAAACGCAAAAAAAAAAAAAAACTCTTACTCTTTAAGCCTACTACCAGATCCCCAGCTTTAGATTTCACTATCTTATCTAACAATGGAACCATTATATCACCTGACCCTACTACCAAACTGCTAGGTCTCACAATTGACAACAATCTTACCTTTGACTGTCATATCAATAATACCATTAAATGTGTAAACAGGAAACTTGGCTCTCTCTATAGAATTAAGACTTTCTTAACCTCCCCAGCCAAAGCTACTCTTGCCCACTCTCATCTCATTTCCACTCTTCTCTATGCTTCTCCCATCTATACTAACCTCAAGAAAAACAATCTTTCCAAACTGTCTACTACCTACAATAACATAGCTAGATTTATTACTGGGAAGCCTTTCAGAACTCACCACTGTCTGAATCTGCAGCAACTGAACTGGCTTGAACTGACAAACATGTTACTTCTTTCCCAACTTACATTTGTCCAAAGAGCTTTCTACCAATCTCTTAACACACCTGTACTTTCTAACCTCTTAACCCCATATGCTAATCTTAACTCACTCCGCTCATCTAGCAAACTGCTAGTTACCCTAACCAAATCTAATAACCTAGCTGGTGACTCCCTCTTCTCAAACTCCATAGGTAAACACTGGAATCAACTTCCTACCGAACTTACTTCCATTCCAACTACTATTCTGTTTAAACAAAAACTAAGAACATACCTCAGAAGCCACTGGATGTGTCCCTGCTCTAATCCTGACTAAATGTTGATTCCCTTCTTAACCCTCTTTCTCGCCCTATTCTGTTGTGCCTCCTCCTTTCTCCCCTAATCTTCCTTCCACCCTACATACTTCTCTCATATATCTCTCCTCCTTATTGGCTATGACTCTTTTCCAGTAAACTTGTATCTCTTTTAACTCTACTCTCTCTCTCTATTGTTGTTTCTCTTTCCTCCTTGGTCTTCCACTTTCTGTTAAAATAAGCAATAATGTTCAATATGAGGTTATTTAGATTGTCCAGAAAGTTAAACTCCTTCCTTTTTAGTAACAATGTACATTTCTCTTTCCTTGGTCTTACATTTTTTTTTCTTGTTTTAAACTATGTAATAATATTCATTATGATGTCATTTAGATTGTCTAGAAATTTTTAAGTCCTATTCTTGTTTGGGTAACAATATTCATTGTCTAAGTCCTACCAGTCTGTAATCTGTTAATTGAGCTCATGATATATCTCTGATCTCTATATGTGGAGCTTTTCTCCCCGGGCCTCTACTGAAAATGGAAATATATCCAGCTAGACTAGCCCGGTTAACAAATGTAAAATAAATAAATAAATAAAATAAATAAGTAAAACATAAAACTTTTTTATAGTCTGGAAACATTTTTTGATACTTATATGACACATTATTCTCATTCTTATTTCACATATCATATGAATGTTCTAAAATGCACTTCTTAAAACAGATAATAGTTATACATATTCAAAGAGTTTCAGAGGATCCACATAAGGCAATATAAATACCCTTAGATTCAAAGGTATTTATTTAGTATAAATAACCTCATCCCCATGTACTAAAGTAAGAAGTGAACCTTCCTTAATATAATGACAAGCCTTGCAGAAATCATAAACAAAAGTTCCTCTTGTCTTAATAATCATATTATCATTATTATTATTATTATTATTATTATTAGCATTATTAATAATTAAAGTATTATTGTTATACAGAATATTCTTAAAAGTCCACGTCTTTCTAAATTCAAGTGGTTCCCTATCAAGAAAGGGGAAGAAAAACATCATATTGCCTTTAGTTATCTTCCAGTAACACTTTAAAATATTGAAAACATAACCAGCATCCATGGTCACGTCCATGTTAAAACAATATAATTTGACCATATCATTGTTGGCAACCTGGTTGACATTTTTATATCCCACCTTGTAATTAAAGTTGGGGAAATAAAGTCCGTGTGTCTCTAATAATGGTAGAGGCAATAACATCCAACTTACAGAGCTCATAAGCTCTGTCTTCAAATTAAGCTTTAGTGGGCATCAACTCATTAATATATTCCTCTTGAAACATAGCTAGGAATATTATTTTTAATAAATGTTAGGTGGTTACTAGTATAAAATAAATAGGTATTAAGACCAGTATTCTTCTTTTAAATCTTTCTAGAAAACATTTACTTAAAATATTCATTTTAATTTGAATATCCCAAAAAATGTACATTATTCCCTGCATCACCCATCACAAATGTTAGAAAAAACTGTTGCAGCATTGAACTGTTAAATAAAGCATTCACATTCATCCAATATTCCTTCTCACACAAAAACTAAATCATCATCAAAACCTGTTAGATATAATAAGTTACCTTATGAAACAGTGGGACAGTGGGAAGAAGAGAAGCATCCCACAATCCCATAACTAAATTGGCATGAGAGAGAGAAACTGCTGTCCTCATATCTACACATTTGATCTTTTTATAGTATTCATCATTGAAAATAAAACCAAAAATATATTCTCCAAAAAGCAGTTAGTAACCTACAAACAATATCAATCTTATCTTAGTATTCTCCTACCTAGTAAAAGTACTTAAAAGGACCTTAAAAAATCAATGCATTACTCACTAGGTATTGATGTAAATAAGGACTTAACATCAATGGAGAACAAAATAGTTTTTCATCCTATCAAAAATATACACATTTTTTACTAGTTTTCCTAAATAATGCCAAGAATCTTTAATACAATGATATCAAACCCTGTGCTAGTGTGTTCAATAATATATCCACAAAATAGAAACAGGTTCAGTACAACCCTGCCCCTAGCAGAAACAATAGGTCTAAAGGGAGGATTAAATTCTTCTTTGTGCATTTTGTGAAGATCAAAGAGAAATACCGACCTTAGGATGCAAAAGTGTGAAATATAAATATTTTTAATATGACACAGAATCATTAGGCAATAAATCTAACAAAGCATTATTAATCATTTTAAAGCCATGTTTATTCTTATAAAGTGCATCCTTCTTATATTTCAGCATATTATTAAGTAACTGCATCACAGCTTGAGTATAATGACTGCATTATATAACTAATGCCCCACCCTTATCAGCTTGCATGAATCTAAATTTATTTATGCATGTTAGTTCTCTTAAAGACTTCTTTTCAGTTATATTCAAAGTATGAAATTATGTATAATGCTGTCATTACATGACTCAACAGTATCAGACTCATAGGAATCTAAAAGTACAATAACATGGACATTAACAGTGGACTGAATACAGATGGTCTTAACAAAATATTTTGTTCAAGTATCACATCCCACATCAAAAAACTAACATTCAGTTTACACACATACATCATAAGTTCCAATGTGGCACATGCGAGATTGCCTATAACTTTTTTCTCCCTTACCTATCTTAATTTAATTTTGTCCTTTTGTGTGTGTGCCTTTGACTGCTCTTCCTCAATACTAACTGTACTTTTTCCCAAGTGCAAGGTGTTGTGGGGCATGATAGGGAGATGCTGAAGGGGTAGTAGTGCATTAGCAGTATTCTGAAATGAATGCTAAAACTGCATTTCTGGTCTTGGCTGATGTGCTGAAGTGCTTTGTTTGGGGTATTATAACTGGAACCTGCAACTTGTTACATTTTTAGCTGGTGGCCTGCGACACTTTCAGCACACACATGCTTTTTTTATTGTTCTGCAACTACAAGAAGAATTTTTTGGCCCTCAACTTAGTATTGAGGGGTCACGAGTTTGGTGAATTGCAAAGGTCAACAAATAATGTTCATACACCTCTGGATGTACCTGTGTATGCATAGAATGTTAAGCAATCCACTTTCCTGCAGCTGTCCCTTGTGTCATGTACCCCCCATAGTGTAAAATACCTGTACCCTTGACCTTGCATCAACAGTGTGGAAGACAAATTGAAATCAGTCCATTTAATCTGTCAAAATGTTTGCAGCGTAAAATCTCACAAGAATTACTAGATGTAATTGCATTTTAAAGTAAAAATATATCACTGTCATCTGCAAGTTTGAGATATAAAAGAAAATATATGATGGAGGAGGGTCTGGCATAATGGTTAAGGTCTTCACCTCACGGACACAAGGTACAGGGATTGATTCTGCTCTAGGTTTATTGACTATGCTTAAAATGGCCCTTCCACACAGTTAGCCTAGTATTTACCTATAAACCTAAGTAAGTTCTCTGGAAGCATTGTCTGGTGTGACTTGCTAGTGTACATGATCATTATCTATGTACAATGATGTTTTACTTCTTTCTGTGACTGGTCGACTAAAATGAGCAAATAAAAATCTTATCATCAAGCCACTGCAGCTGCCCCGTACCTGATTGGCAAATTGCATTAGATCACTTATTCCAAATGCACAAGGGCTGGGATTCATAGACATCAGCACAACAGCAGCATGACTCTGTACTCTCTTTTTTTTTTTTTTTTTTTTTTTTTGTTAAATTCAGAGTCAGGCACATACCCACCTTGACAACATCTCATTACAAGACAATATGCATGGCTGTGAATTGGTCATCTGAGTAGTTCTGCAATGCTCAGTTGACAGGACTCTTCCAGGTCTCCTGCAGACCACACACAGGCATAAACTACTCCTGCATTAGAAAAAGACAAACAGAAATATGCAAGCAGACAGGCAGACACACATGCACACGAGTGCGTACACACACACACACACACACACACACACACACACACACACACACACACACACACACTTCCATGCATTCATTCAGTAATGTTTCTCTGGATGAGCAATCTGCCCAGAAAAAAGCTGTCCTACTTCCCCTGTACTGATCTCACCACTGAAATGCATAGATGCACATTGCACATTGCACATTTTTCTGCATTGCTGTTTATCATTGCGAAGAAAACCAAAACACTGTCATCTATGTTAGCATGTCAGTAGGAAAATTGTGTATATTCTGGATTAAGTTGTATGGCATGCCAGCATGTCTACTTGTGAAAATGTTAATATGTTTTAAAATATTGAGTATTTCCCTGTTTATACTGAATGTTTAGAGAATATTTCAGTGTTTTGATGCATTTCTAATAACTATTGTTTGAGAGGGACATTCAAAAGTACTGTGGAGAATCAGCTGAACAGTGAGTAATGTTGTTAGAATGTTTATGGTTGCTAAGTGATTATTTAAACAGTTGATTGACAGAAAAATAACTTTTTCAAACAGCTGACTGTTATTTTTAAAATAAGACAGTTGAGACTGCAGTTTGTCAAGTGCTGAGCAGTTTTGTAAAGTACAGTCAGTTACAGAGCTGTGAAGTCAATGGACACCCATGAAAGAGAACTCACCAAAAATGGTAAGCCTGCCTTTTGCATTGTTGTTAAGTGTTAGATTAGATCAGGGACTGTATTCTTTAGTTAGATTAGGAAAGCTTAGTTATTAAGATGGATTTTTTTCTAGAGTAATGGACTCCGATCCTGCAATTTAATTTTACATTTCCAGTGACTGAGTTCTGGTGTTTATTGATAGCTATTGATTTACATTCTTGTAATCATTTTACTTATTAAATGTTTTTCATTACTTTACATTGTGGCTGAAAATCAGTATTTTTGTCTTTAGAGATCAGAGTGCTTATACCTGTTTGATACTTCCCAGGTCACGTCGAAGGGCTGGTCACTTCTTATCATAACTAACATTTAGTTTTGATATTTTGATATTTAATTTTCATAATTGGAGACCCTTTTGGAAGGGCATGAAGATACTCTGATTGGTGGCAGCATTACCATATTATTTTGAGGAAGGGACACAGCTGGAAATTTGTGTCAGAATTTCCCAAAAGTCATTGGATGTGTGAGATTTAATTTTTTTAGTGAGAGTGTATCAGAGGTCTTAAACTGGGACACATTGACGCAGTGTATAATAAGGGAATATATTGGGTTGGATAGATGTATATAGTCCAGTCCAGGAAAATAGAGCATGTTCCTGTTGTGCGTTTAGGGAAAAATTGTGAAATATTACTTATAAGTGGCAGTCTGACATTGGAGTCAGTAGTGAGGATTGAAGCTCCTTAGTTACTGACTCAGGATAGTGAGGGACGTCACATTAATTTTTGGTACTCCAGTGGGATATAGCCACATGTCTCAAGGGTAACCTGCATTGTATGGATTGTAGGACTTCTGTAGCACACAAGTATCCTAAATTAGCAGCATATCCACACAATTCAATTCTATTCATTATAATAGGCCCCATACATGATAACTGCATTTAAATACATCATGAAACCTTCCCAGCCCACTAGAGTGCAGCTGTGTTTCCAGGTAATAGGGGTATATATAAATTAAAATGGGGTTGTCTAGCATACATGACAGTCTGTGCAAGTTTTAATGTTAGCCACCTTTATAAAAGAAACCTGGCCTAAGATCACTAAGGTCTATTTATGATCTGGAAACTAAATAAAGCATATCTGTGAACATTGCTAGGCCCTACACTATGAATTTTCACAAGTGAGCAGCTATACCAACGGAAAGACAGGTCACCTAATGCATTTACTCAAGTAAAATATTTTGCATTAGTAAACATTTAGTAACAATAAATCAGACAAGGCTATGTCTAACACAGTTGGGGGGGGGGGTTACAAACAAAGGTGTACTAACTCTCCTTGGAGACACTCAAGAAGGGAAAAATGAAAAGAAATTCAAAGTGCAGATGTTATCAGTTTTATATTTTGACAGAATTCTCCAGCATCATGAATGGTTTAAAGGTTTAATAAGTAATTCTGTGAGGCACAGTAGTTTACTTGTCCATTTCCAAAACAGCAAGCATTTTGTTTAGATCTTGCATGTTCTCCATTTGTTCTGTGTGCACTTTGCTGAGATTTCCAGTTTCTTCCTACAGCTCAAAGACATAATGATAGGTGAATTAGAAAGCCTCTAAGTTTTCCGTAGGTGTGCATATGTTGTTTATGTGTGTATGTTGATATGGGACATTTGCGTGAGGCTTGTGTGTGTTTGTGTGTGTGAGTTTGACTTTTTTGTGTATATCTCTGTAAAACTATATGCTTCTCTCATGTTACATTTGACTCAGTGTATCCTAAGGAATGCTTTAATGGTTCTTATAGATTTAAAAAAAAAAGAATGTAAAGTACCAAAATAAGCATTTTATGGAGAGGATAGGCACTCCTGTACCACATTGGTGTGTGTGTGTGTGTGTGTGTGTGTGTGTGCGTGTGTGTGTGTGTGTTGGCGTTGGTGTACTGAGGTTGACCGGGGTCTCTTTCTCTACCTTATGCTCACTGATTGCTGAATACACTTCAGCTTTGTGCTGTGCTAAACATGAAAAAGCAGGTACTGGAAAATGCCTAAATGAATAATTTCCAGTAGAAGACAGCAACACAGCAATATCTGTATGAACAGACCAAGATGTCAGAAATGTTACTAAATCATGTTGGAGTAAAGATGGCATTGAGTAACAGGTAACATGTAGTGTGAGTCAAATACTAATTGCAAACATACCTTTCAACTTATTAGAGCAAGAAATCTAGACAAAGCCATAAATAATGGGGGGACAAAGTCCCAAAAATGGTGAAAATTTTTAAATACTGCTCTTACAAACTTAGAAAGTTGATAGAATAACAGGTTTTCCATCAGTATGAATTTCCTGAATTGTGTGAACTCTGAAAGTCAGAGGTTTGTCATTATTTTCTGACTTCAACCTTCAATGATTTCCTTGAAAATCACCATTTTGTGAAAAATATGTGGCAAAAATCTGAACATTCTGTGAAAATCTGTAAAGTTGAGAGGTATGATTGCAAGTCATTCACAAAAACATCTTTTCTATGAAAGCAGTTTTAAGTTAGGCATAATCTTCTTCTTTTCCTGGTTAGGAGTCGCCACAGTGGATCACCTGTCTGCTCATGATTGGCAGTGGAGTTTTACAGTGTCGAGTTGCCAGCCCGGTGCCTAACCTTCCACAGAAGGCACACACATGTACACACACACTCACGGCCAATTTAGAGTGTCCAATCCACCTACAGCATGTCTTTGGGATGTGGGAGTAAACCGGAGCACCAGGAGGAAACCCACGCGAACACAGGGAGGACATGTAGACTCCGCACAGAAGGCATCCCAGCCGAGAATTGAACCCGAGAACCTCTTGCTGTGAGGTGGTAACAATAGCCGCTGCACCACCATGGCCACAAAACAACTTTACCATAATAGAGGTACAACAGTGATTTTGCTGAGTTACATAATTAGTAATTAGAAACCTTTGAGTGAAGAAGATTGCCTTATTATTCAACAATCACATCAATATAACAGCTATACCTCAAGCTTCTACCCACCTTAGTCTCTTCATATTAGCAACTGGCTGCTGAAGGAATATTAGCAAGATGGCGAAAACTCATGTACTTCAATCCCTGTGCCAAAACTTGTCTGCTTAATTATTGCTGAAAGATATGCATGTGGAATATTGCCTCTGTGCATGCGTGTTTGCATTTGCACAAAAATGAATTATATAAATAACATACTTTCTCGATATTTGATATTAAATTATCCAAAGACATTTCTCCTCGGGCCTCCGTTGAAAATAGGCTTTGTCCTAGTTAGATTTTCCTGATCAACAAATGTTAAATAAAGAATAGTAAATAATTAAATAAATAAATGAAATATTTTTCCATATTAACAGACCGCACTTGAATAGTAACAGGCATGTATAGTCTAATGTAAATGTACAGGAGAAACATATGGCTTACATCAGCTCTGTCTTTAGATCCCCAGAGTTCTTTGCACACTGCATGTATTTGCCTTTGAACAACTCAGACAGGTCTTAGCAGCAAAATATCTGATGTGCTTTGTGTCACAGATGCAGCTATTACATTGACATTTTGTTGGCAGTACGCCTTTCTTATCGATGATTAGGAACATGAATCCTTCAGACTTCAAATTGCCTAGTACAGGCAGTGTTATACAATTAGCAATTTATACGTAGCAGTTATAATGTGTAAAAATATACTTAGCAGTTATAATGTGTAAAAATACTTATGTCTCTTGCACTTGTCAGACAGCTTTATTATCATAAACAACATTTTGATGAAATGCTTTTTCACAGACAAGGAAACATGTTAATTAGTATAATATAAAACAGTTTATTAAGCAATAATTTCTTACTAGCTAGGATACCCTATATTTGCATGTGGTTTGCTGGGGACATTACATTTTATTGAAATTGACAGAATAAGTTGATATTTACCCAGCTGTGGCTCCAGATTCCTTTACTTGCCAGGGCACAATAGATGTTCAGTGGCTGGTTGGCAGGTACATAGGACAAGTTAAAAAAAAAAACGTATACCAATAAATTAAACTGTATACCAATAAAAGACTAGAGATTGTTGTTCTTTTCTAACTTATCTTATCCCTCACTAGGTGCTATCCCCCTCTAACTGCTCCCATCCTGAAAGGCTTTCTATGTTAGGAGGATACCACCCAGCTGAACCAAATTGAAAATTATTCTGCCTGTCCCTCGTGAATTAAAGACTTGATAAGGGTACTATCTCTATCTGCTATCTGTTGACACCAAATGTTAAGCTGAACTGGGTCTACAGCACTATTAGGCCATCCCCAAAGGCTTCATTTAAAAGCTAAAACCACTAAATTTAACTGTCCCCAGTAGCTAATGCAAAGACAATTCCTTGTGGCTACAAGTCAGTATTTACCTCCACTTGACTATAACTAGTGTTAGATCAGCTGAATAGAGCTAATTGTAGAGTATTTTAAATCCTAAAAAAAATGCTAACAGTTTTTTTTGAAACATACTGAAACTAAACAATGGTGACAATTTCTACTGATACATAAAATAACAGAGCAATTAAAGTCCCTATTTGTGCTTATCTTATTATTACAAGCTCTATGAACCTTGTGCTCCGGACTGTTCCGGTCAACAAATGTAAAATAAAAAAATAAAATAAATAAAAATATAGAGTAAGTGATACATGGTAAAAATTCACCCAGAATCCAGTTAAAAATGAAAGATCATTTCCAACAAAACAAACAATAAATGCCACAATTTTACAAATCTTTAAAATGTTCACAACACAGGAAAACTACTAAGCTGTCATGCTCAAGAATTATGGTTTGGATGATGTGTTGGTATCCTACAGTACAACAAGTCAAAGATGTAACTGCTAATGCATTCATTAAGGGAGTTCTGCGCCTCACTAGAAAGAGAAAAATGCAATTAACCCCAATTCAGGAAAAGAAACTTGGACTTGCCTTTTTTCTTTTGTGTTATAATGTAAAGAAAATATGTTTTTTAAATAGAACATTTTGCCAACATTCGACATAAATCACACATCTTTCTTTTGTATACACTGATGTAAAGTAGTTTAAAGGATCTTTAAAGAAGACACAAACGTATTCGGTTAAGCGCTCATAAATTACAATGATAGCTTTGACAAGACTGTGGAAGAGGGTCTGTCAGTACTTAAAAAAAAACTTCTTCTTTTGGCTTTTCCTGGTTAGAGGTCGCCACAGAAGATCACCTGTCCACTCATGATTGGCAGTGGAGTTTTATGATGTCAAGTTGCTAGCCCGGCAGCCAACCTTCCACAAAAGGCACACACACGCACTCACACTTAGGGCCAATTTAGAGTGTCCAGTCCACCTACAGCATGTCTTTGGGAGGAAACCAGAGCACCAGGAGGAAACCCACCACAGGGGAGGACATGCAGACTCTGCAGTGAAGGCACCCCAGCCGAGGATTGAACTGGAAAACCTCTTGCTTTGAGGCGGCAACGCTAACCACTGCACCACCATGGCCGCCCATCAGTACTTAAAAAAACAAAAGCCTTAAAACATGCAGTCCAGCTAGTTTATTCTGTAGCTCATTCACTGTTATAAATGTAAAATCTCCTCAGAAAACACAAATCAGAGTAATTCAAACAAAAAAGGAAAAAGGAAAAATAGGTTCCAGAAGCTGTACAAGATGCCTGTGGCTCACAGTACTGCCTGCCATTACAGTTACATATATGTTAAAAAAAGATTTCCCTAAGTCCAGCATGACTCATATAAAGGGAACATGAAATTGAGAGTCATGTCTCCCTTCGTATAGTCCAGTGAGGTACATCTCAAGTCATTCACACGAACATGGACTATGACAGAGTTGTAACAGTGCCTGTTGCTGAGATACTTGAGTGTGTGTGTGATATGGGGGATCCTTGCACCTGATAGACAGCTGACTGTGACCTTTTTCTTACCCAACATGGTGAGAAGGACATCTGTGTATCTCACAAATGAGTCGCCTATTACTCTGATATTTGTTTTTGCATTATGCCATAGGGGCTTGACTAGTGAGACATTAGTGTGTGATATATTATGTGTACTATGTTCTTCAGAGGATGTTTTATGTGAAGCATGCTTGTGTTCATGTTTGAGAGGTCTCTGATGTTTAGGTAAGCTACTTGTAAGGACCTCCACATATGTAGGTTTATGTGTTGTTAGTTTGGTAGGTGTAGGAGGTGAGGTTTGCATGCTGTCAACCTGCTTAGTATCAGGTGGGTTAACTGATGAGAGACAGAGCCTGGATTCTAGGTTCTTGATATAGATGCATCTTTCACTTAATTAATTTGTATTAACTAGAAATCGTTTGTCAGTGTACATGAGGCAATTGTTACTTTGCCTCAGGATGGCCATGTTGACCAGGCTGGGTGGAGAAACTGTGGGAAACTGTCCATCCATAATGCTAGATAAGCTGATGTGGTCAGAAAACTAGGAGAGGACAGGAAGGAATAGATAAAGTAGAGGACAAGAGAAGTGGACAAAGGATATGAAGGACTACTGGGTAGGATCTGGGTTGGTACATCAGGAGCTTCACCGAATGTATCACCTGTCAGTGAGGGACAATCACAAGAACTCACCAATGGAGCACCAACAGAGTACTAAGGGAAAATTTGCAGGCAAAAGTGTTTGCATCTATAACCACCAACAGTCCCCACCTCTGCTTGGCAGTGCAAAATACACAACCATGGTGCTATGTAGCAAATGAGCACAAACTGATCTAAACAAATTAACCAATAAATAAGCTCAAAACTGAGCACTGATCCAGCAATCTTCAATCAGATGAGTTCAAACTGCATACACCTGCCACTAGGGTGCAGGATGATGATAAGGGTGATTGAGATCTAGTGAACTGAATACGTTAATGAAGAATGGCACAAAGATTTTCTCATCTCAAGGATGTTGGAACCAATGCAGTGTAACTCCCTTTGTTTTCTCAGCTTCTTAGCTCAAAATTGAAACATGGACACAACATCAAGAACAGCTTTGAAATATTTATCTTATATACTTGGAAAGTTGATAGAATGATAAGCTTTGCCTTACAAAGTATTTTTAAAGGATATAAAATCTAAAACTCACATGCCAGTCATTATTTTGTGACTGCAATCTGCAACAATTTGCCAGAAGCCACAAAGCTTACAAGATACAGACCAAAATACCCGTCAACCTCTTTGCTCAAGACATCTGGACAAAATAATGGATGTAGAAAGATACAAAATTTATATGTAATTTTCTGCATTTTTAAGCAGGTAAACTCAATGGGCAAAGTGTACTTTTCTAGGGGTGACCAAGGAGCACTGCCTGGCTAAGTGACTTGTTCAAAGTTACAAAGTAGGCAAATGGAGGTTAAAGGTTTCAAACCCTGTACATTTGAAGCAATGTGTTAACATTAGCATCAGAAAACTTCAAGTTACTTAAAATGTTAACAGAATAATAAGTATTGCATGCTCATGCATTCTCTAAACAATAAAAACTATGAAAGTATAATGACTGTCGGATAACAGTAATCCTCAGTGACTTACCAGAAAAAAGGTTCAAAGCATAAATATGAGGCAAAATTAGAAAAGTGAGAGACAGCTGAGAGGCAGAATATTTTCTAATTCACTTATAAATTTATAAGAACAGCAGTTTTTGTATAAGCAATCATTTTCTGAAATTTTGAACAACAAAAACTATGAAACTCTAAAAACAGGCATTACTGACTGACTATAAACCTTGGTGATTTTTAATTTTCATTTATCAGAATATGAAGACATCAGTGATGGCCTAGTAGTTAGTGCAAATGATTTAGGCTCTAAGATCTTAACAAGATGTTTCTTGTGATCAAGGATAAAAGGCCTAATTCCTTCTTTCTCTGTTTGCCCAGTATGTGAATTTGGGCAAGTCATTTTACCAGACAGTGCTCTTAATTTGAACCTTTACTTGGTTTTAAAGATATAAAAAGAAGATGACATGATTTTTTCTGAGGCTAAATACTCATGTGAAGTTTCTGATTAAGAGTAGAGCCAGATCAATCTTTTCTTCTTTACTTTTACAATGATCGCAAGGATTTTAATTTCATTAAAAAAAATACTGCAAAAACATGAACAGCCATTTGATGAACAAAAACAAATACTCATATTGAAAACAGACAGCATGAGCAACTATAAACTTATCTTTGTTTGAAACTAACAATAATTGAAAATGCACTTGGCAAGCCATTAAACTACTACAGATATGCAAGGATTCATAATCAAATAGCATATAGTGAAAGACTAATTGTGGGTTATCTGGAGAATGGAGGAATTCAAAAGACAGTATGAGTAATGAATTTGCTAATAGCTTGGGACAGCCTACTGGACATACAAATCTCTTTTCAGGGGCAGCTCGAAAGCAGTTTCTAGTGAAATGACTCAGTCAGACTCATACTAGACACATGAAGACTAAGAAAATCAAAAGCTGCACTACTGGAAGCAGCACATTAACAGCTCATAGCCTTAACTCCAGTGGCAGCTCATGATATCGGACTGCAGGACTGCAGCCCCCCCCCCCTCAGCTGTGTACCACAATGGTACAATCCAATAACTTCAGTAACTTCACATAGAAAGTGAATCCGGACTGCTGCCTTACCAGTCCGGATTCAGGAAGAAAGCAGCAGACTGCTGATGCCCCAGAAGTCTATGCGGTGCTAACCGCATAGACTGGAAGGGGATCGGACTGCAAGGGCTGCAGTCTTAGAATGGAAAATTCACAAACAGGAAACCGGAAGTGTGCATTCCAGCATGCACAAATGAGAAGAGCCAGCTTTGGATTTCTTTTGCTGCCAGCAAAACCATTTGGAGTTTATTCTGATTAATTTCTGACAAAACCATTGGATTTGTTTTGCAGAGCCAAGCTTTGGATTTTATTTTGCTGCCGAGAAGATAGTTTGCAGCTTGGATGTTATTTTGCAGGTAGGGACTGAAAAAGCCATTTGGAGTGTAGTTTGCTGCTGCCAAGAAAGCCATTAATTTATTTTGCTGCTGTGTGTGTAGCTTGGATGTTATGCTGCTGCCGATTGCAGGTTGGGACTGTATGTATGCCAAGAAATAATGTGTGTGGTGGATCTTATGCTGCTGCAGATTGCAGGTAGCGACTGTATTGTGAAAGTGTGTGTGTGTGTGTGTGTGTGTGTGTGTGTGTGTGTGTGTGTGTGTGTGTGTGTGTGAACTCAGATTAGGATACCTGCTGGTTACAGAATACCTCAGGCTTGAGCCCTGTACCCTGGGTTCAGGTAACAAGATTCTGAATTCCCTACCCACCACCCTCTGTGAAACTTCTGCAGATTTTTGCCTCATATTTTGTTCTGTTCTGTTCATCATAAAGCTGTGGTTTCTGAATTTGCAATTGCTTGGATAGTTGATGGTGCAGTGGTAGCATTGTTGCTTCACAGCTAGAGGTTCTCTGTTTTTTTCTTGGCTGGGGGCCTTCTGTGTAGAGTCTGCATGTCCTCCCTGTGTTTGTGTGTGAGTTTGCTCTGGTGTCCTCCCATGTTACAAAGAAATGTGTCTGTACTATTTCTCCCTGGGCCTCTGCTGGAAATTGTTTTTTGTTCCAAGTCAGACTTTCCTGGTCAACACATGTTAAATTAAATTGTCAGACATTTGAATTTCAGACTTTATATTCTTCAGAAAGTAGATAGTTACACAAAGCCTTTTATTTTAGCAATTTTCTAAGTGTATAAGATGAATATTTGAAATTTGTCTCTATTTTTGGGACTGTATTCCCCCATTATTGGCTTTGTCTAGGTGTTTTGTGCTAAGAGGTTGACAGCTATGGTGAGAACTGAATTCACTAAAGGGTTGCCATTTAAGTTTCAGTATTCATCTCTTTCATAGAACAGCTGATTTGTCATAGTGGTATGTTGCTCTGACTGTTTTGCACAGGGTCCTGGCTTCAAGACTTGGCAGTGAAATGTATGGTGGTAACACAGCATTTTATATTAGCAACTTTCCAAGATTATACAAGGAATGTTTAAAATGTGTCCCTGGTTTTTGGGCTTTTGTCCCTCCCCAATAAATTTTGGCTTTTTCCATATTTCTTGTGCTGCCAAGTTGAGAGATACAGCTGAGTGTCAAGTAGATTTTACAAGGAGCTGAGAGCTGCAGAGGAACAGAAGTTTAGTGCTGCTTATGCTAAGTCTGCTTGCATTGTTAATAGCACATCAGGTAGTGTACTTGCTTTTGATGCAGAAGGCTAGGGGTTCTACTCCCACAGAGGGTGGGTGCTGCCATACTGAAAATGTCCTCTTTGATGAAGATACAGGCACTTTATTTGTAGATGAAACAATGAAATATAAAGTTATTTGCTAGCAGCTACCTCCTCATTAGTTACAGATCTCTTTAATATGGAATTTTATAGATGACATTTACTTCTGCAGAGATAGTGCATATTTACAGATACTGGTGGATTGTAGAAGTTTGAGTAGACTTTTATGTTGGAAATGTTCTCAATTGGGCAGTTTTAAATTTGTTTTGAACATTTTTTCCAGTAAACAATGAAACGAAATGCATGCACCAATAATGACAAAACACCCTCTAACAACTGTACTGTATTATGCAGGGAATATAACTTAATACATTCAGGAAGGTGTATCACACAACACATGTATGTCTTGTGTGCAAGGGGGACTATCATTTGAAAACAGACCAAAGTTAATCTTTCTACTAGCCAAATGTATTTTCTTTGAATGTGGATTTCAAAGCTGTTTCAATGAATGTGAGTTTCAAGGGCAGAGAACTTTTAATGCTAAATCTGTTTTCATTGTGAGACTGCATTGCATTGTTTAGCAGATGTCTTAGTGTTTGTGCTGTAAAATGCAAAATAAAACTTTTAAATTAAATCCAAATCATCGTAGAAGTAAAGCAGTATGCACATTACATTGTTTATGGTAAATGGGGTGAAATAGCCAAGTAATGGGACATTGGAATGGCTGCAGGGGGGAGGCTCCATTTGACCATGATTTTGTGAGGGGGAAGGGCAGCAAACTCAAAGACAGCTCTGGCTGAACTATACCTCTCAATAGTCCAGAATTTTGCAGAATTAATAGATTTTTGTTCTTATTTTTGGTTTGTGTTTTTTCTGGCAAATAATTTAGGAATTAAGTCATTAAATAATGACAGACATTGCGTTTCAGACTTCATAACCTTCAGAAAAATGCATGCTAAAGCAAGACCTCTTATTCTATCAACTAAGTTTATACCAGAGCAATATTTAGTACTGTTTGTATGTTCCCTCAATATATTTGGCTTTGGCCAGATTTCCTGCATTAAAAAGTTGAGAAGTATGTGCAAATAAATTGCTTTATAGAATTAGGCATAGCCAAACCTCTCAACTGTCCCTGATTTTGGCTCAAAATGTTGCTCTCCCTCTAATATTCCCTCCACAAAATCACAATTTTGGAAGAAAACATGGAGGGTTTACAATTAATAAATAACTAATAATCAGAGTTATAAATTGCTTTTATTTCAGAAATGCATGTAGATTTGTTTATTTTGTCAGCTGCTCAAGTTAACAGTACTGATATTAAAAAATGTCCTTTCTTTGACAGGTTCCCAGCTGTATTTTGTGGCTACTTTATATTTTGCATCACATTTTTGGTTCAATTTCATAAAATTGTGGTTTATTACAGGCAAATCATTAAATACTGAAGTTAGAAAATAATGACAGACATTTGAAAATTCATACTAATGCAAGACCTACTATTCTATTAGAAAGTTTATAAGAGCAATATTTAAATATTGTCCTTATTTTTGGGCCTTTGTCCCACTTCTATGTATGGCTTTGTCCAGATTTCTTGCTCTGAGGTTGAGAGATATGACAAATGTGTCAGGGCCATCACAGTCAGCCAGAGACATTTCAAATTGCGACATACTTGTTGCACCCCACTCCCCCATGTAATGACTCTGGATATGTCCAAGCAAGGCAAGGAGCGGTTATGCAATGTAAGTGTGCACAGTTTCCCACCATCCAAGATAGACATGTACTCCAGTGGCTTTTCATCTGTCCTTGCTTGATTTTGCAGAATGCTCAGGCTTTCTGTCATATTTTTATACTGTTGATTTATGCTTCTTATTATTCAGAAAATGCATGCTGTTGTAGTGCCCGTTGCTCTGTGTTTAAGTAGCAAAGCTTTAATGACCATCAGGTAAGCTTGTCTGAGATTGTAAGATGCATGTACGAACTGTCAACATTGAAAGCCTTTTTGTTGTTGCCATGCAGAGAATACTTACATAACTAGATAACTTATAAGCCTTGGGCATTGAAATGCATATGACAGTATTTGTAATACAGTACAGGATTATAGTATTTTAAGAAGCTCATTACCTTTGTTGAAGACTTGCAGTCATCTTTGCAGGCTTTACCCATAAACTAAACAGAATGCCAATCTATCATGTGTGGTCCATAACTTGTGCAATAATCCTTTAAGCAATTTATTATTTTCTTGTCTGCTGTTCATTTTTTACTTTGATCATGTTTTCCCCATGAAACAAGTAGATAGTTGCTGTCAAGCAGCAGGTCTTTTTTGGATAAGAAACATTTTTACAAGTGGGGGTATCACAGAGAATACTACTTTTAGCATGTAACTTGGTAATTTTATAAAGCAGAATATAAATTATAATTATAATTGCAGTGGAAGGAGAAGTGGATTGAGTTGAGTGCTTCTTGTTTTTCTTCTACTTGATTTTGAATAGCATTCCAGTAATGTATTTAAAAAGTAATTTTTTTGATGCCTCACAATCTTTTTGTTTCCATCTAGATATTAAGTAGGCTGTCATGCAGCCAATGCGTTGAAATAGTTTTTTTCTTCTACACTTCATTTTGTCTTGATTGGACTCTCATAATGATGGTTTGGCACCCAGAGCAGGGTATTTAATTAAAGTTCCAGTTTTTTGTGGTTTTGAGTAAAGCTCCTCCCCTTTCTAGTTGGCCACAACCCTCCACATTAGTCCCACCCATTCAGCTGTCTCCTGCAGCTCCCCTTTGATTTGAAGTCACCAGCCGCGACTGTTGAATTGTACAGGTTATAGGTCACATTAAAGGTGGGAAAAGTTTTGAAATGATTTATTGTGGTCTCTTTTTTTATATAACAAAAAACTGGCATTTTAACATGGAGTGTGTACACTTTTTATATCCACTGTATAAGTTTTACTACTATAGTAGCAATTGCAGCAGAAGGAAGAAGCATGCGACTTCCCACATGCAGGATAGTGTTTATTGCTGCTGTTACTTTATGCATTACACTCCCCAATATGTAGTCCTTCCTACTGACTTCTTCCCCCATCCTGCCACCTCATTATCAGATTCATCTTTCTATGTCACCAATTTAGCTTTCTTCTCTTTAGAATCGTTTTCCTTCCTTACATACGTGTCTATAGTCCTGAGTAGCATATCACTGGACTATCGCTTGAACAGTCTGAATACCACTACTACAAACAAATGAAAACCCAGAGTTTAATTGACAAAAATCAATATTTTCATCAGGCAATTAAAATCTGGACTATGCTTTCTTGAAACAGAAGTTCAACCATGTTTCCTATCTTTGCTGGGACAAATTATGATTGGCTGTGCTCTAAACTCATCTGGACATTTTACATATTAGACTAAATGATTACTTTCCACTGCTGTCAGCTGATCCAACAGGACTGTGTTAGAAACTCATTCATACAATCTGAATTCACTGTATATCAGCCCTTTCTCATGAAGGAGAATGAATTTAATGACACTGTGAATGACAACACGCTGAAGCTGGAACATGCAGAATTGTACCTGAGCTCATTTTAAACTAACATTGAAATGAATGCCTTAGTCTTACTTAGGAAACTCTGAGAATTTTGCTGCTGTTAGATTTCTGAACCTAACCAATATTAATCATGAGAAAAGAAACAGGTGTTTGTGAATGGAAGGTGACTTACATATGTGTCTGTCTAAAATTCACCTATGAATTCAACAGTTGTGCAGAAGCCATCATTCGCAAATCTCTCACTGAAGACAGCCTTATGTCTGATGTGTGAACACTTTTCTAATTCTATTACATTTCATTGTGTTGTTGTTGTCTTGGCAAATTCAATGATGTGAAGTCACTGTTTTGTGACTTTTTTTCTCCCAGTTGCACAATTTTAAAATGTTCTCAGCATACAGTATTGTTATGAGTGAAATAAGCAACAAATAAACACTGAAACATTTTCACTGGTGTTTTTGTATATGTGTTATTACACTTATAAATGCACTCTTATAAAAGTATTACAAAAATCACATCAGATCTCAGTAGAGTGAGCGTGTGGGTTCATCAGCTAATATGATGGCTTCCAAAGGGCCCCAACTGAAAACAGATGATCTCTATATCTATGTCTCTATCTTTCTATCTACATTTTTATCTGTCTATCTAGATAGCTAGATAGCTAGCTATGCATGTGTGTAAATAGATACATAGATATACTGAAATGCATACACAAAGATACACACATGCACATGTCCCACCCCACCCACACACACACGCACGCACATATGCTGACATTCAGAAATGCATTTATTCAAGCTGTATGGTTGTATACAACAGCTCTTTTATTCTGCTTGTTAAACATAACTGGATATCAAATTTTCGATGTTCTTTTATTGCAGTTTTCACTTAAAATGTGCAGGTTTTTCATTCATATCCATACTTATGCAATTAACCTTCGACTTAAATGAGCATATGGAACACCATAAGGCATTTTCTCTTTCTGCAGCTATTTTATATTTATGACAGCCAAATTATACCCATCTGTAAGGCTGCTGCCAAAAGGGGTGGATTATACTCAAAGCCCTCGTTGTACTTAGTCAGCACAAAGCGGTCAATGTTACTTATTATGGCCCTTAATTATATGCAACATTTCATCAGCATTTCTACATCATTATTATAAATTAGGCACACAGATTAGGATAGAGACATTCTAATAATTCTGGACTCATGCTGTGCTGTGCTTTGCAAGAAGTTATTTCTCAGCATTCCCAGAAACATACGACACAGAGGAAGGTGAGATTGTATATGATGCCACCTGTCTATATTTCACTTTCCTACAAAAAGCCAAAATTACCAGATGTTCCTAATCAGAAAAAGCAGTGTGGTTTTTTGTTTTGAAAGCTCTTCTGTTTCATACCACACTGTGTTAGCATTAATCATATATGTATGAAAAAGGTATTTATGATTAACTCCTGTTCTTAATTTATTGTATTATATAAAATCAAATGTAGCTTAATTACTTTAAAACAACAAATCATGATACTACTTGTACTGAAGCTAATAGCTCTGTTCATGTCATTTGGAAATGATTTGTAAAATGAAATAATGATGCATTTAGATATTATGTATTCCATTTTTATACATACTCGTTAATTTTCTATTCAGAACACCATGTAGGCAAGATCTACCTCTACCATAACAGTATTAATGTAGAAAATGTGATTAAGAATTTATCAGCATGTCAGCTTAATTTCTTCTTTATTAAATGCATTGCTTTATTTCTTTGTTCTCAGTCAGGTCATTCATCAAAATAAAAACAAATCAGAACATTCTTGTTCAGAGGCAGGTTATTGTTTTCATATGCTGTCACACACAGTATATGAATCCTGCAAACATGCTCTTCACAAAACTACTAGATCTATGGTTCATCTTGAAACTGATGTCTTACAAAAGATCCTAAAATGTGGGGCAAAGCTCCTTACAGACCACAGGTTCATAGGTAAGTACTAAGCTATCGGCCCAAGGGCCTACGTAACCCTAACCAGCGAGGTACAATAGCTTATGCCACCCAAGAAAGTTATTTTCCTGTGCCACTGTCCAGCAGAGACACAGAAGTGATCCCCGGGGTGTATTTCCTATTTCCCATCCACTCATCAAGATTTTTCTTGAAGAGTGCTAATGAAGAACTTTGCTTGACATAGATGGGTAGCTTGTTCCAGAGTATAGGAAGTCTCTGGGACAGGAATCTATCCCTCCAGAGTGTCCTGTTTATTGTGTTGACAAGGTTTAGGTCCCTAGAGCATGTAGCTTGGAGGGATTGGGATTTCTGTAGGTGTAGCATGTCCAACAGCTCTGGGTTTGACATAGCTTTATATATTAGGCAGAGATCACCTCGGAGTAGGCGATATGCTACAGAGTAAAGCTGGAGTTTTTTTGAGGCGGTCAGTGTAGGGCATTTGTTTGAGGCCAGTAATCCTCTTTGTGAGGTACTTCTGTGACCTTTCCAGTTGCTGCAGATGTCTTGTGAGGTACATTCCAAAAGGGGCATTGTACTCTACAATGGGTCTAATGAGTGACCACATTTTAGAAGATTCTTTCCTAACTAAACTTATCACCTATAAGGTTGGCTGAACCTTAGGAATAAGCCCATTCAATTAACCAGTATTGAGGGATCAGGCTTCAACCAACTAGCCTGGGTCCAAGCACAATGGAAGTCAGGGAGACTTCCTTCCTTGTGATAATTTTTATTAGCACTCTATAGTTGGCCTGTTACAATGTTTAGCACTGTGACTTTAAATGCGGTACCATCCACCAGTCATCCACAGCCATATTATATAGCCAACATGCAAAACTAGGTGGTGTTTGCCAAATATGTTTCTGAATTATTTTTAAATGTAATTAACTGCTACTCAAGATACAAAAATGTGTTTCTAAGTTAGTTTCTGATTACGTTAACATATGCACTGAGTGGAATAAGTGAAAACCAAGCAGGAATTTTATATTTGCTCTTAAGGATTTTCATCAAGTTGAGGTTTGCCCAAATGATGCTCACTGATGAGGTCTGATGGACATTTCTTGGAATTTATTCTGGTTGCATTTGATATTATCCATTTAATCACATGTTAATCTAATTAGACAGAAGAAATGAACTGATGACTCTACTCTCATCTCTGTCCCAGACATCTCTAACCTTCTTTCCATCACTAAAAACATTTTCTCTTCTGTGGATAATGGATAACAGAACATTGACTTATACTTAACCCCAAAAAGACTAAGCTCCTATTACTCCTTTCTAAATCCCTCTCCCACCATATATCCACCTTTACCATTTCTTCTCTCGATAACACCCTTATCAAAGCAGATCTATACGCCAAGCTACTCTGTACTATAATCGACAACCAGCTAAAATTCAACATCCATATACAATACTGCATTAAAAAAAACTAACCTGAAATTGTGCCTTCTCTGTAGAAATAAAACATTCCTAGCTCCCTACTCCAAACCTACTCTAGCTCAAGCCTTCCTCCTTCCATGCCTTCTCTATGCCTCTCCTATCCTTACCCACCTCCAGTCATCCCTACTAACCCAACTTGAACAAACCTACACAACATAGCTATATTTGCCTTTAACCTACCATACAAATCACATCATTGCCTTGCCCTGAAAAAACTCCAGTGGCTTGAATTCCCCCAGCTCCTGCTACTTTTCCCAGCTGCAGCTCACACACTCCCTACTAAATAAATGTTTAACCTGTCCCTCACTTTCTTTCATAGTATCCCCTTATATCACAGCTCGTTCACTTCATAGCTCTAACCAGAACCTTCTAGATATCTATAAACCAAACAAAAATATTAGCAAACCCCTCTACCAAAATTCAGTGTCCCAAGCTTGGAATAGGCTTCCCTCTAACATCCATAACACTAATAGTACCATCTGCTTCAAAACCAAAGTCAAAAATCTACTTCCTGAACTTAAGAACCTGCCCTTGCCATAATCCTCCTTAATTCCTATTACCACACCAATTTACTTCCACCTCTCTTCTGCTGGTGTTTCAATATATAGAAAATTCTATATCATTATTATGCTACCATGTAAAGGATATACTTATACTGTCTCTGCTTCCTCACATTGTACATTTTATTTCTATGAGTTGTAAGCTTTATTTTCATTACTTTCCCATGTTTCATGTACTTTTGCTTTCAACCATGTGCTACTTCACTGCATATATATTTTATGCACCTTGTTATTTCTCTATTTTTTTTGTACACTGCATTGCTAAATTTGTATTCTTTGATTATATTTCCTAGTCTGTAACTCATTTGATTTTGTGCACTGGAGCTTTTCTCTTTGGGTCTCCACTGAAATGGGCCACTTGGCTCAGATGAACTAATCTGGTTAACAAATAGCAAATTAATAAATAAATAAATAAATAAAACGTTTTTCACACAGATGACCTGTGATCACCCCTACAAAATGAATTCTTCAAAGCCACATAGGAAGCAAACTCACAGTGAGGCAGTAAAAAATCCTATAGCAGTCTTTAGAAGCTCATATCATTTGTCTTCTCTGTCATGTTGACAACTGTAACTTCCATTCAGTTTAAGGCTTCATGTTCACAGCACTAAAGGGCTCAATTTATTTATTAGTTAATTAATAATTACGTTTATCATACCTACTGGCAATTGTCAGTCATAGTGCAGGAAGAAGGGTTTGCTATTGTTACAAGAATTTGCACTGTTAAACTGATAGGAAGATTCAAGGAAACAAGAGTTAGCAATTGTGTTCTATACTGTATTTGAAGATTTCTAATACTCACTGAAGATCTGTGAGAAAAGTTAAAAAGGTCTGTGATGTTCTACTGCCAGAAACTCATGATCCAGTCAAAGTATAATACAAAAGTCTACTTTATCACTTGGCTTATACTACCGGTTGAATCCATTGTCGATCTTTGATTTGTCTGCTCTCCTGCATGGAAACATATATAAATGCATAATAAGAAGCAAAGAAAACTATAATTTCAGAAACAGTGAGAGTCAAGAGCAGTTAAGACGTAAGAATACTTTGACAGACACCTTATTTGAGACAGGAAATATGGGAAGGTTTCAAAGTAATGAAAAAATAATTACCATAAGTAGTAATACATGTTTTCTCTTTGCCAATCATTAGAGAAACACTGAAGAATTTGGGGTGCTTTTTATGGAGTTTTAAATAATATGGCCATTTTAGGGGGACCAGTAATCTTATAGGTAATTACTTCAAGGTTTCGACAACCATTCTAGTCAAATTACCTTGATTACCGCGGTGGTGGTGCTGCGGTAGTGTTGTCGCCTCACAGTAAGACGCTGTCCGGTTCGATTCTCAGCTAAAGCGTCTTCTGCATGGAGACATGCGTGAATGGGCGTACCTTCGTTGAAGGTTGTGCATCAGGCCTGGCAAGCTGGTACGTAAAAAATCAACTGCCAATCATTAGCGGACCGGAGTTCCGCTGTGGCGACCCCTAACCGGAAAAAAGTCGAAAGACACAAACAAACCCACAGAAGTGATCTTAATGACCACTGCTTCTGTTCCATCAGTACTAGTAACAAGTTAAGGACCTGTAATGTTTAGTATAATTCCAACATAAGTGATCTGATACCTTGTATCATTGTCTCAGTATACAGAAATACAGTCTAATCCAAAATTACAGATTTATCTATACAGCAGTATTTTGAGAAAGTTTGTTAAGATATTGACAAGGATATTACATGCATGCTCTTCTCAGCTGTGGATTTTAGTTTTAGTTATATATTGCCTTTTGCAAGTAAATTGGATGGATTGCATATGCCTGTTCTCAGTCATGACCTAATTACAGCAATTGAAAAATGGCACAGGGCTGATAGAGCAATGCTTTACAAAAAACACAACTGTAGATGGCAATAGTAAAAACAAAAGTGAACATGTTTAAAATAAACTGACTGCATATTGCCCTACTCTCACACTAAATTCTAAAGGAGTACTTCAACAATCAATGTTTATAAGAAACCATCTTTCAATTTGGAAAAAAAAATATATATATATATATATATGTGTGTGTGTGTGTGTGTGTGTGTGTGTGTGTGTGTGTGTGTGTGTTGGAAACAATATGCCACAGATATAGCTATTCCAGAGATTCCACAGTATCAACAATCCCTAATAATTCCTATATAGTAGTTTCTCTCAGCCCTCTCAAAAGCTATGTACACCTCATCCATGGGCCCTGATAACGTGTCCATTTAGCTGATTATTAGTAGCAAATATGCACCCCCCCACTTAACCTCTTTCATCTAAGCCTTTCTCATTGAAATGCTGTTACACAAGCGTAGCCTGACCATGGAACTTTGTAACTAAAGAACCATTAGCCTCACTAGCTTCATATTGTAAAACTATATTACATATTATGTCACACTTCATTAATCTGGATATCGAAAAACTCTTTATTTGACTCTCATCAACTTGGCTTTTTCAACATCAAGTTCTGTCTCTTTAACCTAATTAATTTATTAGCAAAAATCACCAAGACAGTGGATATTGGTTCTGTAGCATACAGTATACCTGGACTTGTCTAAGGTTTTTAACAGTATTCCTAATGCAGGCATTATTGAATGGCATGTAAATCTGAATATCATTATTTTGTGTGATGATGGCTCAATGGTTATCTAATAGAATTCCTGCGGTTTAGAATCACATATGTCACTTCTGAAAGACCAAAGGTTACCAGTGTTGAACCAAATGCTCAATCTTGGTCCATATCCTATTTGTTATATATTTCTCAGACCTTCAGAACAGCATTCCTGGCTTATGGTTTGTGGATGACTACAATTTGTGTGTTGTTATTTAGTCTTTTACTGACTCACAATCACTTAAACATGGCTCCTGCTATCTTACCAATCAGTGTAAGGACAATGGTCTCAAATACAAATGTAAAAAAAATGTATTATAGTTTATTTTGGTAAACAAAATAGTTCTATATTAGATCATATAGATGACACACACCTTTACTCAATTACTGTCATAAAGGATCTAGCCACTCTTGTTAATAATTGCTTGACTTTTGATCATTTTTGCCTCCACAGTAGTTCTGAAAGCATTCTATGTGGCTCATTTAACTTCTAAAGGCATCTCCTCCAAATCCAAAGAAATTTTAATTTTCTTTACACATCTCTCATCAGACCCAATGTTGCATATAAGATGCCTTTTGACAAGTATTTGAAAGGATTAAAGGATTCCTAACTACAAAGATCAATGGCCTTGATGCTCATCTAGACAGATTAGCAACCCTTTTTTTCCATACTCAGTCCCTCGTAGACTTCTCTAATGGTGATCTGTATCTAGCTTTTTGAGCCATGAATGGTTCTACGTTCATTGACCTCCTTTTTATTTGTAGAATACTCAGTTCTTCAAATAAAAAATTAAAGGAACTACATTTTCGTCAACAGATAAATAAGTCGTGGTGTGATAGATTCATATGTCAGCATATTCCCCACTTCCAGAGTAAACTTCCACTGCAGAATACCATCCTTGCCAACTTCATGTTAAACCTAGATAAGCAGATGGACAGCCTAAAATCATTAAAATATGGGTTATTGCATAGTGCTTACCTATGATTATATAAACAACATACCTGTCTTTATATATCTGTACATAGATATATATCTATATCTTTATCTATATCAATATATCTGTCTATACATCTAATTGTAGCAAAGGGGCATACAGAAGCAAAACAGTCTGAATCCTAATTTAGAAAAATGTTATGAGATTTTAAAGAGCAAATATTTTGGTGTCTAAGACAACCTAATGGCTTACTATACAGAAACAATAAGGCCAAAATATATCATTGTGTAATCTGAACTGTTTTTTTTTTCTGGAATCTAGATGGAAGTTAGTGCACTAAAAGGTATTTTAAAACAACCAACACAAATTTAGTAAAATATATTTCTTATAGATTCGTGTTCATAGGTGACTTTTAGGCTATTGATCTGTGCAGATTTTAAGGGGCACAGCCTTACAATCCCACAGTAAATTTTAGCCTTTATATTTTGCATACAAACAACTAAAAGACTGATTAAACAAGATCATTTTGGGACATTTGTATGTCTCCCCTATCTGTGAGGGACAGCAGTGTTAATCTGGGGTGAATTTGCAGTTAACCATTAATTTACCCAAATTACATTTAAATATAGTAAGAGAAACACTTTGTATTATGTGAAGTGGAAGATAGTTCAATAGAAGCGATATTATTTGTGATACGCACCTACACTTTGTATTATGTGAAGTGGAAGATAGTTCAATAGAAGCGATATTATTTGTGATACGCACCTACCCTTTCAATATGTTCTATTTATTTTCCAAAAGAGTTTCAGGTCCTGTGAGCATGTGTGTTATATCATTGGAGCTGCAAATGTGTAATAGGTCTGAAAGAGTAGGGCCTGTTGAAACTCTACACATGTGGTACAGGTTTTATAATTTAGGCCCTTGATTTTATTTAGTGAGAAAGTGTTGTGGTCATTCTAATTGAGACAAGTGTTTGGGCAGTACATAAAGTGGCTCTGAACATCTGAATGAATGCCAAGTACACTGGAATTGTTACATCCCTGGATCTTGACGCAATAACTTTAGAAATAATCTGTGCGATGAAAATGGGCTTCCTTCCAACAGCAGACACATGGTGATCAAAGGATAGTTCATTGCCAACATAGGTTCCCAGATTCGTAACTACAGGATCAATTTTCAGGGATGTGCTGTCCATCTGATAGTTACAAAGGAACTCACACTTGCTGATGGTTACAGTTAGACATTTCATGGCATTTAAGTATACTCTGTGGCTTTGTCATCAAATATTTAGTTGGGACAGGCCATCTTGGAGGATCTTGGTGTCATCTGGATTGTTTATGATGAGACCAAGTTTTAGATATATACAAATTTACTAAAGAAGATTGTGTAATCAACAGAAATACTTTGTCTTTTTTACCAATAATTTTTTAGATACCTGATAGCATTTTTGTTTGAAATGAAAAACAATGCCAGAAAACATGTTGAGAATTTGAGATCAGCATTATAAAGCTTACATGCAAGACACGCCAAAGAGATGTTTGGGAAAAGCTAAGCTTTTTTTCTGGCCTGGATAAAATTGACATTAAATTAGGCCATATATCATGTAGAAAAAATTTGTATGACAAAGGTGCAGATATATATATATATATATATATATATATATATATATATATATATAAAAATATATATATATATATATATATATATATATATAAAATACTATGGTAGTTTTTCATTAGATTAGTCCTATTAATAGCAGTATTTAAACTTGAATCTATTATAGTCCAGTAAGAAAAACAAAATGAAACACTTCATCTTGATAAATCATTTAATTATATACATGTAAATAAGAACAAATGTAGTTTGGGCACAGACATATAATACTATGGTAGTTTTTCATTAGATTAGTCCTAGTGATAGCATTACTTAAACTTGAATCTGTTATAGTCCAGTAAGAAAAACTAAATGAAACACTTCATCTTAATAAATCATTTAATTATATACATGTAAATAAGTACAAATGTAATTTGGGCACAGACTAATTGTGCAGAGGCACAACAGTAGGGGGTTAGGGGGTGGGGAAATGGCTGGATTGTGTGAAATCAGGCAGTGGAGTAGGGAGATAGTTTAGGGGACGGGAAGTTGAGGGTTAAATGATTGAAAATAAGGAATGATGTAGGAAGGAAGTGAAGTAAGGGGTGGGGAGGAGCTAGTTAGTTTAAACAGTATTTGTCATTTGGGGAATCAGATTCTGATGTGGGCTTGCTGAGAATAGCAGGTTTACTTCCAAGATGACCAGTAATGGTGAGGACTTGCAGTTTATGGCAGAGATGGCAGCTATTGTGGTTCAAGTAGAGGAGTTATTCAAGAAAGCACTACCAGGGGATGCACTTGCTCCAGAAGTCTTTGTTGTGACCAGAGGCAAAATATGAGATCATACAGAGAGGTGGACATCAACCATCAGAGGAAAACGTGCCAGGAAGTCAGAGGCTGGCTCTGTCAATGAAGTTGTTATGGTGGAAGGAATGAATCAAGGCACGGCTGCAGGTAATAATAATGCATTGATTGCTGCAGGGATTGGGGCTGCTGTTTTGGGAAGTTTAAGCGAGGTGCTGCAGGGTTTGGTTGATGGGATCCTGTTGGTACTAGATTGTCATGGGACCGTGTTGGTATTAGGGTGTCACTTGGATGGGGACAGCAGGTGAAGCATGATATGCCTGGCTCATAGGCATTTGGGGACAAGGGAAACCCCCTTGTTGTTGGGGAGTTTAGGATCAGCTGCAAAGTGTTTGGGTCAACTTCAGCAGAGGTGGATTTTGATTTTGGAGTTCACCCTGGGAATTAGTTGGCTACTCAGGAATTATCGATGGTTGATGGGAGAGGTTTATTACCTGACAAATGCCTACCTCTGTAAAATAGAAGATGTGGAAAGGTGAGTATGTTGACATATTTTTTTTGCTGATCAATGCTAATGGGGTGCAGAATCTTGTTGAAGCAGCTAAGGTGGGGAATAAGGACTTGCTGGCAGCACTAGCAGCATTGGGTTGGAGGAGTATGAGCAGGTTTCCAGCCAGCACTTGGGATAATAGAGTGCTGGGCTTTATTTATTATATGGCATTCTATTTGGATAAGTAATGCTCTCAGGCTCTACCACCATTAACTTATTTTTTAACAATCTGTGAGGTGCAGAGGTTGTGTTCCATGAATGTGTTGTTATGATACCATCAGCAGTTCTGCAAATGGAAGACTGTTAATCAATCTCTGAAATGGGAGGTGAGGCATCCATATATTTGGCTGGCTTTGATGGTGGATGGCATGAGTGGCAGCTGAGGATGAAAAGGGTGGTGTTTGTTGGGCATTTAATTCTGGTAGATGTATATGACAGGCATGCAGATTTTACCACACATGTTCAGTTTGTGCTGGGTGACATTCAGCTTTGCACTGTTAGCATTGGGAAGGGGAGTGGGTACAAATGGTTTCAGCGTTGACTGATGGGGTGACCCCTTATTGCATGGTTAGGAAGGGGTTAGAGCAGAACAAAAGACCCCCAATTTAAAGATAACTTCAAACAGCATCCCATGAACTCAGAATATCTACAGGAGCAAATAAAACTACAAATACTGTCATAGAAAATATGAAATAACAATAAACAGTGCTCAGAGCATATACATAGCTGTACTGCCTACTCTAATCCAGTGGATATCATCAACATATCTTAGAGGTGCAAACATTTTTTTTTCACATATAAATATGATGTTAAAATATAAATTTTTTATATTATGTTAATTAAGGATATTTTACAACATTATTTCAAATCTGCTGTAGAAACTTTTTCTAATTCTTATTTGCACTTCAATAGTTGCCATGTCCATTTTCAAAAAAAAATAAATAAATAAAAGTTGCAAGTCTAACTAGTGATAAGATATTTTAAGAGAATTAGACTGTGCAGTTAATTTATATATAGATATAATTTATTTTGAAGTTTTAATAACTAAAGACAAGGAAGAGATATATGCAAGAAGAAGTATGTTTTGTGTCTATCTTGAGTAATATTGATTTTAATTTACCCACAGCAACACAAGAACCAGCACAACAGAATAGTAGGTCATGTGCTTTGGTTTTACAATACTAGACTTATATTACTAAGATAAAAAGCTAATACTAATGGAATGCAAGCTACAGTATTTACAGATGAAATAAAAGAAAAATTAGGATAGAATCCTATATTTGTTTATAAAAAGAATAAAAATTTCAAACAACTGTTTGAGGGTAGTGGAACATATACATTGTCAACAAAAAAAATGTCAAAATGTGTCCATTGCAATTATTGTAAAACATTTGTGATGGGTCATATATTTGTGCTGAAGCATATGAAAAAAGGATTGCTTGTCAGGGTAGTTTAATTGTGAGACCAAATCAGAATTATATACTGCTTCCTAGATGGCATGTTCTGCTTTTAATGTTGGAAAAATGGACAGGAAACTTAAAGATCATCAATGGGATTCAATAAACTCCATGTAGGCTTTTCGCAAAGCCTATATAGAGTTTGTATTTGCTCAGACAGCAGTAGCGGTGATTCCATATTCATGCTGTGCACCACATGTACATGCAAACAAGCACAATTTCATGGCTGGCAACAGTGTTGCCAGCCAGAAAACTGTGTAAAGCAACACAAACAGCAAACTTGTTTATTGTAGAGCAAACTATGTAAAGAGAATTGTGCAGAATGCCGCAGTGATTTTACCAGGGGTAATCATTTAGTAATGCATATGGTCCAAACACAGTAGAGGACAGTGTATACAATGCAGAGTATTGTGAAATCCCATCCCAGGCATTTTGTGTAAAATTTGGGTAAATGATCTCTAAGTGTATATGGACTGCCATTTAAAATAAACAGTCAAGGGAAACATGTTTATTGAATAGTGGCACATGGATGAATCTTTGGAATGAATGCAGGAAGAGATGACAGGTGAAACCTCATAATGTACAGCCAATGAGGGCATGTGAAAGTAAGACAGTTGTAGCAGGAACACTGATCACATATCAGCAAAGTACAGTACTGACAGCACAGTGAAAATGTATATTATGTGACTTTCAGACAAGGTAACATTACAATAGAGAACATATGTTTGCAAGATAAGCATCCTAACATGAACAATGAAGAGGACATCAGGGATTTTTTCCAATTGGGTTTGGGTGCATATTGTGAAGCTGTGCAAACTGATTTGCCTAAATATAACTATAACATCAGAATAAGTCTCCAACAAGTGGGATACAGTTATAGGCTCATGTACAACAGTAAACAAAGCATATACAATCATGGACAATGTGAGAATAATACCACCTGTAATCCCATATCTCTGACTAGCATATGTGATTTTGAGTGATCATAGATGGTTCTGCATGAACACACTTGTACAATTATTATGGCATATCAGCATTCTAAGAAGGTAATCAAGCATGTCATCCTGATACTGTAAAATCTGCTGGAGGTGTTAGAAGGGACATTGTTATACCTGTATATGACATTATGATCAATACAGGCTAATTGATTGGTGTGCATGGCATACATATATGGCACAATTCACACTGTCTCGGATGCAACCAGTGCCATCAGTGTTGTCAAACATCTATGTATGTACTGTGTGCATCACCAGAACAGGTATAACACTTTGATGGGGGTTCCACACCATCAAATATTAATGTGTATGCAACAAAAAGAATACATAGGTATGGCTGATATGATGCGTGCAGCTCATTGTGGCAATAGTGGTACACTTCAGTTACACATCACTGGAAGATATGTAGGGTAGTACATGAAAAAGGGTGCATTGGACTCAATTATTGATGTGATGAAGGCTGTGAACTGTGGAAGTATTATAGCCTTTGATGTGGATATCTTGCACATACTCAGTAGTTGTGGTACATACAAGGGAGTAGTCACCACTGTGCCCGTATACTGGTGGACATTACACATACCATCTACCCCAGGACATAGGTCACATATCAATTGGTCTCCTTATATGGTGTGATGTCTACATCATCCTTGGGTTGTGCATATGTTTTCTTAATGTAACAAATTCCCTCATGTTTTTGTTTCATCTCATGTGTTGTCAAGGCTGTGGCAGCAATCTCTGGTGTGTGCTGATACTGTCTGTATTATACAAATATCACAGCTGGAGTCAATGACTGCCTGCAATCTGTAGTCCTCCAAACAACTGTTTGGACGCAGTATGTATATGTAATTCTTGATGTATGTGACTTAAATAATGGACAGGAAAGGGCCTAGCAGACAGACCTGATGTATAGACCTGATCAAGAGACCCAAGATATAGGTCAGTTCACACATTTCAGCATATTTAGATGTCATTTATAAAATTCAGTGGTCTATCCACTTGGTGATATAGGTGTTTATGGTCACATCAGACAGTTTTGTGTGAATACTTCATTGTGGATTTCTGTCAAATCCCTTGGCCTGTCATGTTCCACAGGTTGATAGTGTTGTCATCATGCATGCCCTCAATAGCATCATTGAGGACATTTAACAGATGTAATAGGCATGGATGTAGCATTAACAACTCACACACATCTGTTGCACACAGCTGGAATATTACTAATGTCCATTTAGAAAAGGTCCAGGATGACATATCAGTCTACCTCACAGATGAAGACAGTCAGGCTGTGTCTATACATGCATGCACCAGGTGCTGTCCCTCCCCGACTCAGATGGATGCATGTTGTTGAAAACCTTTATGTGGGAACATAGTATATGTGGAGGGTGTGTTAAAGTGTGGATCCAACTGTATCAGGTAGGTGTGTGTCCTGAGTCATGTTATAGTGATCTGTGATGTTGTCACAGCCCATGGATTCTGTGTGATAGGCCTGGATGAAGGTAAGACAGTGCATTCTACCTATCTTGATCTGGCCTAGGGGTTGGACATGATCCCTCACTCAGGTATCATTGAGAAAGTTTCCAGTTGGAGATTAAACCTTACATCACTAGATGGCTAACCAATTGGCTACCAACAAAATACATACTGTGAAAGTTTGTGAATCGACCTCTGCCAGTTGAGCTGTCACTACTGGCATATCCCAAGGATCTGTGCATGGCCCTTTACTGTTTGAAATCTATTTCTTGACAGTGCAGGCTAAAGTATACAGCCTTTGTCTTACCAGGTTTGCTGATTCATGCATAGTGGGTGCAATCATTGAGTCAACCAGTGATGATGATATAGTACAGGAGGGGTTAATACAGACAAATGATTTGTGTCAAAGCCACATGGTCTACAAATAAACAGAAAAATATGTCATTATTTTGTACTTTTACAAAATGGATTTCTCCTCTGATTAAAGCATTGACAACACTCCCCCAATGCTGAAAGTGCAAGACCTGGAAACATATGTAGATATAAAACCAAACAGTCATTCACCTATATACATAGCAATCTGACGTTCAACCAAGTGTGCACAATGGTATGGAAAAGCTGTGTTGTGCACGTCATAAGCCAGGCTGTTACATCCAGATCTGAGGATGATATAACTGCACTGTACTTGAACCTCATCAGAACACATAGATTATAATACTGCCTTCTACATGTATCTCATTAGACACCTGCAGCAGATGGAGAGACCACAGGGGTTTCTCACCAAGAAAATACTGTGCCTGCAAACCATACCATGACTTATGTGGATAGACTGAAAGCCTTGTCACTGTAATATGCATCATATAGGATGAGGTGAATTGTGCCTCACATACAGGCCAGCCTCTGATCCTGCCCTGATGGGAATACTGCACATCCGCAAATCAGCTATAGCTGATGACATCTGCAGAGTCTGGTGAGACGAAGAAAGTAATAGCAGTGTCCCACATGCTAGTGTAAAATGTTCTCTGTAATGTCAAGGAAGTGTACAAACATACACATACACACCCAAGTTGACTACAGTGAAAACAGAACCCCTACCTAACTATACTGACTAGACAACTCTGTATTTAAGGCAAATGCCACAGCTCAAATTTGAGTTGGAGAGTGTCAAACAACAGTTTATAGGCAATAACATCATCAGTGCTTAGTACGGAGAAAATGTTAATAGCAGTGTCTCACATGCTGATGTAAAATTATCTCTGTAATGTCAATCAAGTGTGCGCAGACACACACACACACACACACACACACACACACACACACACACACAAAAACAGCTGACTGCAGTGAGAACAGAACCCTTACCTATGTAAGTACACTAACTAGAGAACTCTGTATTTAATGCAAGATCCACAGCTCAAGTCTGACTTGGAGAGTGTCAGACAACAGTTTATAGGTGATGACACCAACAGTGTCTGGTGTCCCACATGCTGGTGTAAAATGCTCTTCTGTAATGACAAGCAATGCACAAACACAGACACACACACACACATAGTGAGTGCGAGATCAGCGAATTCAGTGAGATCAGAATGCCTACCTATCTAGGTAGACAACTCAGAACTATACGCAAGCAACACAGCACAAGTCTGACTTTTACAAGGCTGCAGAACAACTTATAGTGGATGATATCAGCACTGGATTTTGGAGTGAAGATGTTGGGAATTCTGCATGACATGGATGTGTATGTATGTTCAACTGTCAAGATATTTCAAGTTTTGCATGTTACCAGATTGATGAGTGTTCAATGTGTAGCATTTGGTGATTGCATTGCAATGTGAAGGTATACTTTAAGAAACAGCTTTACAAACTATATGCAAACATGTGTCCACATTACTATATGTACTGGAGAATCTGAATGTGTATTGTCATTCTAAAAATATGCATGGTATATAACACAAGGTTTATTATTAATTTATGTAGTGTATTTAATGTATTTGTGAAAATGTACTGAGAGACTAGGGTTGCAGTGTGTGGGGGAGGTAACAGATGGCTGCATTGTAAATATGTGACTTTTTCTTAGCTAGGGTGTTCATTTTTTTCTGTTTCCACATGTAGTTTCATATCATGAACACTAAATGGACAGTAAACAAAAGTAATACATGCTATTGTCTTCTTTGTAATGTGCACTGAGCAGCAAGTTTGTGCAATGGTTGGCAATGTGTTTCCACATGTGAGATACACATTTTTACTGATTTCCCTGTTTGCAGATAGTTAAGCAGTGCAGAAACCTGAGCCTCAGAGCTAAAATTCTAACAGTCTGCCATACTGAGGGCATGAAGCACGCCTTCTGCTTAGATGACTCTGTGACAGCAGGTGTAAACACAGTGACACATTTCTTTTTGAGCCCAAACAATACAGGTTTCAAATCCAGGTGTATGTAATACTTTTAAATCAGTAGTGATAACGCAATGAATTTATATTTTACACTACAGTCACCATGTGTTACTCTTTGTGATGATGCAGTGCACCATATTTAAGCAGCACTGCACCAATGTAACTGCACACAGAAAGAGCCATTCACCATTGCTCAGCATTAATGCACATGATGCCAAACTCCACAGAAATACAGAGACCAAACAGTGAAGGGCTCCACTGTTTTTTTTTTTGTACTTATGCATGCTGTGTGATTCTATTTTTTGACCAAATTATAGGTATTAAAATGGGGTAGATAGGAAAGTTGTGAAATGGGGGCAAGCAAGGGGAAAGAACACAAGGAAAGGAATACAGTAATGTGTAGGAGGGAGGTAAGAAAGAACCATAGCTACCCATTTCAACAGTGTAAAATAAGGTATGTACAAAAGTATGTACAAAATAATAGCTGAATTTAGACTGACACCTCCCCAAAGAGGGGTGACAACAACACAATCATGTTGTATAGCCAACATCCAGTGTGTCAAGAAGACATGTGTGAAATGAAGAGTTATGTATGGGATGATTTTTTATTTATTTATTTATTTATTGTGGGGCAGGTGCCTATTTTTTGTACTTCAGTAAGAGAGGAATGTTGGGTAAGGGGTGTTGGTATTTCTGGGTCAGTAAGTTGGGTAGGTGAGGAAGCAAATGCAAACAAACAGGTCAAACAAGACAAGGCACAGGGAGGGGTGAGGGACACAAAAGGTTGGGTGACACCACGATTGGTGTGAGGGAGGGGACAATGCAAGCTCATGCTCATCAAACATGGGAACAGTGAAAATGTAGCCCTCACTGTCCTCTTACTCCACTGGCTGCTGGAGTGATTGATGTCTTCTCCTCCTACAGACTTGAGGGAGAGCAACCTCTCTGTCTAGTGTAATCAATCACCAATGGTGCGGTGCATGAGCCTATGCACCATCTCCTGGTGGTTGATGAAATCCACGCTTCTGCCAGTCCTCCCAGAGGGTACCACAGCACCACTTGCAAGGGCAGTGCTACCCAAGGGTAGAGGTAGTGCTGGGCAGGAGAGGTAGTTCCAGATGTGCTGGTTGTTGGTGCTGGAGCCTATGAGCAGGGGCAGGCTAACCACAGGGGTTGGCCTCCCTCACTGTTCTGTGAATCATTTAGTGAGTCATTACAGATGAGTGACATGGAGACATTTTGACAACACATAATAGAAAATAAAAAAAGAGATAAGGGCTGGGGTTTAAGGAAACAAAAAAAAAAGAAATACAATTAGTACCATCACATGTGACATACAATGCATTATCACAATAACCTATCTATTTTATCTGACATTTAAGTATACATCCTAACAACCACAAACTATAACTACAGATTGCTCAAAGTAATCCTTGTAATATGCATATATTGCACAAATGCTTTGTCCAATTTACAGATTACAGTTAGAAGGGCATTTATATAGATTTTAAGTAATGTAATATTATTAAAGAATTGCAGTTTTGTATTGATGTTACTCGTGGTATTTCAGCCCACAACCTCTGATTACAGTCTTATACGTGACTCCTAAAGTTGGTTTGTGCTACAGACATATGCATGCATACTTGCTTTTACAGTTAGGATATGCATGCTTACTTTGCTACTACTGAATAGAAAACAAAAACGTTTTTCTTTAACTTTTAAAGCTACAATAATACTTTTCTTGTGCAGCATACATACCACTTGCTTCCCTCAGTCTCTCCAGATGATCACCATGAGCCTGCCTATTCACCACAATTTCAGAATTAGCTGTGAAAAGAACAGAAGAGCATTGTGCATACCAGCCTTGCCTATATTTAGCTTTCTATGTATTATAAATTCTCTTTATTACCATACTTGTACAACTGTGGGATGTTGCTAGTTTGAAACTCATCCAACCACTGGTTGAGTGTATCCTTCTTGAGCCTTTTTAGGTAATTAAAGTGGTGCCTACACTGCTCTCCAGTGAGTTGGATGTCATTTGCACTGCATACAGCCTTAGCCAGATGACTCCAAGCTTCAGACTTGTAATGAGAGTCAGAATAGTCCCCATGCAAAAGCCTTTGGCTGTGGAACTTTACCAGGAGTCTAATAAATATTCTGGACTCCAGAAGCCCCATCTCTGCACCGTAAATCGGGCACCTTCCCCCCTCTAACACCAGGCATGTCTAATCCCAAAGCAATAGCAAATAATGATTGACGTCAACTGTTATCACATTTACTGGTAATATGCAAACCAGAGAAACTATGCCAACTACATTTCCATGACGTTAAGTAGAGCGCAACAGTGCCAACCAGTAAGGAAAGCAATTTTTTAAATTGGAAGGTTAATCTGAAACTTGACATTAGGTTGAGGGGCGTCTGCTACTGTAACTGTTAGGTGACTTAACTTTGCTGTCAGGATGCATGAATGTCCTTGCATTACACATACTTGTTTGGCTTTATTCTTCTTCTTCTTTTGGCTTTTCCCGGTTAGGGGTTGCCACAGTGGATCATCTCTCCGCTCATGATTGGCAGTGGAGTTTTACGGTGTCGAATTTCCAGCCAGGCGCCCAACCTTCCACAGAAGGCCACACATGCACACACTCACACCTAGGGCCAATTTGGAGTGTCCAATCTACCTACTGCATGTCTTTGGGATGTGGGAGGAAACCGGAGCACCCGGAGGAAACCCACGTGACCACAAGGAGGACATGCAGACTCCGCACAGAAGGCACGCCAGCCGAGAATCAAACTGGAAAACCTCTTGCTGTGAGGCGGCAATGTTAACCGCTGCACCACCTGCTAAAATTGATTTTTACAGTGTGGGATTCATAATTATGCATAAGGGACAAAACATTTTCTTCCACAGCAGTGATTTCCCATCTTTGCCACAGAAGTGCTTCTTAGACATAGTCATGAATCATCCATAAATACAGATGAGAGTTTGAGTTATTAACCATGTATTTGTGTGACCTGACAACGCCCCTGTATATACATTTATTTGTATATGTGTCTTATTTAAGTGTGAAGGCCACCTGAGTCCAGATAGGAGAATTACACTTGCAAAACCATAGTAGACATTATGCCCTCAGTCTGAACTTTCAAAACACAGTAAGAGTGTCTTATCCTTTATACACATAACTCATATCAGCCCTCCTTATTTGTAATTATGTATAAAGTATTATAAGTGATATTTAATATAATTTGAAATGGAACAACAGTAAAAATGTCTGGAATTTTCTGTATTAGATCACACAACCAAATGCTGGAAATCAACGGTACAAAAACACACCAATCATTGAGCAAAAATTTTATATAGAGCAAAGCTTTCGGGCAAAACCCTTCTTCAATACTAACACACTGTTAGTATTGAAGAAGGGTTTTGCCCAAAAGCTTTGCCCTATATAAAGTTTTTGCTCAACGATTGGTGTATTTTCTGTATTAGAACCAAGGACCATGTGTATGGCAGCCCTACACTTACCCTGTTGCTACAGGAAAATGTAAATATCACTTGTACACTTTCCTGGTCATTACTGTAAACTAGATTGTAACAACAGTAACAATATGTTACACTTCCTGCATTAGAATTTAGGACCATCTATATTACAGCCCTACACTTGCACTCAATGGCATAGAAATGGTCTTATAACAGTTGAATAATTCCCTATTCATTCTTAAGTAGTGTGTGTTAACTGTCATCCAACTCTGCTTTGCATGTTTTTGCAGTGAATTAATATAATATTTCCATTTTAAATTGTTGACTGCATCCTGTCTGCAGGTGTTCATTGGCTGCAGTTGTTGGGGAAGTGCTAACTGCTGTTCAATGTCGCTTAGTGGTGTTGCATGATGAAAAACAAAAACTGTAACAATGTATCCTTTTTGCCCTTTACACTGTCTATGCCCTGTCTGCAGGTGTTCTGTCTGCTTCCTGTGTGTGCCAGTACTCCAGTTAAACAGCAGAACATGGCATTCATTGTGTTTCTCCATGTTCATCCTTTGAGCTAAGCCACGCACCATGCAAACACTGGGATTTTTGAAAATAAAATGGGAAATTTGGATGAAATGAAAAAGATAATTCTAATAAACAACAGTACAAAATTTATGTTTGTGCACACAAAATGTTTTTACACAGGTGTGGATTTAAAGTCTCACTCCAATGAACCTTCAAAACACAGTAAGGGTGTTTTATCCCTCTTTGAAACACACACAGGTTTGCAGCAGAGAACTAAAATCATTGTGCATACAACCAAGTGCAACATCATCCACAGTACAAACAAAACATATGACAGTTGTTTATACATGTATTAATTTCAGATTTAGTGCACTGAGTGATCACACAACCATTTATGACTATTGCTTGCATAAGTCCAGCTCTGTCTTTTCTCTCTGTGTCTGTTGTTCATTCTTGTCTTATCTGACCAGTAATCTGAGACATGCAGATTGTAAAGCATTCTGTATCATTGTCCTTAAAATGTGTGAGGAAATTAAATGGCAGTAATATACAGTTGTCAAGAAATGAAGGGGAGGTTGGATGTTATTGAACAGAAACTGTGAAATGTGTGCTGCTCACTTACGCTTAAAACCTTGGTAAATTACTTATACACTTTATAAGTGTAACCTGGCTGACATACTCAATGGAGGTAGGGGATTCTGAACTGCTATTGTGCTTTCCTTCTCCCTACCAGTAACTATTTCCAGTTGCAATCCATTAGAAACAAACACTGAAGGAGTGCCTGCACTATGTTTATACACGGAGCCAAGCATTTGGGATTCAGCATTTCTAATGAGTTCCCACTTCATCTGCATCATCACCATGATCACAGCCCTGAATCTTCACTATAAAAAGGGAACCATGTAGTTAGGGAACCTGAAGGTGATGAGACTTGCTTTTGTGGATAGCACAGAAGAATATATTATTTTGGGATTTATCTGCACAGAAGACCAAGAAGAAGAAGATCTTGATAAGGTAGCTTGCATTTTCATCTATATACCGGATATGCTGAAATGTCATTAAGAAAAATCTGTTCATATATATTAGCAAATGTTACTGTTACCTGTATGCATTTCTTAGAAGTGCACTGATGGCAGAGGCATGCTTGTCAAGGCATTTTACTTTCTCAGATGCTCAACCCTTATTAACTGGCATCACAGGTGTTAATGTTACAACTTATTTTCTCTTTACACTCTTCTATTGTTATTTCCAGGAAAAGTGAATGTCCTATATTGTCAATGACACAGGACTGTTTACCTTCTAGGATGGCTCATACACACCTCAAGGGGAGTGCTAGACACAGGTAGACATAACTGGCAATGGCATGAAATGGAATGTTCTGTGGTAAATGTGTACATCTGTTTCAGGGATAGTTTGTTTGATAGCACTTTTAGCATTTCATTGATGGTTTGTTAGCAAAATGTATCATTTGCTTGCTATTTTGGGGGTGAGGAAGCCAAGTTGCATTTCTTTGTTGACACAATCATGATTTGCTATTGATACTTTCCTTGTTTTGGATCCAAATTGTTTTGTGTATGATTATAATATGTTACAACCACACAATTCCTTTTTTATATTTGAATATCTTGACTGTATTATATTTCTCCAATGGGTAATAGTGAAATACTACCTTTTATGTGTTATATTGAAGCAGAAGTTTTATGTGATACCTATGTGTATTATCCTTCTTTTGTGTTTTATGTCACCTAGGACTATGGCACCCAAGTGTCCCAATCCCCGTAAATCACCATTCAGTTTCCCAGAGAATGAAGTAATTGTAGAAGCATTTAGGTAACATGGTACCTTTCCACGTGAGAGGGTACATGGGGATATGTCTGGCAGAATGCAAATTTTGCAGCAGATAGTGGCTGATGTGAATGCAGTAAGTGGCCAGAGCAGAACATATGATTAGGTGCACCATAGGGCCACTGACATGATTTCATAGGCCTGGAGGACAGAAACTGCAGTGGCCTGTGAATTTATGGCTACCGGGGGGGGGGTGAAACAGAGCCACCACTGACACCAAATGAGGATTTCCTGGTCCACTATCAGGGATTCAGGCAGCTCACTGGAAAGAGCACAACGGCATGTCACTGGCATTGGTGATGCTGCTTCCAGGTAGGCTTACCTATCTCAATTCTTAAATACTTCTTGTATATTAAAATGACAGCAATACTTATGTTCTGTTTAATATTACATTTCTAGTGGCAGGGCTAGCCACCCGGTGGCGTAAACCTTGGCTCAAGATGATTGTCACTGCTGAAGTGACACCATGACCCCATGTGCAAAATGGAAAAAAGGGGTTTGCAGAGGAGGAGGAGAAGTAGATTGATACAGTTAACATCACATCATGGTTGATTACATATGGGCTTGAGGTGGGCAAATCATACAAGTTCTTGTTAAAGTATCACTAATGGACATATAAATGGCAAACAGTTTCAACCGCAAGTGTTACTGCTCATTGTGATGATGGTGTCCTTGCCTTTTGCTTAACTTCTTCCAGGACCATCCTCCATAGGAACTCTAGAATCATCTGCACATGGTAAGCCAAAAATGTTTATGTCAGTACTGACAAGCAGTTCAAAGAAATTTTTTTTATTTTATCCATATATGTGATGTGGGTGTCAGGACTGTTGTGTGTATTGCTGTACTGTCTGTAATAGTGGCACCACTGTTAGTTTGTTAGCATATGTTGGACTATAGTGGTGTAGGTATAAATATTTTCCTGTGTTTATTGCTTATTATCATAGGTGATCCAAACAGTAAAATTGCGGGATTTCTACCACTGGATGTCAAAGTATCAGCAGACTCTGATTATGATGTTGACCAAACAGAGGCAGGGTCGGGGTTGTAGAAACTGAATCTGACACTGTGGCTGATATTCAGCCATCCTCTGTAATTTCATGTAATTCCATTAGACACAGCCAGTATGCGTATACCAACCCATACCAATGAGCTCTCAGATATTCCATAGGTGGAGAGTGAGACATTCAGTGAGGGTAGTATGGTTACTGTGGCTTCAGTGCCTGTTGTCTCTGGCTGTTGCAAAAGGGAGGGCGAGGTGCCACAGAGGAGGTTTGTTAGGGGTGCTCGGAGGAGGCTTGCTGTCCATTCGCCACCTGATCCAGGTATGTCTTCCCATGCCACTTGACTATGTTTAGGGCCATCAAGGAGGTGCAGGCACAGTCAAATAGGTCCTCCAGAGAAATGCTTAGGGTTGTAGATGTGGCAGAGGCTGACCTGCATGACTTCCTCCACCATGTTGCTGATTCAATGGATCAGATGAATGACACACTGGAATGTACGGTGTCTGTGATGAAAAGTTTGCTGGAAGGGGGGACGGCATCCACATGGGTGAAGGTCAGCCACATCATTTGATGTTAGCCAATGTGGCCATGCCTGATCAATCTCCCATAGTGTCACTACTTCTACTGCTCCATCAATGGTTGAGGTGTCCTCTTCTAGAAATGGCAGGCCATGGAGTTGTGGTCCTTGGTGTCCTCATGAAGGAAGCTCATCCAGCAGATGTCAGTCATGTTCAGGTAGCAGCAATGCATCTATGGGCATAGATGTGCGAGTGCAACTCCTGGCAGAGCCAGTTCTCATGATCAGGTGCAACAATGATGGACTGCCACCTCTCCCATGCATGGCTCACACCTGTCTGATATACCAAGATGTAGAGCTAGTACAGAGCTTGGCTTAGCTTGACACACAAATTTCACCTGTAGAGCCCACACAGATACACACACAACAGTTACATTGTTTAGCAGTGAAGCTTAAAGCTCATTCTGTCTCAAATGTCTGCCTGCTTCCCTTTCTTACTCACATGCACTCACTTATTTTTTGTGTCAGCCTTATTCTTCCTGCCCACCCACCCCCCCCCCCCCACACACACACACACAAAACACCCTGTGCAAGTGATATTAACTGTGCCATATCTTTGTTTTCTCTCTTTTGGATTCAGAGGATACATAAGGTTTCTGTCTCATTCTCAGCATGCATACCTGACTTAATGCCTAGTATACATGTGTTTGTGATGTCGTTTTACTAACTGTACTTTTGACATATTTTGGTCTTAGAAAGTTAGATGCATGATAGAATCAAAGCAGTTTTTTGCATCAGTATTTTTAAGAATCTTCAGATGGTTATGACATCTGAAACTGAAATGTGTCTCTTTATTTTCTAACTTCTCTCTTTAATGGTTTTCCAGTACAAAAGTATGAGGCCAAACTGAGGACATTCGGTGACCATCAGTACTTTTGAGTGGTAAGAATGTGTGAATCTTTGATGCCTGGGGCCTATTATTTGACAGTGCACACAAGCATTCACCTAGGTCTCTGCTGTCACATGTTAAAGTCATTGCTGTACAAATCACCCACCTTTTACTTACATTAACAAGTTACTACATGCAAGTATATGCTATTCATTGGTATTATTATGAAATTCTGTTGTAACACTCCATGTTCAACATTTACCTTCTAAATCCAGCATTTGCTACAATTTTAGTTTATGGCTGAGTCTGTCTGATGCTTGGAGTACATAGCCATTACATTGGTAGGTAAATGTTTTGAGTGTTGCCTGGCATCAGTGTTACTATATGTATGTGCTTAGGATGAAGGTTTTAGCCCCTTAGGTGGTGAGTGAGTGTGCTATGCATTGTCTGTTAGCCAATGCAAGGGCTTACTGAGCATGTGTACATCTTTCTACCACCACAGCATTTGCTGGTATCCCCTCTGACCCCTCACCTGGGTGTGGTTGTGGTGACCTTGGCATTGGTAATGGGATGTGTGCTCCTTCCCCTTGTTGATCCTGCTGAAGCTGTTTTTGTTTTCTCAGGATGATGTTTTGTAGCATAGAACATATTGTGAATATTTCAGTACATGTCCTTGGATTGTACTACAGGGGTCCCACAGATGTATATAGGCATCAGAACCATGACTTCAGCACCCAAACACATGCCCTGTGATATTTCTGGTTTGAGCTTGTGCCTCATTATAGCATTCTTCAGTGGGTGTGTGTGCATTTCTGATGGGTGTCATCAGCCACGGTTCCAGTACATAACCTGCATCCCCCAGTAAATAACCCTGTGGGATACCACCCCTACTGAACATTTGATACAGTTGGGAGGTGTGCCAGATATGTGAGTTGTGGTAACTGCCTGGGTTGCCAGCATACACATTCACCAAAGAAAATAGTATGTGAATGTGCAGCCAGCCAGAAACTCAAACTAAAAGAAAAAAACAGCCCAGTACTGCTGTGCTTCCTGAAGGAGCCAAAACAGTAAATGTTTTTAATATTTACGTGGCTTTTGTTATTTACCCCTTTAATTGTGGCTGGTGCTCATTCACAATACTGTGTTATGGCTTGTTCTTATGGAAAGTGAATTTTGAGCTTGTTTTTGAACAATTACTGCTTTGGCTCCTTCAGGAAGCAAAGCACTACATGAGCTGTTTTTTTTCTTTTGCACACACATTCATGATGATCCCCTTTGCATTACACATGACTTGGTAGTTAATGGAGTGGAAGCCCTTTCTATTTATGTAAACTGTTCCCTGTTCCCTGGGTGGTGGCTTGATTTGTGTGTGTGTAAAATCTGTGGCACCTAGTACTTCAGGGTAGTGTGCTACAGGGTAGAACTCCTGCATATTTGTCTCTCTGTCCTCAGTAATGCAAGGAAAATATATATGGTTACTAGCATGTTGGAGCACAGCATTTAGGAAATGATGTAGGAACCTGGATTCTGATATCTGTGACACCCCCAGTATGTCCCCTGTTGGTCTCTGTATAGTTCCTGTAACTAAAATTTTAAGTTCTACACATACCTTTGTCTCCACAGGGATTGGTTCCTTTCTAATTGGTCTGGGTCTGACTTGAGGATGACAGAGGCTGCAGAGTTCCTGTAGTGTGTCTCTATTTACCTTGTAGTGCTCTACAACTTCCACCTTATGCAGATTGTGATAAGTTAAGCAGGGTTTGAAAACTCTTTTCCTTTTGGCTGTGGTCATTTATCAGCAGCAACAGCAGACTTCAGCCTGTTACACATACACATGAATTAAATCAACAGCAGCCCCTAACATTCTTTCTGTGTAGACTCCTTTCTGTGGCTGTATTCCATAGATTTTAGAATTCTCAGGGAAAACCTGCACCGAGTGCACCTGGTTGCTTTACAGTTTGTTGAATAACTCCTCCATCTTGGACTGGTTGATTGACATTCAGTTTAGCTACTTATGCCGTAGTTAGCATGCTGTGGTGTTTACCATGGTTGCATGGCTGTACACACCACATAGAGCCGCTTACTGAATACAAAACATTGCCCTCATATTTCTTAACATATATATGATACTAAGACAGCAAATTCTGATAATGGTTTTATAAACAACTCTTGGTTTGTGGAAATGTTATTTTTTTTTTTTTTTTTTTACTTTTTTATAACTGACAAAGTTTTTTTTTTCCAAATATTAGGAGTGGAGACTGTGACACTTTTTTAGGATATCATGAACTATTACGGCAGTTATTTTTGAATGCATCCATTAACACGGGTTTAAATGAAAATATTTCACCTTCAAGCATTCTCAGAATGAAATCTAAAATGTTATAGGACAGAAAAGGAATTTTGTATTTTCGTGTTTAATACTTTTTTTTTTTAATATGACTATTAGAAACATGATTAACTTTAAAACGTGACTATTTGACATACATTACACATGTACTATGGTGGTTAATAGTACAAGTAGGTTGTTTAAGTATATTAAATGGATTAATTATAATTGATAATTAATATTGGATATGATTGGTTAAGTAATGCAATATCACTTCCTTTTTCTTGCTTAAATCATAGTTTTTAAGTAATTTAATAGATTCTAAAGAAGCTCCATATGTTAAGGAACAAAAACATTTTATCGTAAAATAAATTTGATGCTGAATTTTGCAATTTTGACTAGTTATCCAGCATTTATAATTCCTTTAAGTATTCATTTCTGGTAATTAGGATATCACCAGCATACTGGCAAATAAATTTATTGCTAGCTATACCACACAGACGTCTATTCCAAAACACACTCTGATAGAATCAAGCCACCAATCATCATGAAAAGAGCAAATACTGGAAGTACTTTCTAAAACAAAAAAAAATCCATACGTACTGAAAATATAACTGGCTGCATATTTAATAGCTCTAAAGAAACATTGCTTGGCCTATTCCTCAATTTTCTGATGAAGTCGTATGATGAAAGCGTGTATTAAAGTGTGTTGTACGCTATTGATTTGAGTATATTATTTGGTAACATCCATTTATACATTCTACTTTCTCTGTGTCAACTTATACGAACTGGTGCTTGGTGGAGTTCGTTTTGCTATTTTATCTATTCCTCAATTTATTCAACCTGAGCCTTGTATTTGACTCTGTTCCACAGGTGTGCATAGCTGTTGTGATCCACTTCACAAGGGTTAACCCTACAATAGCATTTGAAACTGCAGACCTATCAGTCTAATAGGTCTTATTTGTAAGGTCATGGAACATATCAATAATCTAATCAGACTCAACCCCGTCCAACAGTCATTTGGCTTTGTCAATAGCAGATCCTGTATGATGAATCTATTGAACTTCTTTGAGAGTCTTACTTGTGCATTTGACTGTCAGCAAGCTGATCATAGAGTGTATTTTGATTTCACTAAGTCATTTCATATCATGCCACATGCAGATATAATAGAGAAAATGAAGGATCCCCAAAATGATCTGTATGTGGTTAATTGGACAGACAAATGGCTAAAGGATAGGACTCACACAGTAAGAGTTGGAGGTACATCCTCTGCCACAATGAAGGTGACAGGTGGACTTCCACAGGGATCTATGCTAGGACCTCTGTTATTAGGTATTAGTTATTAGGTATTAACAAGGTCTGCAGATAATTACAATCTTAGAGTCACTGTCAAGTCCCCTTCTGACCTACAGGCACTCAAACAGGAGTTTACCCTTGTCAATAGTTGCTGTACAAAAATGGGCTCAAACTCAATGCTAAAATGTACAAATCTTGTAACATTCAGTAAGCAACACCCTTGCTCCATTTTATAGTATAGATAACTCAATCCTTTAAAATGAAAAGGTGTGACAGACTTGGGTAGGTTAGTGTATAGCTCCCTCATGTTTGGCCATCATGTTACAAGGGTTTATAGGAAAGCATTTTATCTTGCACAACTCATAGTAAAATGTATCTCCACTAGATTAAATGAAGTACTTACCTCCTTGTATTCTGACACATCCCTGAGTAGAACTCCTCCTTTGGGATGTACTTTCTAAGCATATCAGGCAATTGGAGAGGCTCAAGAGGTTTTTAAAAAGCTTATGAACTTTACAGACCAGAACTTTCAAAGCTACCTTGATAGTCCGGAGGTTTTATCTCCATGTTCAGTGCTATATAGACTCCTTATCGCTATTAGTGATCCAGTATCCAAGAATTCTTAGACCTCCAAAAATCATACAGTCCTAGTAACAATTGGGGAAAAGATCTAAACATCCTACAACAAATGAATAATACAAGGTAAAGTGATAGATTTGTTCCACAGCAGCAACCCCTTCTCTGGAACAAATGTTCTCTCCAAGTTAAGCAGTGTGCTATACTGTCTGCCTTTGAAAAAGAGCTGAACAATTGGATGGATATTCATGAATTCATCCCTGGTATGATTGGGCTGACCTTCACTGAAAAAGGAAGCAAGGCTTAAAGGTAGGTACTTGCAAGGCAGTAATTGACTCATGCAGCTACTATGACCTATGATTTCTTTGGTTTTCTTTTGATCTATGTAATTATCAAAACTTTTCCCATTTCAACAGTTCAAAAACATCAGTTTTCTGATGCATAACCCTAATTAGATCCCAATTATAACATATATACTTTATTACTGTGAAAACCATAACTTGGTTTATATAAACCATTGTTGTCAAAGTGACATTTTTCTCTTTAAAATCGTATCCAGATTTTCCATAGTCTTCCTTCCAAAAAGGAAGCAATTCAATACTTCCTTATACTTATGTCTGGGCAATGATATATGAGGTGATCTTTAAATTAATCATATGCAGATTAATTTGACATAGCTTTCCTTCAAAAGACAATCAGTTAAATATGATGTTAAAATTACAAAGGAGAAATTAAGCAAGTGGGTTGTCCATGTTTTGATAGCTGTAGGATCCGAGTTCTCCTCTCAGCTGTGCATACTAACATCCTTAGTAAATTGGGAAGTGTGTTTCTTATTCCTTCAAGCATAGTACCAATAGCATTATCATAGTAAAAATATATATAAGTTTCATGTTGGGTTTGCCATGTAGCCTAATGAATAAGGTTTCCACATTGTTATTCCATACTCAAGTTTGAGTCTAATGTAACTAGCAAACAATGACTTAATAATTTCTGATTTCCTAGACTTTATAAACCTTTTTGTACAATGTACACTTCGATAACATGAGAATAGCTTGTTACTGTAGGTGCAAGGCATCCAATGAGGTTGACTGGCAATCTGGTAATGTAGAAAGGCACCATTGGAGGGGGTTGGCTTAAGCAGTTAATCACAGATTACCTACTTTAGAGAGAGGGGGAGAGTTTCACTCACTGTAGCATCTCTTTCTCTCTCTGATGATGGAAGAGTGAGAGATACTGTATATGTTTGGTGACACTGCTAAGATGCCAGACACATGCCATGAGCTGAAGTTTAGTAATTTACTGCACCCACTAAAGACTCACAGTATGTGCTAAGGCTTAGTAGAAATTCACAGCATTAATGATGGTATATCCAGAATCTTTTGGTTTCTGCTCTGACTCTCCTCACTTGCTTCAAAACATACCCACATAACCAGTAAACCTGGCTAGCTGTTCTCAGTCCAGGAAGCTAAACTGTACAAGGACAACAATGTTTGAGGAAGACAGCAAGGTGACAGTAGATGGCCCAGATGACAAGAGGATGAGAGAAAAGAGTGAACGGGCAGAATATAGAGAGTTATTCTCCATTACGCCATGTTTGGTTCCCTATTATATGATTGAAGAAGCATTCTTTCGAATGCGTCTTGATCGAACTTGAAAGTACGAAACTGCAAAATACTGAAACGGCATGTAAGCAAATTCTTTCCCTAGGAAAGAAATCACTTGGCTGCCTTCATTATTTTGCCATTTTCGCCACTGTAGTGTGATCTTGGAGTTGGTATATTTAAGTAGGGGGGTGTGGGGGGGGGGTGAAGCCTCCCACTTTATGCAATGTTTTAAAGTTTTTTTTTTCTTTTTTGGAACAGCGATTCTTTTCTCTGCGAAAAAAATTGCTGTTCTAAGTGTTTGGGATTGTAAGCTTTCACTTACATGGGGTTGATAAATCAGCGTTCACTTTTTTAAGTATTCTCTGATTTAATATAGACCCACCATTTTCTTATAGAATCTACCAACTGTCATTCATGGTTTGTTAGATTTAGAAGTGACACAGAAACCATCCATTGCTAAGAGATTAATTTCCTGTCATTGCTCACATCAGTACAATGGCTACATATGCTATGCATTTTTCATGAAGAGTATTGTCACCTCTGAAAAGCAAGTATCTAGAGCAGACTGGATATTATTATATATGAGTAACTGATTTTTTTCTTTCATGACGTAACATGTATATGTTGTGATCGTGTAATGACTACAGTATTTATAGCAGAGAACAGAAGGTACTTTGAGCATTTATCTCAAGGTAATTTAATTCTGAACTGTAAAAAAATGCACCTAGGCCATTATTCATGACTAGACTATAAATACTTATGTACATGGATTAAAAAAAAATTGATAGCCCTAAATATCTCAAAGGAAAAAATACTGAAATGCTGCTTAGTATTCCGAAAAATGCTGAGTATCTGAAGTTTTTTTTTTTTTTCAATGTGGCATAAAATTTAAGTGTTGTAATTAGAAGAACTTGATGTTACTGAGGTCTGTCTGCTCATTAACATCATTGGCTGGAATGTTAAACAGACAAATGGTCTGTTTTTTGCTTAAGCTCATTTTCTAATGTATTTGTATATATATATATATATATATATATATATATATATATATATATATATATTTATGGGTCTACTTCTTTTGACCTAACTTTCATTTGCCTGACACTCATTTTCCTGACCCCATTTGACTGAAATTTCATTTGCCTGACACTTCATTTGCCCGACAAGTATTATTAGCAAGAAAATGGAATATGCCTCCTTCCCCACTGCAGCGCGACCCTGGAGTTAGAATATATAGTTAGGGGGGGTGGGGGGCACAGCCCCCCACAACGGGGGGTGCTTAGTAACAGAAAAGTAAGTGGGGGGCTTCGCCCGCGACCCCCCACACCCCCCCCAACTCTATATTCTAACTCCAGGGTCGCACTGCAGTGGGGAAGGGGGCATATTCCATTTTCTTGCTAATAATACTTGTCGGGCAAATGAAGTGTCAGGCAAATGAAATTTCAGTCATTTGGTCTCAGGCAAATGAGTGTCAGGCAAATGAAAGTTAGGTCAAAAGAAGTAGACCCATATATATATATATATATATATATATATATATATATATATATATATATATATTTATATATATATATATATATATAGATAGATATATATATATATATATATATTTACATGAATATGTATAGCTAATACACATATACATAGATACACAGACACATAAACATATGGCACATATTTAGCAGACAACAGACATTTTCAGCATCTACTTGTCAGTACTTTGATCCTTAACTTGTTACATGACAATCTTAATACATTTTTCTTTTACTGACATCACAACAGACTTCGGTCTAATGCTTATGTTTACAATTTCAAATGAATAAAATATGACATGGAGTTATTTTAATTTCCAATGCTAGTGTTTAGTCAATTATATAGGGGCTTTAACAAAGTATGCAGAATAAGAGAAACATCCATCTTTTGCTGACAATTCATACACTGTTTTACATATCAGTAGTATATCTAGTTCTAGATCGCATATTTCTTTTGAAGCTGAACAGTTATTCCTCCAAAGGAAATGGAAGAAGTGAGGCGCAGAAAGGTCAAGAGGATTGCTTAGGGTCACTCTCCGAATGAACTTGATATGATTAGAACATGATTCTTCAGCATCTCCTGCCTTGTGCTATACCTTTTATTCACTCTATTTTCCAGACCAATGAAGGCTGAAAATGATGCGGTGTAGCTCACTATGTCCAGACATGCATGATCCTAATGTATTTGAAAGCAAATTCTAACTACTTGTATGTAAGATATCTGCAATCCTCATAATACATGCAACAGTGAAACATTATTCATGTCAGACGATGAATAATGCATACATAAAGTGCTTGCTTATGCCACAAAGTCATTCTTTTCAACCATATTTCTCTGTTTCATGAATTTTAATCTGAACTTTTCATACAGAAGCATTAGATTGTGACATGTTCTGCATGTCACTGAGCCATGGGAGTCTCTGACTAGTGTCTCAGTTTTGTAGAACATAAATGTGTTTTAATATGAGTGTGAAGCATACTTGTTTTATTTTTAGTCTAATCTCTTTGAAACAAAATGACACTCTACTTATAGTTTTTCATTACAGGTTTGTAGTGAATACAGTGACAGAAGAATTTGTTTTTGTTTATTGTTATTGTTTGCTGTTTTTATAAGTACAATTGCTAATTGTCTTAGTTTCGGATGCTAATTTTTGTAAAATACATCAATAAAATGTGTGTGATTTGTGACAAGATGACTATACAAGGACAAGGTAATGGTGAAGTAACATTTTGTATCATATTGCTTGGGCATGTCTAGTGTGGAAACACTGCTCCCTTTTAACCTTGGCTCCTTTTAATGGTGCACTCCTTATTCAACTATACTCTGTTGTTTAAACTCCTGACAGGCTAATTTAATGGTATGTCTCTATACTCCTCTGCACATGGCCCTCAGCATACAAGGGTTTGGCATACAGTTGGCCTTGTGATAAAGGTCAAATTCTTTATGTCTGACCTGAAAATAGCTAGCTTCCTCTTTACACAGCTCTTCTCTGTTCTTTACAATTGATTCCACACAGTGATGTCCAGAACATGCACTCACTACCCCCTCTACCTAACAAACAGAAGTAGAATAAGCCTCTTCATTCGTCCTCCTTCTGCATGCCACCTGCAGCACTCATATGATCTGTGAATTAAACTCATGCAACTGGAGTCTTACTCAGGGATTTTTGCCTTTCTGCCAAAAGAGCTGGCAGTAGTGCACAGTAACATGTATACAATTATTGATCACCATATTTTTTTTTCTGTCAATTTTTAATAGCAACTAGAATAAGTCATTTTACACTGCTTACATTTTACATTTAAACCTACTTTATTTCCCTGCTTTGTTCTCATTTTTATTGAGTGCAGGGATGATACTGCAATGGGTAATGCCATGATTTCTTATTTCTTGAATGACACTGGCAGTGTTACCAAGGATTGCAATTTCCTCTGTATTGTTTTATTGCATGAATCAGTGTGTTGTAATATGTTACTTTAATATGAAGTCATACAGCTGGGAGACTTGTGTAGGACTGTGTAGACTGAGATATATGGATGACATAACTTAATGTTAAAGGAGAGTTTCAAAACACTGCTTTAAAATGGCACTGGTGTTCATCTACACAAGTCATCACTGTGAGCAGTCATCGAAGGCAAACTCCTTCAATGCCATTCACAGAGATATTATGACTGATAAGTTAGAAAAATATCACATATTAGTTGGACATGTATGCAGGGTACAGAAATGCTAAGGCATTTTCATCATGTCCTCCAATATTAAACAAAAAGAAAATATACAGGACATTATGTGGCTTTGGTGAAATGGAAACCTGTGATATTGTTGATGTTATTTTAGGCAGGATGTTCCATGATCTCTTGAAAAGTTGCCTTCACTGTCAAATGGGCAAGGTAATGATTGGTTTGTTAGTAATTTCTAGTGCATGGAGGAATGAGATTATGAATTGATTTGGGGAAAAAGTAACCCCCCTAGTGCGAGACTCATCACCATAGCACTTGGAGGTGAGTTTAACAATTGTTACACACCTTCCTGGGCTTGAATTGGAGCATGTGCTCTACAGGAATCCCAACCTGCTGTTATTTAGAATTGTACTGCGGATACATCAGCAAGACCACTTGCATACTCATTTCCAGAATATGAGATATGTAGCTATGCAGACAGCTATTAGTGGTGACCTTTGGCATCATGAAGGACAGTACCTTATATAGCAGCACTACTTTAAAGGTAACATCATTTCATCTGCATTTTTAAAGTGCATGTGTTTGTGATTATATGTTGCAGTAAGTACATATACATGCTTAAATGTGCACATGTGTGTGAGATTAACAATCTATACATATAATTTAATTAGTTCAGTTTAGTTACACATGTGAGTATGAAGAGGATCAGTCATTTCAAAGCTGGGAGATTGATTAGAATAGTTGTGCAAAATGACTTTTTCCAGCCCAACTCCCCAAATTTTCTAGTTTGATTCTTGATTATAAAACAAAAGCTGATGATTCTCAGGCTTTCATCAACAGTGGTAATGAGGCAGACTTAAGAATTTAAATAGAATATGAATATTATGGCATTTTTTTCTGAAAATGTGCAAAATATTTAGAAAAACATGCTCACATACAATCAAACATTATGTCTTAGAATAGGAATACGAGAGGTCTAATAAAAAAAAAAAAAAGCAAGCAACATATACACAGATAGACTTCTCTGCACTGTATCTTTTACTCAGTAATATGCCAGGGTAGACAGAAAGTTATTACAGTTAAATAGGTTTGCCATTTTATGCAAAGATTAAAAATGGAGAGAGCAGGTTACACTTATGAGGATGCAGTCAGGTACATCACATTCGCCAGTTTGTTTAGTCAGCTAAATTTACATTCATTAAATCTTCCCACTAAGCAAGCTTTCTGAGATATGGGACTTGTCAAGGCATGTGACAGAAATAAATATACAGTTATGGAGTCAAGTGAAAGAAACTGATGAGTTTGCCCTGCACTGAGCTGAAGATGAGGTCCCAACTGAAAATTAATTACCTGTACATATAAGCAGAAGCAGCGTATGAGTAACAGAAATAAAGAGTATACTTGCCTGGCTTAATGGCTGTAAAATAAAGATTGTAGTGTAGCCTAAGGGTTGGAGGACACCAAAAGAGCAAGAAAAGTGCTGTTCACAGAATCAATCCATCTCTTATTTTAATTCTCCAGGAAAATGTACCAATTCTTCAATTTTCCCCTAAAATATACTTTCAGGGACATGTCATCAGAATAATGCATAACATGCAAACTAGCGAATGTTGCAGATACAGCTTATGAATGTATAATTTGCACATTTAACTATAGAAAACAGATGTAATCCAGAGGGCTCAGCTGAAGTCTGGCATCCCACCTGTGACCCAGAGGGTGACAGGACTAACAAAAAAAAAGTATAAAGGATTAGTCCAGGTAAAATCACTTTAGCTAGAAGATCTAAGAGACTTTCCATCTCTGATACCCTGCTTGTGGGAGGAATAAAGACACCTTGTTGAGATTTCCAGTAGCTTATTCAGTTAAGCAGGTAGATGGATGAGTGTTCTTGTTCTAATATATTACATTCAACAGGTCGGTTATTTAAAGGCAGTTACAGGTAGTAGTGGATGGTTCTATGGGAGCTGTTTGGAGGAAAATCTGGGAGATGGAAAAACCAGGAGCCAGTCCCAAAGCATAAATTTAGTTCCTTATGTGAATATTCCTGTAAGACCTTCGAGGGTTTACTAGCTCAGCAGCCTGTGGAACCTCATTCTTAGTTAAAAGGCTTTATTTTTGTTTTTATTGTTAACTACTAACAAACAAAGCAGGAAGACACACTATGAGCTACAACTATGGAACTACATTTAAGAAACAGTTTTACCTGAGCTGTATCAGGTCCATCTAATAGAGTAGTTTCCCACTGTGATAATTGAAAGTGCTTGCCTTATTAATGATCATATGAAAAGTGTAAATAATACAAAAATATGGGAGCAAATCTTTAACATTGTCTTAGCTTAAGGTTCCGATCCACTTTTCTCCGGGAAGTACAGACTAATTATGGAGTTTTCTATAGATAAGCCTTATATTGATACTAGATTTTTATTTTCTTTTTCTGTAATACCTATTTAGAAGTATATATCTGTGTATAATGACTCTATGCAACTGTTTGAAGCATTCATGTATATATTGTAAATATGTTGTAGTATTGTATTAACATTTGGAAAAGAATAAAGAATTATTATTGAAAAAAAAAAAAAGAAAGTGCTTGCCTTTACCAGGCTATCACCACTCTTTATTAGTCTGTTTTGTAACACATGTAAAATGAGAGGCTGTGTCTGCATCAGTGGGGCTCATATTTCTTGGTGCCAAGTATAAACGCTTTATTACAGAACTTTTTGCAGTCTATCACATGTAATATGTGAGGCTGTGCCCACATTTATGGGGCATATTTATGTAAAGGATTATGGGCTCTGGACTGCTTGCAGATACAGTCATAAGAATAAGTTGACTAATGTTCTGATAATTTTTTTCTTCAAAGTTTCAGGTAACAGTTATACATCTATTTGGAATTATTATATAACTGTAGACTCCAAACAGGATTCATCACTCAAGAATGGAGAACAGCAACAGTCATCCCTCTACACAAAGGTGTACCATCTACAGACCCTAGAAATGACAGAACAATGAGTTTCACTAGTCTCATATGCAAAGCCATGGAAAAAAAATATCGTGGAAGTGATCAGTAATGATATAAGAAACCTCCAGACACTGCAACCAAATCAATTTGGTTTTGTCAAGGGCAGGTCATACTTACTCAGCTCAGGTGGACTTCTTTGAGAAGGTAAACAAAGCAATGGATGAAGGCAAAATGGTTCATACTGCCTACCTTTACTTGGCCAATGCATATGATAGAATGCAACACTCAGGCAATGTTGGCAAACTCAAAAGGTTAGGTACAAATCCTTATGGCACTCAGTGGATAGCCAGCTGGTTCACAGACAGGAAGTTAGAACTGGAGAGTCCACCTCTACAAAGAGGTCAGTCACAAGTGGAGTCCCTCAGGTAATCAAACCTGGAACCATTCATGTTGAGATTTACTTCTTTGAAGTCAAGGCCAACGTCAATGGCCTCTAGTTAACTAAATTTGCAGATGATTGCAAATTAGGAGCTGTCACTGAATCCCCACACTGACACAGACATTCTCCAGGAAGGGCTGACACAGACAAATAACTGGAGTCAGATCCATGGACTAAGATTAAGTACCAAGAAATGCATAACAGTATCCTTCAAAAAGTCATCTACCCCTGGTAACTATCATAGGTTCACAGGTAGGTACTAGGCTATCAGTCCTATACAAGCCTAGCCAAAAAGGCACCCTGGCTTTCTCCACTGAAGAAAATAGTTTTCCTGTGCCCCTGTCGAGCAGAGCCAAAAAGGTGATCCCCAGGGTGAATTTCCTATTTCCCATCCAATCATCAAGATTTTTCTTGAAGAGTGCTAATGAGGAGCTTTGTTTGATATAGATAGGTAGTTTATTCCAGAGTATGGGAAATCTCTGGGACAGGAATCTACCCCTCCAGCATGTTCTGTTTATTGTGGTGACAAGGTTTAGGTGCCTAGAGCGTGTAGCTCAGAGGGATTGGGATTTCTTTAAGTGGAGTATGTCCAACAGCTCTGGGTTTGACATAGCTTTGTATGTTAGGCAGAGATTGCCTCTGAGTAGGCGATATGTGACAGAGTAAAGCTGGAGTTTTTTGAGACGGTCTGTGTAGGGCATCTGTTTTAGGCCAGTAATTCTCTTTGTGAGGTATTTCTGTGTTTTTTCCAGTAGTTGTGGATGTCTTGTGAGGTACATACCAAAAGGGCCGTTGCACTTTATAATAGGTCTAATGAGTGACGAGTAGAGGAGAACAATGACCTCTTTTTTCTTGGATGAGAAACATTTTGTGATGAGGTGTGCCACATAGAAGGATTTCCTGACTACTGTGGCAATGTGATTATCAAAGGAGAGACTACCATCCACCTGTGTCCCAAAGTCTCTCATCACACTTTTGTTGTTAAGTAGACTATCACCTATGTGTTAGCTCATGGATACAGAGATTTTACCAAAGGTGATGACAATGCACTTCTTGGCATTGAGCTTGATGCCATGGCTTTGATACCTGACATCTGTCTCAGTGAGGCCCTTTTGTAGGATGTCCACATTGTTAGGAGTTTTATTTATGGATCCTAGTTTGCAGAAGACCTTCGGTGTTAGCCTGTACTTCAGAAAAGTAGATACCAAACAGGAGAGGACCCAGGACTGAACCCTGTGGTACTCCGCTTGTCACTGGTCTGAAGTTGGATTTGGAGTCTCTACTTTCACAGTGTGGGTTCTGTCAGTGAGCCAGTTGGCAACCCATCTTGTGACATAAGGGTTTATACCTAGTTTAGTGAGTTTATCTACAATTTCTTAGTGCGAGATGGTGTCAAAAGCCTTGGCGAGATCTACATAGGCTGTTTGAACCACCTTACCCTCGTCTACGGCTTTGATGACTGCTTCAAAGAAGTCAATGAGGTTTAGGAGACATGATCTGCCTTTTAAAAACCCAAATTGGGTGGGGACCAGAGTTTGGAGATTACCAATGTCTTAGTTTATAAGTTTAATGATGATACGTTCCATGGCCTTGCATACCAGGCTCAATAGGCTAATGGGGCAGTTATTCCTGGGGTCCATGGTGGCTTCCCCTTTGTGCAGTGGGATATCTGTTGCTGTACATCATTCAGTGGGCACAAAGCCTGAGGTGAGGCTATGATTTAACATGGTGCTTAGGTGGGGTGCCAGTTCATTCTGTAGTTCATGTAGAATGCGGCCTTGGATGCTGTCAGGTCCTATGGATGCTGTCTTATTGGCTTTGGAGAGTGTGGTTTTTACCTGTGCAGCCGTAATTACAGGAACTTTGCATTCTTCCGGTATAGAGATGTGCCCTTTAGGGGGTGGGGGGGGGTAAAGTTAGCACTGAACCTATCTGCCAGAATGTTGGCAATATCAGTTGGTTCTGTATATTTAGTGCCATTGTGCTGTAACTCGGAGCAGATCTGAGTGTTGCCATTGAGATTCTTGACATAGCTATAGAACGCTTTGTGGTTGTCTTTAGATTCGGTGCCAATTTTGTTTTCATAACTAGCTTTGGAGGATTTCATGAAGGATCTCAGCTTCTTACTGAGGCGGACCAGGGAGCTCTTCCAGTCATGGGATTTTACTCTTTTTTGCAACAGTTTCTTTCTTCTGTTGTAGAGATTGTTTATGGCAGGGGACCACCAGACTGGCTTCCTTTTTTTGGAGGATAGCATCTTGGTTCTGTTAGGGATAGCACGATACATGCACTCGTGTAAGTGCTTATAAAGTGCATTTGTATAGGATTCAGCAGTCATACCTCTATTGTCCATCAGCATGGGTGTCGTGAAGTTTGCCACTTCTGTCTTAAAAAGCATGAAGTTGGCTTTGGAGAAATTTTTTATGGTGGTTTCCCTAATGGGGGTGGTGGGCAGGATGTGGATGTCTAGACTGATTAGCTTGTGGTCGGATCTGACCAATGAGGAATTGACCTCTGGTGTGGAACACCGGTCACCCATATTGGTAATGACCAGGTCTAGGATACTGCTGCCCCTGGTGGGGGTGTGGATAAGTTGATCCAAGGCGTTGGAATTTATGTAATCCAGAAAATGTTGAGCAAAAGAGTTGGGACATGAGTAGTTTTCCCAGTTAACAACAAACCCAGTCAAGGCCTTGGGGACACACAGAGACAGTAATATAGCCTTTGACCATCACATGTCAACAGTAGTTAAGAAATAATCTTGTGTTGTGCAACATATAAACAAAGGTATGGCATCTAGGTCCAAATAATTCATTGTTCCACTGTATTTGGCATTCATCAGAGCTATCAATGAATACAATGCACCCTTCGGTATGTATCTTACCAGATATATCCAACAATTGGAACATCCATAGGGGTTCCTCACTAAAAGAATACAGAGCATAAGTAACACATCCTATGTAGAATGCCTCAAGGCCCTATCTCTGTATTCTGTCTTCTACAGGCTGTATGTATGTCTGGCCTACAAGGTATTGTCAGACCCCACTCTGATGGACCTGTTGCAGATCCGCATAATACCAGCATAATAATCCATTCTAAAAACTTAAAGCTTGCCTGTGATATAAATAGGACATGCTGGAGAGACATGTATTCATCCTAGAGACTACTCCTTAAATGGAACAGGTTCCTCATTCATGTGAAGATGTGTTCCATCCTAATCCAGTTCAAGTGTACCTCAGGCAATTGGATGGGGAACAGGAAATTCACCCCCAGTTTTGCACCTGTGTCTCTAATGTACAGAAGGCAGGCTGTAAATGTTTCATCTCCCAGGCCCCTGCTTGTAAATGTTTAATCTCCTGAGCCCCTGCTTGCACTTATCAAGGGTACCAAAACTTGTCAGAGATTTGGGATGCATAGCTAGCCTTAAAAAAACCCTTGTGGTCGTTAGCCTCATAACTATGAACCTAACAAGTTGGCTTTCTCATAGGTGAACATGGCTGATTACTTGAGACATTAAAATACTTATGTATTCTTCAATGTCGTTTGTTTTTCTTAAGTAGTAATATTTTATAGGGTAACATACCTACACCCAGTTTTACAGAAAATTCAGGGAAAACCCATCTACTTACTGAATATAGTACTAGACAAATGATCTTCTCTATCAGCGAGGTTGCAAGATTATGTGTAGGAACTAACTGAGCCATGCTATAAATTCTGTCTCTGCTTTAGTCAAAGTTATTCCAATATAAAGTCTGCAATTTGGCTTTCAAAAGATCAGGTGCTTTTGACAAAAGTAAAATGAAAATATGTGTGAATGCATTTGTTCCTTGTATTTTTTTTCTTTTGGGGGGGGGGGGGTTGCCATTATTAGTTGCCACTTTAAGCTATCCATTGCGTTTAATAAGATTTTAAATATAGTACAACTTGCCCTGCTCCTTTTTTGTAGATACAGTACTAACATCAATGGAAACATTTATCAGTAATACATTTCTGCCATGTGAGCAATTTGATAATAAATGCTTTAAGTCACATGTTTCAGTATTGCTCCTGAGACCTGATAGTGTCTTCCCATCTAACTGGAGTCTTTCCTTTTACTGGAGCCAGAAATGTAAACAATCTTTAGTGACACTAGCATTATGAGATTATTTCTATGTAAAGCACAACTGAGCTAAACATTTTTGACTTTTTTGCTGGGTGGGTTAGGAGAAGACTGAGATAGGCTTTTCTGAAAAAGGTTTTGCCTAAATGGTACCAGTGCAGGCAGTGTCTGCTTAAGCCTTGGTAGTTGGGATGATAAAACATAGAATAAAGTTACACTCATTGGAAATTATATTTTCTTTTTAACTGTCAGTTGTTCTTAACAGCAGGTAATGGGTTTTGTGCAATTATAGGTTCATAGGTTCATAGGAAGGTACTAGGCTATCGGCCCTAGGGCCCATGCAAGCCTAGCCAAAAAAAATGTATCCTGGCTTTCGCCACCCAAGAGAATTATTTTCCTGTGCCCCTGTCGAGCAGAGCCACAGAAGTGACTCCCAGGGTGAATTTCCTATCTCCCATCCAATCATCAAGATTTTTCTTGAAGAGTGCTATTGAGGAGATCTGTTTGACATAGATAGGTAGTCTGTTCCAGAGTATGGGAAGTCTCTGGCCCATACAAGCCTAGCCAAAAAATGTACCCTGGCTTTCGCCACCCAAGAAAATTATTTTCCTGTGCCCCTGTTGAGCAGAGCCACAGAAGTGATCCCCAGAGTGAATTTCCCATTTCTCATCCAATCATCAAGATTTTCTTGAAGAGTGCTAATGAGGAGCTTTGTTTGATATAGATAGGTAGTTTGTTCCAGAGTATGGGAAGTCTCTGGGACAGGAATCTATCCCTCCAGCATGTTCTGTTTATTGTGGTGACAAGGTTTAGGGCCCAAGAGCGTGTAGCTCGGAGGGATTGGGATTTCTTTAAGTGGAGCATGTCCAACAGCTCTAGGTTTGACATAGCTTTGTATGTTAGGCAGAAATCGCCCCTGAGTAGGCAATATGCGATGGAGTAAAGCTGTAGTTTTTTGAGATGGTCTGCATAGGGCATCTGTTTGAGGCCAGTAATCCTCTTTGTGAAGTATTTCTGTGGTCTTTACAGTTGTTGTAGATGTCTTGTGAGGTACATACCAAAAGGGGCATTGTACTCTATAATGGGTCTAATGAGTGATGAGTAGAGGGGAACAATGACCTTTTTTTTTCTGGATGAGAATCCTTTTGTGATGAGATGAGCCATATAGAAGGATTTCCTGATCACTGTGGTGATGTGATGATCAAAGGAGAGACTACTGTCCACCTGTGTCCCAAGGTCTCATCACATTTCCGGCATTAAGTAGACTACAAGCTATGTGGTAGTTCATGGGTACAGAGTTTTTACCAAAGGGGATGACAATACACTTTTTGGCATTGAGCTTCAGTCCATGGCTTTGACACCAGGTATCTGTCTCAGTGAGGCCCTTTTGTAGTTTGTCCACATCATTAGGAGTTTCAATTATGGCTCCTTGTTTGCAGTCATCTGCAAACTTTGTTAGCCAAAGACCTTCCGTGTTGGCCTGTACCTCAGAGAAGTAGATACCAAACAGGAGAGGACTCAGGACTGAACCCTGTGGTACTCCACTTGTCACTGGTCTGATGTCGGATTTGGAATCCGCTACTTTCACAGTGTGGGTTCTGTCCATGAGCCAGTTGGCAACCCATCTTGTGACATAGGGATTTATACCTAGTTTAGTGAGCTTATCTATAATTCCAGAGTGGGGGATGGTGTTGAAAGCCTTGGCGAGATCTAGATAAGCTGTGCGAACCATTTTACCCTCATCTATGGCTTTGGTGACTGCTTCAAAGAAGTCAATCAGGTTTAGGAGACATGATCTGCCTTTTACAAATCCAAACTGGGTAGGGTCCAGAGTTTGGAGATTACCAATGTCTTTGTTTATGAGTTCCACGATGATACGTTCCATGTTCTTGCAGACCAGGCTTGTCAGGCTAATGGGGCGGTAGTTCCCGGGGTCCGTCGTGGCTCCCCCTTTGTGGAGTGGGATAACCGTCGTGGTGCACCATTCAGTGGGTACAAAGCCTGAGGTGAGGCTATGATTGAATATGGTATTTAGGTGGGGTGCCAGTTCATTCTGTAGTTCGTGTAGAACGCAGCCTGGGATATTGTCAGGTCCCATGGATGCTGTGTTCTTGGCTTTGGAGAGTGTGTTTTTTACCTGCACAGCCGTGATTATAGGAACTTTGCATTCTTCCAGTATAGAGATGGGCCCTCTAGGGGGTGAGGGGGGGTAAAGTTAGCACTGAACCTATCTGCTCGGATGTTGGCAATATCAGTTGGTTCTGTATATTTAGTGCCATTGTGCTGTAACTCAGAGCAGATCTGAGTGTTCCCATTTAGATTCTTGACATAGCTATAGAATGCTTTGTGGTTGTCTTTAGAGTCAGTGGCAATTTTGTTTTCATAACTAGCTTTGGAGGATTTTATGAGGGATCTCAGCTTCTTACTGAGGTTGACCAGGGAGTTCCTCCAGTCATGGGATTTTACTCTTTTTTGCAACAGTTTCTTTCTTCTGTTGTAGAGTTTGTTTATGGCAGAGGACCACCAGAATGGCTTCCTTTTTTGGAGGATAACATCTTGCTTCTATTAGGGATAGCATGCTCCATGCACTCATGTAAGTGCTTATAAAGTGCATTTGTGTAGGATTCGGCAGTCATACCTCTATTGTCTGTCTGCATGGGTGTCATGAAGTTTGCCACTTCTGTCTTAAGAAGTGTGAAGTTGGCTTTGGAGAAGTTTTTTACGATGGTTTTCCTAATTGGGGGTGGGGGTGAGATGTGATTGTCTAGGCTGATTAGCTTGTGGTCGGATCTGACCAATGAGGAATTGACCGGTTTCCCATGTTGGTAATGCCCAGGTCTAGGATATTGCTGCCCCTGGTGGGGGTGTGAATAAGTTGATCCAAGGCTTTGGAATTTATGAATTCTAGAAATCGTTGAGCAAAAGAGTTGGTACATGAGAAGTTTTCCCAGTTAATGGTGGGGTAGTTGAAATCGCCCATTATTAGGGTGTTGGGTTGTACCCTAATACTTTCCAGTGTATCAAGAAATGAGGAATGTGAATCCTGGGGCATTGTGGGGGGTCTGTAGCAAGCTACAATTTGGATTGTGGTCTTGTCCAGAGTTAGTTGCACTTGGATAATCTTGGCTGCATTATGCAGTGCAACTAGCCTGGAGGTGAGGATATCCTTAATGAATATGAACACGCCTCTGCCTTTAGTGCTTCTTTCTGGGATAGGTGGCAGAAAGGTGTGGCATGAATTGAAGCCTGGTAATGCAGTGGTGCTCTCTGGAGCTTTGAACCAGGTCACTGTCACTGCACAGATGTCAATGTTCTCCATTTTAAGGAGTGCCTCAAGTGAGTGCATTTTGAGGTTTAGACTTCTAGCATTGAGTAGCATTACCCTCAGATTTTGCTTGCTTGTACCTGTTACGGTGGTGAATTTGTCATTTGAACCTTGCCTAAAAAAGGCACGATAGGGGTGGCAAGAGCCTTAGCCAGTATCCGGAATCCTATGGGCGACAGGTGCAGGCCATCTCTGGCAAAACATCATGGACTGTCGTTATTTGATAGTTGGATAACTGTTTGTTTTTGTTAATAACTAGATTTCTTTGTTGTTGACTTGTTGTAGTGGTCAGCAGTATTTGTGTAAGGACGTGGTCAACCAGAAGATGCAGATTAGACACATTATAGATTTGTCACTTGATTTACTATATGAATGTCATGGAATATGACGAGGGTGTGCAATCCATTTAAAAGGAACTGAGTGCTTACATACTTAAGGGCTTTAAACAGGATGCACAAGTATTTCCAGAAATGAGTGCCATTCCTGTAGTGCTTGAACCACAGAAAACTGATCTCGTATGATTACAACTGAGAACAACTAAAAACAACAATAAAAAAATATATGTTTCTTTTCAATGGGCAACCTCCCACTACCCTGCACCCCCCTCCCTGTTACTTATATATGCCAACTCTGAGACAGCACAGCACTGAGGAAATGACAAACTCCCACTCCCAGCTGTCCCATGATATGGTACAATGTAATGCCAGTGCACTTTGATCATAAGGCTATTTGATCACTTGAGCTGGCATGAAACATGTTCAAAATTCTGAACATTCAACTTCATGAATAATTCTCAAGAAACACACTTAAGTATAAATGAACATTCAAAATTATTTAGACAGTTATTCAAGGAGGTTACATTCACCCTTTATCTCACCATGAAGAATAGCAAAACCATGTCGATCCTCGGCTGGGGTGCCTTCTGTGCGGATTCTGCATGTCCTCCCTATGGTCGCATGGGTTTCCTCCGGGTGCTCCGGGTTCCTCCCACATCCCAAAATCATGCTGTAGGTGGATCGGATGCTCTAAATTGGCCCTAGGTAGGTGTGTGTGTGTGTGTGTGTGTGTGTGTGTGTGTGTGTGTGTGTGTGTGTGTGTGTGTGTGTGTGTGTGTGTGTGTGTGTGTGTGTGTGTGTACCTTCCGTGGAAGGTTGGACGCCGGGCTGGCAACTCAACACCGTAAAACTCTACTGCCAATCATGAGAGGACAGGTGATCCGCTGTGATGACCCCTAACTGGGAAAAGATGAAAGACGAAGAAGAAGAAGAGACTGTATCGTGACACAGTTAATGCCTATTTTGCAGGCACCAGGTACTCATTTTTTTTCCAATTTCTTTGATTGGTTGGACTGCAGAACTCTGCTATTTTAACTTTTAAAGTGGGATACAAGTTTTGTATAGGGCACTGAACAGTGTTATCTTTATTTCTGCTTTGACAGGAGACTCTTGACAGTTAAGGTTGATCAAGATTTGTAGATATGTTGTCAGGTATAGTAAATCCATAGGTAGAAGATCAAGATGATGCACTATAATGTGTTCCTTTACATGCAATTGTTCACTCAGGTTTAACTCTCTCTCATGAATAGGCAGAATAATGATTACCCAGGAGCAATTTCTCATGTTTGGGAACATTAATACCCATATGACAATAATCTGAAATCATGTGAGATAGTATAGAAATGCAAGTAAACGAAAATTGCCAGCATCAAGTTCAGTGTAAAGCATCAAAAAAACATCCAAAGGCTGATATATAAAGTATATAAACTTTTAATAATAAACACCCAGACTGGTTTCAGCCAGCAGGCTTTCCTCAGTGGGATAAAAAAGCATAGTATAGAAATGCTCCATTGTTGCAGCACTGGAGATTTCCAGGGTATTACTTTCAGAAGTCAGAGTTTGCCAAATAGTGTCGGTCTGAAACAGATAGTCTTATAAAGGTTGTGGTAGGTGATGGATTGGTCTTGGCAAAATCATGGTACAAATTTATGACTGAATTGGTCGATAAGTTTAAACTTATGTCAGGACTTTATGGCAGAAAATCGGGTCTATATTATATGCTCAGAGACTTTTCTTCGAACATATAATTATTGACACCTAAAGAGCGAACGCTCTAAAGCTGAATGGCCACGTCCGTGAATTCTTTCCTCGGGAAAAAATTCAGTTGGTTGTTATCGAGAATTGCCCTTTTCCCCAATGGAGAGCAATCTCGGAGTTAGTATATTTATTTAGGGGGGGGGGGCATAACTTGATTAGGGATTTGAAGTTTGTGTTTTTTGTTTAATGGTCCTGTGAATTTTTTCCCCCGAGGAAAAAATTTGCAGATGTGGCCATTCGTGCTTTAGAGCATTCGCTCTTTAGGTATCGATGATTATATGTTCAAAGAAAAGCCTCTTCAAGCATATAATATAGACCCCAGAAAATCAGAGCCAAGTTGCCCAAAACAGAAGAAGAGTGTAAAATTTAAAGTTTGCACCTCAAAAGGTCCTTGAATATCAATTAATAAACAAAGGCATTTCTTTATTAAAGGTAAATATCAACAAAATGTTATAATATTTGAGTTTATGGTGGATGGGGTTAAATGGCTTAAAGAGTCTCAATTATACCAAAATGTTTGACCCTAAGACTTAGACAGCAGTATGCCCAAAAGCTACTTTACTTCTAGATATATCAGGATCAGATATGAGAATGTATGCCCTGGAGGATATTCTTGATATTTTTCACAGATATTACTTGATTCTATATAAAGTGGATCAATGGGGCTATTAACACAGGGACAAGGCTAAGGAACTGCACTCAGCCTCACAACTCCCACATTTGAAGAAGGACCAATGTACTGAATTAGTCAGATCTATAGCAATAGAAGTAATAGTAGTAGTAACCAAAAATGTAAAATACCCTAGGCTCTGACAGTCTACATTTGTAATTTTGGGCTTATATTTCTATGGAGATGAGGTAGGATCATTGTTGCTGTCTGTGGAAAGCTCAGACTGTTACATACTTTGGGATTAAAAGCAGACCAACAGTAGCCTCATCTGTGGACGGGATATATGCAATTGTTTTTGTGAGCATCAAGGAGGCAATCAAGAAATGGACGTTATTTGGAGTTAGACTAAAAGTTTCAGTCTTTGAATTTTTATACTACCTGTATTTCTTTAATCGCTTCAGTCCTTTCCAACATATATGCTAAGGTTGTTAACTTACTGCCAGATTTCCTGTAGAATGGTAGGAAATCTAGGATTACTGTGAGAAGATTACTATGAGAAAGGAAAAGGGAGGTCTTAGTGTCAGAGATCCACAAACATATTTTGATGCAGCCCATTTGAACACTTGTGTCAGCTGCAAGCTTCCAATATTTCATGATCTTGGAAGAGATTTCTGATGCATTTTTCTCTGTAGGAGGATCAGGTCCCAGACCTCTGGGCCTTTTGGATAATTAGGCCCAGCAGTATACTGATTTGAATGCAATCTATGTTCATTTTGTCAGTCTTACTTACAAATACTGGAATGCAACCAAGGACAGCTATGGTTCTTCTGCTAGGACATACCCCTGTTGGCATTACCACTAATGGCCCTCAGCATACATGAACCACCTGTAGATCCCCTATCCTGGGGCATTAGCATACATGAACCACCTGCAGATCCCCTATCCTGGGGCCTCACCATACAGGAACCACCTGCAGATTCGCTATCCTAAGGCCTCAGCATACATGAAGTACCTGAGATCCCTTGTCCTGGGGCCTCAGCATGCATGAACCACCTGCAGATCTCCTATCATGGGGCCTCAGCATACATGAATGACCTGCAGATTCCCTAACCTGGGGCCTCAGCATACATGAACGACCTGCAGATTCCCTAACCTGGGGCCTCAGAATACATTAACCATGTGCGGATCCCCTATCCTAGGGCCTCAGCAACATGAAGTACCTGCATATCCCCTATTTTGTCTTGTGAGCAGGTTATACATTCAAGCAAATGGTGGTTCAGGAGAGTCTTTCAACTGATGGAAGCCTTAAGAATGGGATATTATGACCTGATCTCACCAGCCAATGGCATGTATATTTACTAGTATTCTCCAGAATTTCAACTTGAGTTAGATAAATATATATATTAGATGCTAGGCAAGAAACTTACAGGAGCTGAACTCATAGGTAGATCGTATTGATATTCATGTAATCTAAGGATTGAAGCAATTCAAAGCTGCAGAGTAATTGATCTAATCTGTAGGAAGAGTGGTGGGTCTCATCTGTTGTAAAATGGAAGTCTTGAAATAAACATCTAGATGTAGGTATGTTACCATAAAAGATATGCAGACAAAGCTAGAACATTTAAAATATTTGCATGGAAGTGTTGTTTTAGTTACTGATATACCCTGTCCCACTACACCATATATCCAGTGGCATCATCATATTTGACCAACAACTACAGGACATTGTTGATTTTATATTTTCATGCCTGATGTCAGTAGTTAATTCATTGTTTATTTTTCAGGTGGACAATATGCAGACCTTATCCAATACCTATCTACACCTCTCAAACTCTTAGCCCAAAAACATGGACAAAGTCTAAAATAACTGGGGAACAAAGGCTCAAAAATAAGAGTGTTTTTTAAATCGTCATCATCATAAGCCCCCTTTTTCCCCATTTTCTACATGGGGTCGACAGATACTGCGATGTCAGTTTTGACAGATGTAGTGCCCTGGATTTTAAATACTGCTGTTATAAATTTAGAAATTTGCTAGAACAACATGACTTGTGTTAGCATGCATTTTCCGAAGGACTTGAAGTCTGAAACTCAAAGGTATATCATTATTTACTTACTTAAATCCTACTGCCAATCATTAGCGGACCGGAGTTCCGCTGTGGCGACCCCAAACCGGGAAAAGCCGAAAGACACAAACAAACAAACGTACTTAAATCCTCAGTGGTTTGCCAGAAAACCACAAATTTCATAAGGAGGAATCTAAAAATATTTTAGCAACAATCTGGACATTCTGCAAAAATCTGGACAGTTGAGAGGTATGTAACACATTAGAAACCAATGTCCTTAGGTAAGATGAGAAAGAAAACCGTAACTTGAAAAAGGAAGCAAGAGGAGGAAAGACCTCATACATAGAGCTTTAATTTGCTAAGAGGTCTCCTGGACTGATTCCTGGGATCATAAGCAAGCACTGTATGATTATTCTATCAACATGACATTGTTTTAAAGCCATCTTTATTACCCTGCAGGTTTATTCCTGGGACCTTACATCAAAAAAGTATGCTTATTTGATTAGTAACTAGTTAACCTAGTAAGTATTTGAAAACAGTCATTAGCACTGTTAGTCTGCTGAATGACAAAAAGTCATTATAAACGACTATTTACTATTAATGTTTAATTATTAAGTTATTAATGCTTCATTTCATTGTGCATAGACTACTTCATGTGTTTAGTTAGGGCTGATATATGTATTGCTTGTAGCAATCTGGTATATTTTTGTTTTGTGCTACGATAACCTATTATCAAAAAAAGAAAAGCTTGAATTGCAGTAGTATTCACATTTTAATATTTTATATCCATGAATGTCTTTGTCTCACTATATATATATATATATATATATATGGATTCACTTCATAACATTGAAATATCAAAATACTGAAACTCAAAATACTGAAAAAATTGAAAGCTCAAAATACTGAATACTCAAAATACTGAAACTCAAAATACTGAAAACACATATTATGCGTAAACTCAGCTTAAACAACATAACTCATAACAATTTCTACCAAATATATGCACCCCCCCATGTGGGGGGCTGCACCCCCCACACCCCCTGCTAATTAAATATATCAACTCCAAGATTGCACATAGTGTAGTTAAGTGCAATCTTGGAGTAGATATATATAATTAGCAGGGTGTGCAGGGGCTTGCCCCCTGCATATATTTGGTAGAAATTGTTATGATTTATGTTGTTTAAGGTGAGTTTACGCATAATATGTGTTTTCAGTATTTTGAGTTTCAGTATTTTGAGTATTCAGTATTTTGAGCTTTCAGTATTTTGGTCTTCAGTATTATAAAGTTTTGTCATTTTCAATATTTTGAAGTTTCAGTGTTATGAAGTGAATCCATATATATATATATATATATATATATATATATATATATATATATATGTGTGTGTGTGTGTAGGTCTATGTCATTTGATTGAAGATTCAATTCAGTCTGTCTCAAATGATCAAACCTATTTGCTTGAAAACTCATTAGACAGAAAAGTCTAGAAGTCTAAAGAAAGTATGTGATGGTGTTATTTGTTACTTTAGGAATTATATAAAAACTAAGTCCAACAGAGTATGTGTTGGACTGCAGTGGTCAGCATCAAGTGGTGCCCCTGATCTGCAGATGTTTGTGTTTGTGCTCCAGCACCAATTCAATGTGTGTGTATGCGTGTGTGTGTGTGTGTGTGTGTGTGTGTGTGTGTGTGTGTGTGTTTTCTTCTTTTCTTTGCGATGATGCAACAGTGGAGTTAGTATAAATAAGTAAGGGGGTGTGGAGTATGGGGGCTGTCTTCCTGAAAAAACATTTTTAAGATGTATTTGTTCTGCAACAGCTTTCTATCAAATGGGTTGGCAGTTACATGAGTTTTTAATAAGTACGTTTTCAATCAAATTAATTCAAACTTTTGGGATTCAATCAAATGAGCATTTAATCAAATAATACACATATAAAGATATATATATATCACATAGTATTAGAACTTACTGTACTGTGAAGGAATGTGTTGTGGAATTTAGTCACTCCTGTCCAAAGTCATGCCATACATGAAATCTCATTATAGTTTACTTTAGTACATTACTACTGTTATAATTTTTTTTAATTTTATTTTTGTAGGTTTTATTTTTTTAAATTAAAACTCATCCCCTTGAATTCAGAAAGATTATCTACAACAGGCCTCATTGGGCAATTTTGGACTGCATGATATAGTGGGATGTCAATAATCTGCAATTCAGACACAGCAAAGCTGCAGTTAGCAACACCTCATAAGCAGATCATTACTCTTTCTCTGAGTGGAGTATTGTGATGTGAGTTTTGACAGTTGTAGTGCTCTCCCTGCCAACCCATGAATCAGAACTGAAAAAGCACACACAGACACACACATATGCATACCCATAGCCATGCACACTCACAGACATTCACAGATTCAGACAGCCACTAACATGATCCTAGAGACACACACATACCCAGACTTACACACACATACACACACACACACACACACACACACACACACACACACACACACACACACACACACACACACACACACACACTTTTTCTACTTCATGTCAAAATAACATGGTAAAACTATTCTTTCAATAGCTCCATTGTGCTATTCTGGTGGTAGTTCTGTTTCTGGGGGAGAGGACATGGCTAATTAGCATACCACTGTTGCAAAAAAGCAGTCTCTGAATTGCTCTTGCATACCTTACTGTGAATATCTGCTGAGTAATGGTTTCTACAATGCAGTCAGCTTTTCTGAATCCTTAGCATTGCCTTTAATAGTTATCTGTCTGTTTCATACACTCAGTAGAATGCACATATACATTTTATTCTGTAATAAGAATGTGTATTATATGTATTTTAGTTCTGTAATAGTAAGGCCTACTTTTTTGTTCTACTTAATATGTTAGCTTTTTAATAGTTTAGCTTGCTTCATAGTTGTTTATAGGTTTATAGGTAACTACTTGGCTAGCTGCTCTTGCAGGCCATTTTAAGCCTAGACAATTTCCCCATCAAAGGAGAGACTCAAACTTTGTACCTCATATTTTTGAGGTAAACACCTTATTCATTATGGCAAACCTCAACACCCCATTATTCTTGCTTTGACGTTTTCCTTTTAATGAAAGATACAAGACCAAATTCCAAAAGACATGCTGTCAGTGTAAGTGACTTACTTAAGTGTAGGGCCTCTATAAACATGCTTACACCAGGGGACAGATTCCAAAAGACCTGCTGTCAGTGTAAGTGCCTTTACTTTGGTATGATACAATGGAGTAAGTCACTTATATTGACAGCAGATTTTTTTTTTGAATCAGTCCCATTACTGATGGTTTTATGATTGGTTATTTTGTTTAGGGTAGGGGTTGGTTAAGGACTGTCAGCTACACAGTGTTTTGTCCATTTGATTATGTATGTGTGACATGTGCGACTATTTCCTTATTCTTAAATGCATTCTTGACTTGTTCTGTATTTTTTTTTTTTTTTGTTAAGGATTTTATTTTGTAATGTTTTAAATATTTCTGGAACTTGAGTCTTTTTTGTGTTTTTTGCTTAATGATTTAGAATTATTTACTTTTATCTTCCATGGTGCTGCTTTGTCTCTTTTGGTTACATTTGTTATTGATCTGACAGAGACATAATATGGAAGTCACAAGCAAATAACACTGTTGCTTAAAACTCTAATGAACATTACTGATTGGCTGAGGAGGTTGATCTACATGTACTTATTGCATAATTAAACAGTGATCAATGATTGGCTGAGAGTTTTGCAGTCTTTACCCCCCAAGTGACCGAGGCCTTAAGCTTGTAATATATTAACTCATTAATATTTTTTCTGGGATACCTTTTATACAACTGCATGTATTGAATAACATTCTTCATGTGTTACCACCCTACATCTCTGTACACACACACACACACACACACACACACACACACACACACACATACAGTATGGCATGGATTTGTAACAAATTTTAACTTTGATGGTATGAACTTATTGTTTCCCACCATCTTCCCACATAAGTAATAAAGAAGATAATTAACACTGTAAGAAATCATGATCTCAAAAAAAAAAAAAAACCCTCAGTTCTTGATGGTTGATTCTTGGTTAAACATATATAATATCTAATAGTCATAGATGTGGCCTGTCTCTGTTCTGTCTTGTTCTGCCATCCATATGGGTTCTGAGTAGCAAAATAAGGTTGTCATGTATATTTTAAAAATGGCTGGTTTTCATTCTCTAATAACATGTACATCATTTTTTATGGATGGGATAGCAGGAAATGAAGTCATCTGTCTATGACCCTTCTTTTTTTTCCCCTTTACAATTTACAGCTGTTATACAGTGTATGGTTATATAATTGGATAATTAGTGAGGTACCAAGTTATTGAGATGTAAATATACTTTTTTGAGATTGAAGATTCAGAAAAAGTTTGACAGAGATGTTTTGGCATGTGACAGTTGGCATAGAGATTTAAGGCTGTGAGCTATAATTCCTGTGGCATCTTAATCTTCATTCTCATACTGAGTGACCTTGAGCGATTCATTTAACTAGACATTGCTTCCAGATTGCCCCTGACAAGGAACTGTGTGTCCAGTGAGCCTTCCCATTTAACAAGTATGAATTATTATTAAATGGGCTACCTTTTGAGTGTGTGTGTGTCTGTGCAGGATATTGGCTTATGTTGTCTGTTTATGGACCATTAGTTTTTGTTGTGATTTAGCAGTGCATTAAGATCAATATCATTTCTTATTTGATGGCTAGTTTTCATTCCAGGAGGTTATAAATAATTCTGTCACTGTAAACACTGCCACTTTCTGGCTGAATTGTGTGAACCATCTTATAAAAATACATTTCACTTCTATGTAAGAACATACAAATATGTGAGTGCAATTTATAATCCATAGTATTTAGGAAATCAATGGTTGTATAGGGTAGCATCATCATAAAAAGGAGAGGAAGAGAGCAGGGAGAAAGTTAAGTCCTACTGTGCATGGACTGAGACATATTAAGCACAGGCAAAGATCATCTGCAGTCAGCAATGAAGAAAAGGTAAAGTCAGGGTCTAAGAGTCTACACATTTAAGGTAATGATATATGTTAGTGAATTACAATGTCAAGGTTTTTTAACAAAAAGAAGGTGAAAATGATTTTACAAGTCAGAGACTGAAAAAATGTTATACTAACAGTAGCTGACTAATCAGGTTATATTAATGAATTAATTAAATAAGTAAATAATTGCATTAATTCAACTAATTAAGTAAAAGGAAACTGAAAAAATAATATTATAGTAAAGGAAAAATTAGAATGCAGTAATGACTACAGCCAGTACAGATTATCACATCTCTGAGGTAATGAAATAAGAACATAGTAACAACTAACTTCCACTACCATTAGTTTACAGGTTTGCTTGTCAAGCATGCAACTTACTGGCCTTTAAGAAGCTTGACTGCCATAACATCTTGTTGATATTTTCTACTTTCCACTTATGCATCAAGATTATTTTTGAAAGAAGTTAAATTGCTGAAATTTTCTAATAGTAGGTAGAAGCTTATGCCAAAATATTGCAAGATGTTTAGTGATAGCCCTCATAAAGTTTTTCTATCCTGTAATACCTATTTTTAGTGTTACATTTAGGATTTAGTCTTTGGTCCACCAGCAGTATTTTACAAGTATAGACTTATTAATACGAATGGATTCGATATTGCTGTTAGATCATCTAAGTAACCTATGTGAAACAAAATAAAATAATAGTTCCCTAAACTTTTATAAATATTTCAGGTGTTCCAAAACTGCTATATTTCTAGAAAGGAATCACTTTATCTTTTGAAGTTCCTGCAGGCAGATTTGTTGAAGACTACAAAATGCAATACTGTACTGTAGAGTTCGTCAGATTGTTGCAGCACAAATTAATGTAAAAGTCTCTCTGGTGTGAATAGCCATTTTTTTAGAATTAAATGGACTACAGGGTATGTTTCCTGTCTTTGGTATATACACATTGGTCAAAGTTTAAATCATTGTCTACTGTGCTCCCTAGGTCATTAACGATAGTTATTTTTATGATTTCACCATATATTTTGTATTGATACTATGTGTATTCTGCAAAGTTCCATGATACTCTCTTTACTGACATTAGAAGTAAGATCTTTACTTCTAAAACAAGTATGATCTTTTATAGACAATGCATGGAGAACTTCAGCATATTTTATTAAAAAAAATATTCCACACAGCTGGCAGTCATCAACATATCATCTAATTGATGACCATTTTTTTCCCATTTTTATATTTTAGAAGATTACTCAAAAAAGTTGCAGCCCCAGTCATAGCCCTGTGGGCCACCACTGATGCATACTTAATTATTTTACAGTAGACAGAGAACCTCTCACCCTGACTTGCTGTGTCCCATTGCTTAACCAATGTGCTTTGTCCACCAAATTAAGTGCACATTAACATACAATCCTATTAGTTTTCCTGTTTTCATTGTGTGGGATTGTGCTAAGCACTTTTTTAAAGTGAGGATAAAGAGCATGTGCCCTTAGCCCTTCATTATGTATTACCATTTTTTTCTTCAGGAGATGTCACAACATTCAAAATGGAAAAATATCTCCTTAGAAAGCCCATACTATTCTATGTCTAAGAGAAGAAGGTCTCCGTCACATGTCTTGATAAGCTCTGTTGAGACTTACACATGATTTTTCATAGAATGTTGGTCAAGATGAATGGGTTAAACTTGATTGGGTCTGTTGTTCTCCTCACCTTTGTGAACTGAAACCTCTGTACACTTTTTCCCATCAGCCAGGGTAATAGCGGGGTAATTAAGTATTACTCGATTCTGTGTAGCAACCTAATCGGTTTATGGTCTGATCCAATGAAACATGAGCTTTTCATTTTCCTTATCACAGCAGTTATGTCTGTAGCTATACAATGAAAATCTACTTTTATTCTTCAGTGCTCAGCCATGTTCTTTGCTTATTGTGAAGTGTGTACGTGTTTTTTTTCTAGAAGTATACTTCTTGTGCTCTATGGCTAGGTGAACACATGACTGTTTACTGATTTCATTTTGCATCTCAACATGTTTTCCTTCCCATTTCCTGATGTAACTGAAGAACATCTTACCATTTCTTTAAGGTTTGGAGACTAAATTGAGTTCATAGTTGTATCTACAAACTAATAGGAAAAGTATATAGTTTCTTTCTTTTCTTTAATCTGGACTTGTTTTTTTTTATGACTCAGATATTTAGAAACTGTTGTATCTCCTTGTTCTTTGACATATCTTACTAGTTTTGTAATTCCAACCAAGGCTAATTTTGCATGTTTTTATTAATGTAGTAAATAATAATGTTATACAATTCATTCATAATAAGCAGCGTAGACTTGTTTTGGTCATTGTTTGCAGTATTTCAATCTATTTTCAAGTACACATTATTTATTACATTCTGTTTTCTCCTCCAGTAAATTCTATTAAGGATCATGCATTTCTGAAAAAGTTTCACTTTGTTCTTGATCTAAAGGAATTCATATCATTGTCTTTGGGTGGTCCACAGAAATTCCTCAGTTTGTTTAATATGATATCTAAAATACTGCTAATGCTAGTAGGATTTCAAAGTATTTGTTACACCCTGTTTTGATTAAGATGATTAATTAATATTTGGTCTTATTTATCTGATGTTGAGTAGAATACCTAGTTAATACCAAGGAAGCTAAAATCTCTTGAAAGGATTGCATTTTTGTTGATTTGTACATCTCCAAATTTAGGAAGGAAATCCTCATGGTCTGGAGGGTGCATAGAGGATACATAGTAAAGTCCATAGTATCAATAAAAGTATATAAAGAGCAACCAGCAAGGCACAAAAACACTGAAGAAAAAATTAAATAAAAACTGGCTAGGCAGAGAGATATAAGTGAGCAAGCCAAATTTAATAAAATAAGTAAAAAAAATATTAAAATACAAACAGGATAAGAGCTTTCATACACATAGGTACTTTATCAGATCCATTCATACACCACTTAGCAATGCATTTAAATAGCTTAGTGTCTAAGGTCACGTGAACATAATAATGGCTTAATGGGGATGACCTCGTTTAACCCCTTGCCTTTATTTGCCCTAAGCAAATGCATCCATTTAATCTCTACACACTCTGTATTTGTTTTTATATCACCACCTCTCAACCTTGGTGTACATATTTCTAATACTAAAAACTTAAACCAATATTCACAACTTGTTAACATGACATGTTTAGACAGTGCATTCCTTTCATCTCTATTGGTAATACCATACACATGCTCCCTTATTTGGTCCCTCAAGCAACGGTTGGCCTTTCCAACATAAAAAGTTTTACAGATTACACAGGACTCACAGTAAACAACATTTTGACTACTACAGTCTGCATAAAACCTGGTGTTAAAAATCTGTTCTGTTTCTGGGTGTACAAAATGGTCATCTGTGTCTATGCATCTGCATGCATTGCAAAGATGGCAAGGAAATGTACCTACCCTCTGACTAACTATATCCCTCCATACTATTATACTCAGCACCATTGATGCTAATTATCACATGTGCGATTTCATATCTTGTGCTGATTTCATGTTTTCTGGCTTCTAGTTTTTTTTTTAAAGCTTGAGAAATTCCTTAATTATAAAATAAAAAACTGAAACAATCTCCCAATATTGGTAAAAAAATAAGAAATAAATATTTAAAACCACTGTTAAGCCAGAACACAAGGCTTGTCTTCTGGCTTAACAATGTTTTTAAGTATTTAAACCCCCTAATTATCTCTTTATAGCTGCTACAATAAAAAACAGTAAACCCTGCAATTTGTGGTATGCATTTAAGATATTTAGATTATGTTTCAGTAATGGTATACATTTCAGCACTTTGTAAGGAGTGGAGAGATCTAGACTTCCCATTTTACTATTGATACTCCTGGCATTTAGTAAAGACACATTCATCTCTGATTTATCTTATCCTGTGTTTTATTTTTTTTTCATTTCTTTTTGTATTAGAATTTGAAGAGGTCTAAAACAGGTACTGTTAAGATTAAAATATCTTCTCAGTGCTCAAACTCAACACAGGAGAGGTGAAACCCTTCATAGTCAAATCATTCTGGCTGGATATATGTCTCACTCCAAGCTAACTGGCATTGATCCCTCCAGTCAATGACATCATGTGCTTAACCCCTGACTGAATGCCACTGCTTTGTTACTATGTTCTTATTCCATTACCTCAGATGTGATAATCTGAGGTAAGGGAAGGAAGTTGATAAGCAGCTGTGCTTTTATGTGCTTCAGGTGATGTTTGATGAACACAGTATATCCTTTGGTATATCCAAGAGAAAGTACCTTCTAATACTACTCACTCCAACACAAGTAATGACAATCTTACAATTAGCATTATTCTTGGTTGACTTAGTTGAGGTATATTTATTTTGGCTGCAGGCAAGCGTCACACTTTCACCAGACCAGAAAGTTATGTGCATCATTTATATATGGTGGTGTTACCAATTGCTTGGATGTTTTTGGTGATGTCAGGTTGCAATATCTACCTTACGGACTTTTGAGTTTGGTTTGGTTCAGTGGTAACCCCAGGTATTTTTAGTTATAGACTCTCCTCACTGACGTGGCATGGTGAATTGTATGTTTGGCTTATTGGTTAGTGAGAAATTTACCTTGTATCCTACATGTATGAAGTAGAATGAGTTTTCACAAAATAAAAATAATTTGGATAAAGGTGTTGTATGGCATGTTAAATGAGGTTTGGTAACACACCATTTTATCCAGGGACATCTTCAGGTGTGTGTTAGGTAGAAATACTAATGAGAATTAAGCGGGTAGTGGAAGAAAGTTAGTTGGGAAGGGGATGAAAGGCTTAAGTTGGGAAAGTAGGATGATTGGGAGGAATGTAAGGGTAAGGATGGGGCTTAATGGTTTTTATGCAAGTGTAACTGGGTAAGGAATCACATTTTGGCATGCAATTGCTACCCACCTTCCCTCCTTATTTTGGAATATCGGGGATTATGTGATCATTTTATAGGTTTGGGTAGGTAGAGAAGGGGGACAGGCTTGAAAGTGAGCGATTGGATGCTGCCTGATAAGCAAAAGTAAGCGAGTGGAGGTAAGGAAGCTGCTTATTTGGTCAGTGTGAGCAAGGTCATACTGCCCTAGTTAACAGTTATATGAATGTTTATGCTGTGATTAATAAATTAAAATATTAGTCAATAAATTTATGTTTATGGAAGTTTAATAAAGGTCGTCAAATGTCATTTTGTGAGGTATGTTTATTGAAAGGGACAGAGGCAAATTAATTTTAATCTTATTTAAAACCTACTGATATGGTAAGTTTTGTAATAAGATTTATTTTTAAAGAGATCATGCATTATTTACTGATACTTAGTAGGACTATACTAGGCATTAGGTCCAAGATTTTAAAAGTAAGTTGCAAAAGGTGGTCAAAGCTGTGGGCATTGTATGTGACTAGAGAGCTGGAGGTTGTGAATGGCACAGTAATTGAAGGCAGGATCTTTCTAATATTTGTTTACTATTTATTTTACTTATTTTAGTCTGTTTACTGATATCAAATGGATCATTAGTGAGGCTGAAGCAAATGTGATACCTTCTGGAATGGCTTTTAAAGTCCGATGTACATAAGGGGTAGGTAACATGAAATCTTCTAGGTGTAAGAATGCAACAGTTACAGAGTGGTTAGGGTGTAAAAAATTGAAAATGTTCACAGAACAATCTTACCTGACAGTTCTCACCATAACCCTTCGCCTGTTGTCCTTACTTTAAATAAGATTATATTTCTTTGTTCCTTCCACAATTCAGAGAGAATTAATAACCATGGAATTATGGAATGTATGCAAATGTTTGTTTTATGGCATCTCGTGTATCCGATAACATTATATGAGAGTGTTTTGGGGAAAAGCTCAGAAATATATCTTATATAATCCATTTTAGAATTCACCATTACATAATTAAGACACAATATGCTCCAGTCTAGAGACACTGGCAACACTTAATAACTTATATCACATTATTGTTTCAGAAATAACTAGTTTTAACCCTAGAATTTTCTAGAATTATAAGCATAAAGCAACAAACCAATTCAATACAAAGGAACGCTCCCAAGTTAGACAGTCTTATGCTCGACAATAGACAATAAATTACTAGAAGACATGGTGAACTGTAACATGGCAAAGCATAAATGATACTTAATTCTAAAGTAATTCCATTAATATTACTTTATAAAGAAAACAAATTCCAGGTTTAAAGGTGTATAATTTTCTATAAATTTGCATAAAAAATATTCACATCTTGGAACGCATGCAAGCTAGATTGCTCTCAGAAAAAGAATGTAGTGCAATATTGATTGACATTAAAATATGTGATCACAGCATCGTAGTCACTAAAATAAAAACTGAAACTTTATCCAGCACTTAATAAACAATTTTGCAGGGAGGCTTCACACATTGACACCTCCTCAGTGTTGGTGGCAGTAAACCCTACTCTCATTCTACTTTTAAATACTAACGTTGAGATTACCTTGAAGTAAGAGAAGTTCTCTGCAATCACAATCTTAGTATAACAATTACAGTGACCATATTTTTGTAACTGCACTTGAGACTTTTGATTATTACAGCATTGCAAACACAAACACATACACGCGCGCGCGCACACACACACACACACACACACACACACACACACACACACACACACACACACACGCACATGCACGCAAGGAGCTATTGATACATGCAGCCTGGGGAGTAAGTAGCTACCTGTGCCTATATAGGGGGTTGATATTTCCAGTATGTTTAAGATATGTCCTTATAAATTTTCTACATACTGTTTTCCCACACTGGATTAACCTCAGTGATTTAGCAGTTACCTAGTAAAGTAACTTTCTGCTTTAGTTCTTGTACAGGTTGGGCTAAGAATTGTGGCTGTTCAGGGTCCAAAAATGGTATCATCGTTGTTGCAAACTACTTGTGGAATATTGAAGAAAAACAAAGTAGAACAGAACCTGTGGTAGATACGTTACTTGTCCCATGTGAAATTTTACAATATGAAAAAATGTTAAAGACTAGAAGGTACTGAAAATCATTATCAGCAGAAGAGGAAGAATCACTGAAACCAAACTTGCTATCCATTTGAATAATCAGCTACAAAGATCAGGTCTGAGTTTCTCTGGCTAAGTGATGAGTCTGTTTTGTCTGCAAGCACATACAGCACACAATGCTCAGTGGAAGGTAACACAGATGTCTGTGGTATACATCAGAAAATATAAGGACACAGTATAAAATAACTTGCTATGATTATGACAGATTAAAATGTGGCTTAAAGAGAGAAAAGATAGAAGCATCACATTCCTTCATGGGCTAACCTACTTAAAAAGAGATTCACAATTGAATGATGACTCACCCCCTCCCTTTTGCTGCTCCTGTTTATGACTGAGGCACGAAATAAGATTCTTCAATATTTCACATGTGTTCCTTTCTATACTCATTTGGATCTATATACCACAAGCTCTATTTTATTTGACTGATATCTTGTTCCATATACTAACCAGGTCAGTAGGCTTTCCATCCTGATTTTTATAATAACTAGGGTGCTGTTTATGACCTACTCCAAGCATCAGATAAGAGAAATCATGTATTCAAGCATCAGATAAGAGAAATCATGCATTCAAGGATCGGTTAAGAGAAATCATGCATTCAAGCACTCTTCACATGACTTATAGCTTGTTTTTTGCTTTCAGTAAGACAGCATACTCCCCTTCCTAGTTATTATGCTAACCCATGTTTGCTCATGATCTATTTAAAACACCAAATGGACAATTATTTTATCTTTCATTGTGGGGAGAGGAGTCACCCCTTTCCCACTCATTGCATATTAAACTTCTATGGGATTTGATCTGTATGTCAAAATGAGAAAATAAATTAGACAGGAGAAGAAGGGAAATGTCAGAGTAGAAAGAATGATTCCCACCTGGAAATCATGGTAACCTTAGTTTGTCTCCAGACAGCCGGTAATTAAGATGATGCGTTTACCATACATCTGTAATATAACTAATAGCTGCAATTTACATATATTTTACCACTGCTTGGATTTGCACACACTAATCTTGTACCACAAAGGTAATGTTGTAAACCACTGACGTGATAGCACAATATCTCAAAAACTCTACAGCAAATTTCAGGGTTGGCATAATGCTTAAAGTCTTTACTTCACAAATGCAAGGTGCAAGATTTGATTCTGATCCTTGCTTATTGGTTAAATGTGTAATATTGTGAAGTCTGACAGCCTAGTATTAATCTAAGAACCTAGAAATGAGCCTAAAGTGGTTACAGAGAGGATAAAACTTCTGCTAGTGTGGAATGACAATATGCAAGAACATCTGTCCATGGTGAGCTGAGGAAGGATGATCAGAACTCATTCTTGCCTCCCAAATTCTTTTTGCTTAAGCATGTCAAAAGATTTTATCTCAACAGTCCATATCATGAACACTGTTATATTCAAAGGTAAAACTTATCACTCAATAGAAGAAAAAGTATTTGTTAACCAAGTAACCCCACCTACTTGGTTATTAGCTTTCTGAAATGATCTCAGGGTAAGATATTTTTAGAGGAGTACCAGTGATAGATTATTTTTAATTCATTTTGTAAGAAGGTCAGAAGGTGTGTGCATGTGTGTATGTATGTATTATATATAACTATGTATTTGAATGCCTGTTTTCTACAAAGAAAGATGAACATTTCAGGAAATTATACAATGACATCTCATTAGTACTAAAAAACATACAGACTGATTGGTCAGTCCAACCAGTGTGCCTGTTGTAAATCGAACATATAGGGCTAGAATAAGTGTGGCTGCTGCAGTACCATGCAGTGGCCAGACTTTTCTACTGATATATACTGAAGAGAGCAGGCTAAATACAAGAAAAATATGGTATGTTGTGGAAAACCAAAGAAACATCAATGTATATGACTTTCCTTCTAGTTTGCACTGCCTCAGCAGACTGCGGTACCTCTGAACTGTCCTGATTTTTGGAGGAGAATGTTCACATTTTTGTCTCATTATTAAAAAAAAAAAAAAGAGATTCTTTTTTCTCCATTGCTTCTGTTAAACAGCACTGATGTGTTGTGCAGACATGGGAATGTAAGTCCCACACCCATGTGCAGCACGTCAGAAAATGAAGAACGGAGAAACAATGCAGAGGAACACTACACTGCCATTATATAAAGACATCATTTAAGAAAGTTAAGTAATTTGTTTCTTGAATAAGGTCATTGCTTAATAGCAATAACCTATGACTGGGTTTGGGTAATACTGAATTTACCCATGGTTGTCTTTGTTCACTTGGTCTTTGCCCCTGTGATCAAACCATATCAATCATGGGTAAATCCAGCATTACCCACACCCAGTCATAGGTTATTGCTTATATAACATACAACTGAACAGTGGGCAAAATGTAAAACCCCAGATGTGCTATATGCTGAGAATAAATGACTAAATCTGTAAATATTTTGGTTAATTTCTCAGTAATCTGGTTACTAGATTAAACACTGTAACTGAAATGACAGGGAGGGAAAATATGACATTAATATCATCTAAATTTATAGGAATACTGTATGCCTGAAGAATGAAGCACCATGAAATTTGATCCCAGTTTCAAGTTAAAAATAAGAACATTATAAAAATGTTTCTCAGGGATGACATTAAAGGAAACTTGAGTCATTGAATTACAGTAGACTATTTGCCATTTAAAACAATAAATAAGAATATGTTCAGTTTATGTATGTCATAAAAATCCATAGATTGGAAAAGCCCCTGTTACTGCCCACATCCAATTAGTTCTGCACAGGAGCTTAAATAAATCATAAATGAAGTTTGGCAACAAACCAAGTTGTCCCAGGACATCTTCGTGAGGGGTTAGATAGATATTAGTGGGTGTTAGGTGAGATGGGGAAGTGAAAGGGTTAAGTGGAGGCAGAGAGGATTGGGAGGAAATGAGAAAAGGGTAGGGAGGGGCTTAAGAGGTTTAGACAAGTGTAGCTGGGTAAGCAATCACATTTGGTGTGAACTTGCTATACTACAAGTGTACGTCCATGATGACCAGCAGGTACTCAAGAACAGGTAGGCCTTGAAGTTACTATTGCTTGGGCAGGTTTATGCTAGTTTGAGAGCTCAGTAGTGGGGCGTGTGGTATGATCAGGCTGAGCTGCTTGTTAATAATTAGTTGTTGATATACAGCAAGGCAAAGGATCTTGCAGGGGGTTGTGGTTCATATAGTTATTTAATTGTCTCAGATTCCATCAGTGTAATCTTGGCAGGGTCGTTTTAGGTAGGCCAATGTTAGTGGCTGGTATAATCTTTGGTTTGTTTCACTCTGTTTGTATCTAGTTTGTGGTCTAATGAAGCGATAGCATTGCCACCCCTCCGTTTTTTTTCTGGAGTGCCCGGAAATCAGTAGGGCACTCCGGTTCTCCGGTTCTTGCTGTCGGAGTCCGGAAATAGCGACGTCAGGCTCGTCAGCGCGTATTTTTAAAAAAAAAAAAAAAAAAAAAAAAAACATTCCCGTCTTGGACTCTCGTTGATTGGCTGCTTGCTGCAGACGAGGCTTGTGCAGCAAGCAGCCAATCAACACGTAGAGTTGCAAGTCAAATCCCCGCAAAGCCCGCAAAAATTTCTGCATAAAAAGCACCACTTCAGCTTCTAGTTTTTACTTTTTACTTACTCTGTACTGTAAAAGGTGGTGCTTAAGATCTGAAATTTCTTGGACGTCTTCGGTGGATTGCTGGTTCGTTAGCCCTGCTGCCTGGAAGGATTGCCTGCTGCCTGGAAGGATTGCCTGCTGCCTGGAAGGATTGCCTGCTGCCTGGAAGGATTGTCTGCTGCCTGGAAGGATTGCCTGCTGCCTGGAAGGATTGCCTAGCCCTGCTGCCTGGAAGCCCTGCTGCCTGGAAGGATTGCCTTAGCCCTGCTGCTTGCCTTGCTTGCTGGAGTCTTGCCCTGGAGGAGAAGTGCTGTGGACTGGGTGGTGGTGTGTTCCCCTGCTTGCTGGCCCTTTAGCTGCCTGTTCTCTTCTGCTGCTGAGAGCTTGTTTAAGTAGCCCTGCTGCTGATTTTTCTGGAGGTAAGTGGACATTTTTTAATGGATGAATTCTTTGAAATTAAGGTAGATTTTCAAAGATTAGTGTGACAAGGGGAATGAAATATTGCCAGCACAGCTACTAGTGATTTTTTTAAATATTAAATTTATATTAATTCACTAGCTGTGCTGGCACTATCTCATTCATTGATGGTGACAAGATGTGTGTAACTATCTAGATGTTCAACATGTGGTGATTATTAACTAGAACAGTTTCTAATCTGGTTTTAGACTTGGTTGCAGTGAATATATAATGACTTCATGATTTGTATAAGATGCTTGGACTGTAGATCTGTCTTTTCTTGTCTGTCATCACCGTGATGTTTACCTTGACCTGTGTTTCTTCCTAGGGTGTCTGTCGTACAGTCTTCATGTTATAGTGAGGCTTAAATGTAGCTTTTTTGTCTACTTTGTCATCACAACTGTTTACCTTTTATCTGTGTTTTCTAGGGTATACCGTCTATACCAAAGCTTAGCTCATTTGATGTTACAGTGAATATATGATTACATGATTTGTATAGGATGCTTGGACTGTAGAACTGTCTTTTCTAGTCTATCATCACCGTGATGTTTACCTTGACCTGTGTTTCTTCCTAGGGTGTCTTTCTAGGGTGTACAGTCTTCGTATTATAGTGAGGCTTAAATGTAGCTTTTTTGTCTAGTATGTCATCACAACTGTTTACCTTTTATCTGTGTTTTCTAGGGTATACCGTCTATACCAAAGCTTAGCTCATTTGATGTTACAGTGAATATATGATTACATGATTTGTATAGGATGCTTGGACTGTAGAACTGTCTTTTCTAGTCTATCATCACCGTGATGTTTACCTTGACCTGTGTTTCTTCCTAGGCGTCTTGAGTATATAGCAAGGCTTAATGTAGTTGCTTTTCTTTGGGACTGTCAATGTGAAATATCTCATGTGGTTTTGAGCTTGTTACAGTGAATATACACAGGATATTTTCTAACGTTTTGTTGTGTAGATATTTAAGTTTTGAGACTACTTAAATATTTATTTAGTGACACTGGGCCACTACCTTGGCATTGGTCAAACTAGCAATGTTTATTACTATTGCACAGTAAGACTGAACACACTTTGTTAGGGCCTTAAAGTTGCTTATAAGGAGTAGCTGGCTGATTATGTTGTAGTCTGGGGAAAAGGGGGGCATAGTTAGTAAACTTGTGCCAGCCTTTCCCTTGTGTATATAAATCAGACCTCAAGTGTGTCTCAACTGCTTTAGCAGGGGCCCAAAGCACTGTTTGATAAATAGGGTGCTGGAGGTCTTCACTTGGCCACTATGGTCAACTCTAACTGTGCCAGTGGGAGGAGGTGGTGGTGGTGAGGATCTGGAGTGGAAAAGGGGAGAAACCAGCCCCAAGTTGACTGGTCTCTGTGCTTTGCACTTAATATGGGGTGTTGCATCTAGAATTGTGGGGCTACGGAATTCGTCTTTATGTCTGCCCATACGGTCTCTTATCATTATGCAAGTTATTACTGTTGCAGCCAGAGGGTATTATGATTGCTGAGTTACATATTTCATGTTTGTCATTGTGTCGGCCCACACTATGTCCTGTTTGTCTTTATGCAAGTTATTACAATTGTAGCCAGAGGGTATGATTGCTGAGCTGCCATGTATTTCATCTTTATCTTGTCAGTCCACAGTATGCCTGAACTTTCTTGCTGTGTTCAGACTCAGCTGGATAACGTTTGTGCTGGGTTCTACATAAAAGTAGAGGGTCTTAATTTGGTGCATTGCTGTAGTGTCTGACCCATGTGTTTTACACACAGTTGAATGCCTTCTGTGCATATTCTGCTGTCACACCAGGTTCATGTGTAACAGCTGCAGAAAGTCCCTCAGACAGGAGTTGCTTCTGCCTTTCATTGCTTTACCTTCACTGTAATTTTTCATGAGGAGTCTCATTTTTTTCCCTATACCAACTTGGTATTACTAGGGTGTGAAAGTCTGGAGATTCACATGTGAATGTGAACTCTGGCTAGTGGCTACTGACTGACACAGGCCCCACCAGGCACTGGTGTTGGTCACAAGTGTTTTGATTTTCTATTAATAGCTGTTTTGGTTTATTGTAGTGTTGAGCAAGGATCCTACAGGAATCATGTTCAGGAAAAGGTCAATGGATCATCAAGAAGAGGCTGAAAGCGCATCTCCTAAGAGGTTTTTCTGCAGTTATGATAAGGTGTGGGAGCAAAGCTACTCATGGGTGCGACCTGTTCCAAATGCAGATGCCATGGCAAAGTGCACATCCTGTGGAACAACTTTCACTGTAAAATGGGATGGGGAAAAGGCATTGAAAAGCCATCAGAAGTCAGACAAACATCATCAAAGCCTTCAGCTCCAGAGGCAGAACCTCGTAATGACCAAGTTTATTCAGCCACGTAGTGTCACCAGTGAAGCTTCCAAAGTCACTGCAGCTGAAGTGACAGCAGTCTATCATGGAGTGAAACATGGCCACTCATATGTATCCATAGATTGTGGAGGTAAGCTGGCACCGACAGTCTTCCCTGATTCTACTTTGACTTCGAAATTCACCTGTGGGAAGACAAAATCTGAGAGTATTGTCATGAATGTTCTTGCACCTCATTCAGAGGAGCTCCTTCTGCAGGAACTTGGCAATTCCTATTTCTCAGTGGGATCAGATGCATCCAATAAAGGGAACAGAAAAATGTTCCCTTTAGTTATTCAGTACTTTACTCACACCCATGGCACACAACAGAAACTCCTTGATTTCTATGAGGATCATAACGAAAGTTCTGAATGTATCTTTACTAGAATAAAGGACATCCTTGTGCATAAAGGACTCAAAGTACAAAACATTGCTAGCTATGCTGCAGACAATGCCTCAGTCAATTATGGAAAGCACAGGTCTGTTTTTAAAAGTTTGAAATCTGAGGTGCCTCACATCATTGCAGCAAACTGTTTATGCCATGTAATACATAACTGTGCCAAGCATGCAAGCAAGGCCCTTGCAAAGTTTGATGTGGAGACTCTGGTTTTGAAAGTACATAGTGAGTTTTCAGCATCTGCTAAAAATGGCACTGTTGAAAGGCTTCTATTCTTTCCTAGACCAGGACTTTAAGGAAATAATGCAACATGTTGTAACAAGGTGGCTGTCTTTGTTCCCAGCTGTGGCAAGGCTGGTAGAATGTTGGCCTGCTATTAAAAGTTATTTTATTAGTCAAGGGCCTGAGGACTGTCACCCCCTTATCTGGAAATTTGTGGAGGCCGATGAGGATGGCATCAGTGGGGATGTGTCTGAGGCAGAGTGCTGCATACATTTCATGCACTACATCCTGCAGGTATTCCACAAGTCTATAGCAAAACTTGAAAGTAACACTCTCTCTGCTCCAGAGTTGTACACCGTGATGAAAAGTCTAAAAGATGAGTTGCAGAGATGGCTAGATGACCAGTTCTTTGGTACTAAAGTTTCATCTGCCTTTCAGCACTTTACTCCAGCTGTCGCACAGCAGGTCTGTAGGACCTTCTGTGATTTTTACAGTAAAGCACTTTGTTACCTACAGAAGTGGTTTGACTATGATAATAGTCCCTTTAAAGCTATGCAGGTCCTCAGCCTCCAACATCCTGTAACTTGGCCAGAACTGCGTACAGTTGCAGACCTCTTCAAATTGGATGTGGACATTGAAGCACTTTACTCAGACTACTGTATTTTAACTGCTGCATTGCCAGCCCTGTTACAGATGACAGAGGCATTTGTAAGTGATCGCTGGGTGACTTTTTTTAGTAAAGCTCCAGACTGCAAGCCACTTTACAGACTGGTGCAGTTTGCTCTTTCAATACCCCCCAGCAATAGCTTTGTGGAAAGGGATTTTTCACTTATAGGGAATGCATGGACTGATGTAAGAAATAGAATGCTTGTGTCACTTGTGAAGGCAGAGTTGCAGGTGAAGCTAAACTTTAACATGAGTTGTTCGCAATTTTATTCATTTGTGAGAAATAACCAGCCATTACTTGAGGCTGCTAGATCAAATGCCAAATATAGCTTCAAGTATAAGCAATGATTTCTAGCAAAGCTGAAGATACTCTAAACAGTTGCTTTTCTTTTACTATTGTGTGTGGTGAACCCTTAATGTACTGCTTTGAATGAACTGGTGTTTTTAATATCTAATTGTATTTCCATTTTAGTACTACCTGTGATATGAGACTTGGGCTTAGTTTTCCCATGCTTGTGTGTGATGTACTGTTGTATGTAGTGAACCTTTTGAAGTATTGTTAAATAAAGTTTTTTAATTTACTTTTGACTCATTGCACATTTTACTACTTCTTGGTAACTGTATGTGATATTAAAGACTTATGCTGAAGGGTGCTAGAGTAAAGGGGTGTGGCTATTAAAAGGAATGGGTGTGGCTTGATTGTGCATGGGGCGGGGCTTGTTTGTCAGGAAATGGCACAGTAGAAAGGTGGCAACCCTATGAAGCGATGCTGCGGAAGCCAAAAAAAAGGTGTTTTGAGTGCGTGTTTGTTTGTTTGTGTTTCTAATACTTAAAACACTCTCTGCTGGTTTGCTTTCTGGATTAATTTTTGTCTTGGCATCATTGCCGGTCAAACTCTGACAAGAAATATGTTCCTCCACAGACCATTGAACAGTTCAAGCAGCAGTGTACTTTGATCGCAAAGAAGGATGAAGGAAGGTTGATGGTCAGCATTAGATTATGGGGCCCCATGAATGGCTGAATGTGATGTCTTGGTTTAGGGCCTTACTTCCTTGTTCTCTGTATGGCTGGGTTGGGGTTAGGCTTTGGTAATGCATAGCATTGTTCAAGAAGGATTCCCCACTGAGTTTAAAGCTAATTTTCACAATGGCTAGTTTGGGTAGTGATTAGGTTGCTTCCCCTGTAGTCATCCATTATCAGTTTGCTTCCTTCCTGGCTTACAGAGGAAGGGTATGTTAAGAAGCAGCAGTCGGTAGTGGCAGTTTGTGGGCAGAGAGACATTGGTCAATAATGGTTATCCACTGTGCAAGGGCAGTGCAGTCAAACCATTGGCTAGGCTTGCATGTTGGGTGGGCACTCCATTCCACCATTGAGGGATACACAAGCAATGTATATAGACTGTTCCATTTTCTGGCGTTACCATTAAAGACAACAACATAAAAAAAGTGGATGCAGAAGGATTGAGCTGTGCAGAGGTATCGTGGTTTGAAGATCTGTGTTATTTGGGGAAGTCATTTATTTACCGATGGAGGTTACCATTTGCGGTCTTCAGGTAATTCCGGGGGTTATGATGCTAATGGTTTCACACTACAGTGGACAGTTTTCACGGGTTCTGGGGGGATGTGGAGGAATGACTGGTGCAGCACATGTGCTGTAAGTCAGTATGCTGTATAGGTAGCACAAGATCTGTACAATCTGTGGGCAAGCTCCACGAGACATCATTACTGCACTACAGAATGTTTTGTCAAAAAAAAAAAAAAAGTGTTTATCCAAGCCATCTGTATGTAAACCCAATGTGTACGAATGTGGCATGAGGAAATGGAACTCTCCTTGAGGCAGAGTTCTGCCCCCCCAACACACATAGAACTTAATTTTATATATACAAAAAAAATTGATTGAAACCTTCAGCTTCAAGTTATTTAAAGTGGTGGTCCACTCTTAATTGTGGAGCAGGATTTTAATGGTTAATTTCTGTATCCTTGTTTCCCTCTGTCGTATCGGGCTTTGTCAGGTTGTTTTGTTGGTTGCAAATTTGAAATGCACTTTCAGCATTCCTTTCTCTAGAATCTAGCTGCTTGGTAACTGCATTGAAGCTTTCTGACTGGTTAGCTAAATTGATGTCATGTTACTCCTTCAGAATGGAAATTTGACCCGTAGGTACAATTGGGTTTTTGGTAAAGCTGCTACTATTAAAAGAAAAGAGAAGTAAAGACTGTCCCTAGTTGGGTTGGAGATTTTTGGTCTGGTCAGCAGAGGAATTGCGGTTCATTGGTGTTATGGTGTGGTCATTAGTTTTCATGAGTTAGGGAACTTGAGAGAATGGCAAATTTCTTTTTGTGTGTTTTGGGCTGATACTGGGGGTTTACTGTTGTAACAGTTTAGGCCGCGCATGCGCAGGGGTGCTTATTGTAGGAATATAGCCAAATGGGTGTTATTTTATTTTAATAAGGGAGAAAGGAGAACTGACATAAAATCGCTAATGAAGTACAGGCATCTTACTTCATCAGCAATGTGGGTAGAATGGTTAGTGGGCATGGGGGAAGGCTATCTTCTTCTTCTTTTGGCTGCTCCCATTAGGGGTCGCCACAGTGGATCATCTGTTTCCATTTCTTCCTGTCCTGTGCATCTTGCTCCGTCACACAAACCACCTGCATGTCCTCTCTCCCCACATCTATAAACCTTATCTTAGGCCTTCCTCTTTTCATGTTACCTGGCAGCTTCATCCTTAGCATCTTTTTCCCAATATACTCTGAATCCCTCCTCAGCACATGTCCAAACCAACATAATCTCGCCTCTCTGGCTTTGTCTCCAAACCTTCCAGCCCAGGATGACACTCTAATATACTTATTCCTAATCCTATCTGCCCTCATCACACCCAGTGCAAATCTTAACATCTTTAACTCTGCCACGTCCAGCTCTGACTCCTGCCATTTTGTCAGTGCCACTGTCTCCAACCCATATAACATAGCTGGTCTCAATACCCTCTTGTAGACCTTCCCTTTCACTCTTACTGGTACTCGTCTGTCACAAATCACTCCTGACACTCTTCTCCACCCACACCATCCTGTCTGTACTCTCTTCTTCACCACTCTTCCATACTCACCATTACTCTGAACTGTTGATCCCAGGTATTTAAACTCATCCACCTTCGCCACCTCTACTCCCTGCATCCTCATCTTTCCTCTATCCTCCCTCTCATTCAAACATGCATATTCTGTCTTAGTCCTGCTGACCTTCATTCCTCTTTTCTCTAGAGCATATCTCCACCTCTCCAGGGTCACCGTATCCACCTCTGCTCAACCTTCTCAGTTCTATTCCTAGCATCACCTCCCCTCATATTCGTCTTAACAATCTCTAAGACTAAAAACTTAAACATATGACTAGCACCTTCCTTCTTGACGTGCATAGCTAGCGCATTGTTTTTTTTTTTTTGTTGTTAAATGCTGATAGACCTCCCGGTTTGAACAACAGGATGTCACTCAAACCTGCCCTTAAATCAAGGAGTCTGAAACATTGAGATTTTCATATTTTTTTTATTTATCCAGCCTTTTTTATATATGTATATTTTTTTATATGTATATTTGAAACATGCCCACTGTCTATTGAGCCTTACATACTGATTGTGTAGGCTTTAGTTTTACATTTTTTAAACATTTTAACAAATGCACACTTGTCCTTTAAGTTTTTTAAGTGTTAATTAGCAATTCAATGATTGGACATTTTGTATTGCATCATATTATATAAAGATTAGTATGTTTGATTTTATATGTAGTCTTATAAGGCAACTGTTTTGGTTGTGAAAGCGCTTACTGTTCTTGATCCAAGATTAAAGTTTTGATGTGTTACTACCACCATGTATAACCAGTGTGTTTTTATGTCTGTATACCTTTCTTCCACATGGTTATTTGATCTGGAGTTTGGTTCTTTATTTTCTAAGTTTTCTCTACTTTGTTCCACTCTGGACATGGCAGAAGGGAGTATTGACATGCCCCAGCTAGAACTGAAGAGTCAGCCAGTATTGGAGTCTGCTCTGTTGAGTAATAAATCTATGTTTGACTGTTTAAACCAACTTTTGAATACCAACATAAATCCCCTGCTTTCTGCGGAGATTAACATTTCCGAGGGTACAGTGCAGAATGATATCGGTCTCCATGATGGCTTTATGAGTAAATATTGTGAACTTGTGAACAAATTCTATAAACTTAAATGGCTGCAATGGCAGCATTTTCATTTTGAAGCTTCCTTTAAACATAATATAGCCCCTAGAGGGCTACGTGTATTAACAGTGCCAAGTTATGACCAAATGCACCCAGAACTTTTAAGACCCTGGCAGCTACTCAATTTAGAGTGCAGTGCAAAGTATATGCAATTACTCATTGAGTTTTTTCGACCCTCTAAGAATGAGTTGCAAAATGAGATCAATGGGTTACAGAATGAGATCTATGATACATACCCAATAGAAGTTATAGGAGATAGAATGGAATCACTCTATGAAGCTATAAATGGATATGAGAAGAGACTCTCTGCAACTAAAACATGCAAACTGCAGAGAGACCTCCTGGATTTCCGAAGCAGGAATGTATTTTCCTGGGCTAGAGAAAGACAACAACAGGTTTCCATGCAACGTGAAGTAACAGTCGGATGTTATGGTAATGTGAGAGGGGCAGTGAGTCATGACATCGCGACTCCACTTCGTCTCTGCTAGAGAGAAATGTTGAAAACAGAGCTCCAAACATGCCCGCAAGTACGGGAATTCAAACGGGGACTATTATAGTGAATACTGCTACAACCCCACAAGAGCGAGTGGTCACACCTGGTAGTAATACCAATACTAATCAGGTGGTTAGGCAAAGGGAGTTTACACATGGACCATCTGTTACTGGTACGAACATCAATCCTGCGACAGCATCCAACTTTTCGCAGGGACTTTTTTTATTGAACAATCCGCTTCCCATAAGAGGAAGATCAAGGAGTCAAGTGAAAATGGGGCAGATACGTCGCCATTCTAGTGTAGAGGAACCTGTCGGAACAGGGAAAAAGGTGAGACAGGTTTAGTTTTTAACATCTCTACACATGTAAATGAATCACCAACTAGTAGCAAAGAATTCACCAGGAATCAGGAAACTATGCTATAACAACTTGGTTTATTGATAAACACAATGGTTAAGCGCTTTCCACAGTACTAAACTGTCTTCATCAGAACAGCGTATGATAAAATTCATTGACTTATATACAAAAAACACTCTAAAAACCCGCCAAAATAACAATTAATCAATTAAATCCTTAACATTGAGTTAATGAAACAAACTTGACTCACAACATAAACTACCATATATTGAAATACCTACTTAAAATAAAAATCAATATATGATCTTTGTGCAAGGAAAAGTATTACAAATACAATCAATTGCACAAGTATAAAGTGCCTACAGAAAATATAAAACCTAACTAAACAATATTACAACATTATAAAATAATTGAATACATAATATTTTGTTAATTCAAAAAATCCTAACACTTTTAAAAAAATATATGTATATATGTATCTCTCTAAATATGAAGGGAAAGGGAGATCAGGTGGCAGATCAAGTTAGATGCAGCTACCCCTCCAGGCCTCAATGAGATGATCCCTACCAAACCCCTTGTTAGGGTCTAATGTATTTTACAATGTATTTTCTAATGTATTTGCTACATTTATAATTGTTCTACTTTTACTTTGTTCCTAATGGTACAAATTTTTGTAGTTTTCTATACACTTGTAGTTTTTTATACATTTACACTTTCCATTTTTGTATATAACATTCCTACACAAGGTTTAATATTACTTGTAGTATGCACAAATTATTACTACATACAGCATGTAGTACCCCATTTATACATATATTCCTTATACAAGTTTTTTCCTTTCATATTTAGAGAGATACATATATACATATATTTTTTTAAAAGTGTTAGGATTTTTTGAATTAACAAAATATTATGTATTCAATTATTTTATAATGTTGTAATATTGTTTAGTTAGGTTTTATATTTTCTGTAGGCACTTTATACTTGTGCAATTGATTGTATTTGTAATACTTTTCCTTGCACAAAGATCATATATTGATTTTTATTTTAAGTAGGTATTTCAATATATGGTAGTTTATGTTGTGAGTCAAGTTTGTTTCATTAACTCAATGTTAAGGATTTAATTGATTAATTGTTATTTTGGCGGGTTTTTAGAGTGTTTTTTGTATATAAGTCAATGAATTTTATCATACGCTGTTCTGATGAAGACAGTTTAGTACTGTGGAAAGCGCTTAACCATTGTGTTTATCAATAAACCAAGTTGTTATAGCATAGTTTCCTGATTCCTGGTGAATTCTTTGCTACTAGTTGGTGATTCATTTATCTCTACACATGTGTTAACTGACGGACAATTTCAGCTTTTAAATAAAGGGCTAACTTTTGTACCAGAACAGAAGGCTGATTTAGCTGACATTCTACAAGATCTTAGAATGTTTGGTAGAAATCTTACTTTAAAGACTATGTTTAAAGGCAATATGAGTGAGCAAGATGTTTTTAAAAAACCTAGCACTTATATTCCACCTCCGCATTCTGGTATTGATATGTTCGTGGAAATATGTGAGAAACAACTAAGGGATAAATTTAAAAACAAAGTAAAACCTACATTTTTTAATATGACGTTGGATGAATATGTGGCCTTACAGGAATTAAAGAATCTGTCCTCACTAGAAATATGACCTGCTGATAAAGGAGGTGGTATCGTTCTTCTAGATAATGACATGTACCTTATTAGTATGATAGTCTTATTGAGTGATGCTAATACCTATGCTGTTTTATCAGCTAATGTAGTTAAGGGCATTATAGATAGAATAGAATTTTTGATTTTTGATTTGTTGATTAGCCACATGATTACCAAACCCACCTTTGAATATTTCAAGGTGGAACACCCTGTAATACCTATTGTATATGGACTACCTAAGATCCATAAAAGTGAAACAAATCCCCCTATGCGCCCGATAGTATCAAGCAGAGGTTGGACCACTGAGCAATTGTCCATCTTTGTCGAGAAGCACTTACATCCAATTCTTGAACAATGCGAGACTGTGTTAATGGATACTAAGAGTTTTTTGATAGAAGTGAGTGACTGCCTTGAATCTATTGATACCAAATGCTATTTTCTGACCTTAGATGTCGAATCATTATTTACAAGGATTCATGGGGCATTGAAAATATTACAGAATTATTGTTAAGTAAAGGCATGAGTTCTGACAAATTTAGACTGCTGTGTGGCCTTTTTGAGATTATACTTGAGAATAATGTGTTTATTTTCAATCAGAAACACTACCTACAGAGGATTGGCATAGTGATGGGCACAGCCTGTGCCAATAGTTATGCCAATCTATCTTTGGTTCAATGGGAGAAAAGTTACATTCTCTCTAATAATGTTTTCTGTACCTCAATAGTCTGGTACAAACGCTTTGTTGATGACATTTTTTTGCTGTGGAATGATACCGAGGAACATTTACATGAGTTTTTGAGGTATATAAACATGTTGAAAACTTTCCTCAGGTTTACATATAACTACTCTTCGACTGAAATTGAGTTTGTAGATGTCAGAGTGGCTAGAGATGATATGTGTTCTGTTTCAGCAAAGCTATATAGGAAACAAATAAGAAAGAACAATCTCCTACAAAGCAAGAGCATGCATCCAAAACATACTAGGCAGAATGTACTAAGAGGACAGATTTATCGTATTATGCGCCTTTATAGTGATGATGAACAACCGAGAGCTGCATTGGGCTCTATTAAGCAAGACTTTTTAGATAGAGGATATAAAGAGAATGCCATTGACTTTGAAATTAGCGAAGCATGGAAACAGAGGCAAGATAGATGTGCACTCTACTACACTAAGAGAGACATGGAGCCTCGATCAGACAATGGTGGAATATTGACTCCATCTGAGCCATGTATGAAAGATGACATAGTCAGAATGCCCCTCACTTTCTCGAGTAATACTCAAGTGGTTTGTGACGTCATCAAGAACAATTGGGATATTGTATCCACTATAAGTGAATTAGAGGGAGTGACAGGCAGCACACCTTACTTTTCATTTCGAAACAATAAATCTTTGAAAATACATCTATGTTACAAAACTAATGATACCTCTAGTACTATTACATCTGATAGATTATGGACATATAGCTGTAGGAGGTGCACAGCTTGTACCCATATCCATAGAGGTGCAGGTTTTGTACACCCCACATTAGGTTTTTACATCAGTTGTAACTTCTATGCTGATTGTACAACAAAGAATGTGATTTATTTTTGCTATTGCATAGAATGTTACTGTTTTTATATAGGCAAAACAAATCGCTTATTTAAGGAAAGGGTCCTAGAACATCTTAGGGATATAAGAAATTGCAAAGAAAACAATGCGTTAGCTATGCACGTCAAGAAGGAAGGTGTTAGTCATATGTTTACGTTTTTAGTCTTAGAGATTGTTAAGAAGAATATGAGAGTAGGTGATACTAGAAAGAGAACTGAGAAGGCTGAGCAGAGGAGGATACTGTTGTTAAATGCTTACAGACCTCCTGGTTTGAACAACAGGATGTCACTCAAACCTGCCCTTAAATCAAGGAGTCTGAAACATTGAGATTTTCATCATGTTTTATTTATACATCCTTTTTTATATATATGTATATTTTTTTATATGTATATATGTATATTTGAATCATGCCCACTGTCTATTGAGCCTTACATACTGATTGTGTAGGCTTTAGATTTACATTTTTTTAAGCATTTTAACAAATGTACACTTGCCCTTTAAGTTTTTTAAGTGTTAATTAGCAATTCAATGATTGGACAGTTTGCATTGCATCATATTATATAAAAATGAGTATGTTTGATTTTATATGTAGTTTGATGAAGCAACTGTTTTGGTTTTGAAAGCGCTTACTGTTCTTGATCCAAGATTAAAGTTTTGTTGTGTTACTACTGCCGTGTATAACCAGCATGTTTTTATGTCTGTATACCTTTCTTCCACATGGTTATTTGATCTGGAGTTTGGTTCTTTATTGTCTTCATCTCCTCCACCTGTTCCCTGCTCTCACTACAGATCACAATGTCATCTGCAAACATCAGAGTCCATGGGGACTCCTGTCTGATCTCGTCTGTCAACCTGTCCATTGAGTCCATGGGGAGAAGCTATATGTAGGTGAAAGCACCTTAAGACCTAAAGCGGTGATCTTTAACAGTGTATTCAGTTCTGCATGTCTAGGGTGCAGGAGGGTGTGCATGTGTGTGTATTAAGCATGAATATTTTGGCTGATGTTTGTTTGGGTGAACTCATTTTAATTTGTCTCTTCAGGCTTTATTATTACACTAAGAGGCTGAGAGAAACTGGACCCTACTTAAGTCTATTTTAAATATAAATATAAAAAGCAGGGTTGTGGAGGCAAGGACAGGCATTTGAGCAAAGATTTTACGGACCCTCCCCACTTTACTTATAGCTTTAACTAGATGCCTAATCACCATTTAGAAAACAGACACCACAACATTTGAAACTACATTTGTCACTGCTTTAAAGGTGGCTCAGGGAAGGTGATGTCAGTGGAGGAGTCTCTTGCTGGGTAATTTACTGTGGCCTACTAGCAAATCATTGCAGTTTTATGTCAAAGAATGACAATCATTTGAGTTGCAGACTTCATACTATTCAGAATATCTAGGTTAAGCAAACCTGTACTATCAACCTTTTAAGTTTGTAAGAAGAATATTTAAAATAATACCTAACTGTATTTTGTAAGCTGCTAGCAAACTATTAGGTTTGCTGCATTTTGACCATTTGTTCGACATTATGTTGGTTAGTGTGCCTCATTTGGAGATGGAAGGTTAAGAGCAAGGCAGATGGTTTTATGATATAAGTTAGCTTAGCTTATACAGTGCGCTAAGTGATGTGGTATGGGATTGCAAGGTTACACCGATTGTGGATATTGATAGGTCCCTTCAGGTGTGGGGTTTATTTGTAACATACTCGACTGGTAGTTAAATTTATAGTGAGTGTTTGACAGGTTCATTGGTAGCATAGCTTCAGTTATGGCTGCTTTGTCATAAATGTGTGTGGCGTTGGTACATTCCTTCCCGGGCTGGCAGGATAGGTTGTTTTTGAAGATGTCTTGAAATGTGTGTTATGTATTTTAGATGATTTACATGTCTTTTCTTTCTTGCAGATGGTGGTTTTGGAACGCTGCTGCTATAATTTGAAATAAGCGTATATAAGGTGGAGCCTTCTCTTTACATCTTAGAGGATTTACTTTTATTCTTTTCTTTGTAGATGGTGGTGTGATCAGTACTAGTTGTGGTGCTACACAGTGAGTTTGCAGATGATGGAAGCAGTGGCGAGCGAGGAGGTTACACATGGGGAGCACAAGTGGGCAACAGTTTCTGACTGAAGTAAGCGGATTTCAAAGTTGTTGCATTTGGGTAGAGGATTTACACTGCTAGCCAGAGAAGGGCAGGCATTTGAGAGTTTGGCAAACACTTTATGGGGGTGGCAGGGGTCCTTGTCAGTGCCTCCATGTTAAGTAATTATTGGTATGTGTGCATGTAGAATTTATTGTTTTTTTCTTTTCCTTGCAGATTGCTGAAGTGCAGTAGGCATCATGTGGTGGCTTGAAAAGGGAATCTGAAAGGTGATGCTTTTTGATGGAATGGATGTTCTTGCCACTGGAATGAGGCATAATGAGGGTCTGAGTAATCACCTTATTAAGGCATGTTAGAGCTCTGTGTTCAATTAGTGGGAGCTGATTATTGCATTAGTATAAGGGGCAAGTAAGGAAGAGGTAGGTTGGGGGGCCAGGGAAAAAACTGTTGGGGCAGTTTACGGGGATTCTACTGGATGAGTGGAGTCACGACATTCATAGAAGCACAGGAACTTATTAGGCTAAAGTCATATGGCTCTTGCAAGCCAGTGAATGTTGATCCTTGCTTCTAGGTGCATTGCTTACATGGGAGCTAGAAGGTTTAAGGGAAGATTGGTTGCAGGATATGTTAGCTGTAGGTCAGGTTTCGATTCCTTACTACAGGTAGAGGTAACATAGAAGAAATGAACCTTCGAGTGGAAAGGCCAGGGACAATCAGTGGTTAAGGATGGTTAGTAGTTTCAGTGTTCTAGTTTGGACAGTTGCTAGGAGGTTCTGAGTGAGGTGGCCTGGGTTCTAGTCCAGAATGTCATTTGGTAATGAGTGAATTGGGGGTGTTTATGGCTGAGCACATTGAGTACTTCATTGTTGCAAATAGGCGAGTTTTCAGGAACTAGCTCAAGGGATGCTGGTTTTCTGTCATTTAGGGTTAGGGCATTAAAGTTTTGGAGTTACATTATTCCCTACAGTAATTGGGTTAATGCACAGCCAGAACTGGATAGTTTGATGGGCTAAGGTGATATGGTACAGTTGACAGGGTCGTGGCTATAGGTTGTCATTCTGTTCAGGTTGAGCCATGATTAGTTGCTGGAATGAAACGGTTTAAAAGGAATGTATTCTCTTGGATTGGATGTCCTGGTGGTACAGTGGAGTCATGGGTAATTCTGCTTTATTTAGTCTCATTAGGGTGTGTTTCAGGGATGGTATGCAGGAGCTTAAGGGCTTTATAGACAATGGGTACACCGAATGATGTTTGGCTTAACCATTCCCATTATGGGAGGTGGTTGGTTGAACAATTTTGGGCAGAAGGGAGGGGGAACAGCCTGGTCAGATGGGTTGGTGGAGAAGAGAGACAGGCTTGCTCTCTTCTGTTCCCCCTCTGGTGTATGGATGTTCATTTCAAGGAGTTGGGGAAAGGAAAATGAGCAGTTGGAGGAAGCTTGCTGAATAGATAAGCAAGTGGAGGTAAGGAGGCTGCTTATTTGGTGGAAGGTAATTCAATGAATGGTGTATGAAGTGAGATGGGATGCTACTTCTTATGTAAAGTAAACGAGCAGAGGTATGGACCCTGCTTACTGAGCAGGGTGAGTAGGTATGCTGCCCTGATTAGCATTACAAGGATGGCACTTTATAAGTAAAGTAAATGAGCAGAGGTATGGACGCTGCTTACCAGGGCAGGGTGAGTAGGTACGCTGCCCTGATTAACATTACAAGGATGTTTATGCTGTGTTTAGAACCAACTATATTGTGTCGAGTTCTAATTAATAATTTTGGTGATCTAAGCTATGTTATGGAAGTTTTAATAAAGGTTGTCAAATATCATTCGGTGTGATGTGTTTATTGAAGGGGACCAGGACAACAGAGGAGTTTTATCAGAAAACAAATGAATCTTTCTTAGCATTGCTAAAATTTAAATAAAGTCTCATAGCATTTGTCAAAGTAGCAGTTCATTATGTCAAAAATGTCTTACTCTGATGTGTAGTGGAGATGTCATTACTCACTGACATTTCAGTACATCAAATTAGGCTATTGTCAGTTTATGTTTAATTGACTATAGTATAGTTTGGGAGGTTTTGCTTTTGGTCACATTTGCACAGCTGTGGACTTAGTATATTTAAGTAAGGGGTTATGGAGGCAGAACTCCCATGTCAAAGACAGTGATGGGCAAAGCATCCTATGGAAGGCATTTTATGTGTGATGTATTGTGTGTGTGTGTGTGTTTGTAAGTTGTTTGTGCAGACTGTGGTTGTGGTTGTAGTACAGTATATGTGGTGTGTCTTATTTGAATGTGGATGTTTGTGGAGGTTTTGTTTTACTTCATTTTTGTAAACAGAAACTCTTACATGCCCTTTTGTGTTCATTGTGATACTGTTTTGACCATTTTTACAGTATTGTGCACTTGGGTGTATTTGTTGCGATAGTGAGCACTGTCCAATTTTTTATTTATTTATTTTATTTAACATTTGCTTACCAGGAAAGTCCGACTTGGAACGAAGCCAATTTTCAGTGGAAACCCAGGGAGAAATGCTCCAGACGCATGTCTTTGTAATGTGGGAGGAAACCCATATGAACGCGGGGAGGACATGCAGACTCTGCACAGAAGGCACCGCAGCCAAGAATCGAACCAGAGAATCTCTTGCTGTGAGGTGACAGCACTACTGCTGCACCACTGTGCCATCCATATAATAAGTCAACATTTCCAATTATAATTATCTATGCCATATATGGATATACATATATATAATTATATGGGCATCCCCACTTTTGATTCATCCATAAGTTGACCTTCAAACTTTAACTGCAAAATGTCATGGGTTAGCTACCACACATGCTCTGAGAAACAACCTTGGCACATGCAAAATTTAAAATAAAGCAGACAATAAAATCATTTTTTTTTTTGCAGGGGGAAATCCCCCTACACCCACATCCCCTTCTAATTACCTAAACTATCTCCCTGTTCTAATACACCTGTCGACCATCTTTTCAGTATACATATAAAATTCTGTTATGAGTGGCTTATGATCCCAAATGTTGAGTACAAAATCAATGGTAAAAACATTTCAAATATTTGTGTTCCTGTTATTTCCTGGAAGAGGCATTCTACTGAATGCATCTTCATCGAACATGAAACCGCAAAATTTGTAAACATCAAACGTCCACATAAGTGATTTCTTTCCTTGGGAAAGAAATCACTAGGACATCCTTGTCAGTTTGCCATTTTCCCCACTGTAGTGTGATCTCGTATTTGGTATATTTAGTTAATGGAGTGTGGGGGGGCGTGGAAAGTGGACCCCCCACTTTGTAGTGTTTGTGGTTATTTGTTGGTGTTTGTAAGGCAAGCAATTTCTTTCCAAGAGAAAGAAATAGCTTTATGTGGAGGTTCAATATTTTGAAAGTTCGCTGTTTTAGGGTCGATGAAGAGGCACTCAATGGAATGCCAATTCGAGGAAATAATATAGAACCAAATATTCATAATAATGAAAGCACCTAACTCCAAAAGTGCAAAAGACCACACAAAGAAAACAATTTCCTTTTGTTATCTTTAAGACAAACTTTCCAATAACAATAAACTCTAATTTGTCTGAATAATTGTAGTGTTATGGAAATTTAAAAAAAAAAAAAAAAAAAAAGGTAAGTTACAGCGTTAGAGTAGAGTCAGGGGCAGGGTTAGAAGTAGATGACATTAGTAATGTGGGCAGGCTGGGATGCCTTCTGTGTGGAGTCTGCATGTCCTCCCTGCCTTCATGTGGGTTTCCTCTGGTGCCCCAGTTTCCTCCTATGTTAAAAAGACATGCGTCTGGAGCAATTCTCCCAGGGCCTCTGCTAAAAATTGGCTTTGTTCCAAGTCAGAATTTCCTGGTAAACAAATGTTAAATAAATAAGTATACATACATAGATATGTGAAACTGAAACACAGCCCTCGCACATTTGGACATTTGGATTGTGGTTGCTGTATTGTCATTAATCTTTCCAAATCATATAATGTATGACTTGAAAAGCTAATGTAATGTATTAAGTAATATGGGCATTCCCAATTCATCTCAGCTACTGACTAAATAATAGCTCAGTTGCAAAGTATAATCTAATGGATATCTTCTTTGTCAACGTTTTTTTTTTTAGATATAGTAATTTATATATACTCTGGGTGCTCTGGTTTCCTCCCACATTACAAAGACATGCAGTAGGTGGACTGGACATTCACAATTGGCTAGATGAGAGTGTGTGTGCGACTGTGTGGTACAAATGGATTACCATGGCAGGGCTAGCCATCCAGTGGTGTAAACTTTGGCTCGAGATGATTGTCACTGCTGAAGTGACATCCTGACCCCATGTGAAAAAATGGGAAAAGGGGTTGAGGATGGATGGATTTATGTATACTCCAGATATCTCAGTTTCTGATGTGAACTCACATAAGAAATTTATTTATCGAGCATTTAGGAGCACTTTGATAATGTCTTCTCTGTATACCATTGCATCGTACTATCATGAAAAATTAATTTGTTCTACTTCACTAATGTGATATAAAAGCCTCACACATAAACAAATCTATCCTCCAAATCAAACAGTCACAGCTATTTTAGACATCATTTTTTAATTGTGTTACATTGCTACAAACACAAGGACTGTATCAATATTAGTTTTTTAAAGATCAGGTGGAAGCAGTTTAAAGCCAGAAAGTAATCATGTTGTGCTGTTCAGACAGCTATGTGATGGATATTCAAACCGGCAAAAAGGGTGACTTGACCAGAACAGCACATTGATATACCAATTTTAATAAAATGAATTTTCGTTGATAGTTTCAGCTGAACTGCTTATTATTTCTGTAACAACTGCTATTCTGCAGAGAGAAAAATGTAAGGCATATTACACAGAACTTAAGGAATGAGGCACTGGATCTTCTCTGCTGTAGATAGCAGTGTTATATATACTCATTATCCCTTAAATATAACACCAGGTAGCAAATCATCCCATTCAGCAAGTAAAATAAATACAATTGTCATATTCATGTTCTTCTTTAGATATTGTGTCATGTTTCACTATGTGATTTAACTTCTATTATGAATATTTTAATTTGCTTTTGTTAGATGAATAATCTAATCTTCCTGCACTCAGCATTACTCAAGAGTTTTCCTTTCATCCATAATCAAAGCACCCTTATTATATTGAATAACAATTTGACAGGAATAATACCTTTCTGCACTATTCAGATAAATAATATAAACTTATTCACTGGAACTGTACAATATCATAGACATACTCAATGTGAAGATGACAGTGTATCATAGCATTATGCAGTTTGTGATCATTACACATGCAGAGGTGTTTGATTGCATTCTATTAAGATAAAATACATGACTGCTAATGAAAGAGGAAAGGAAATTATTATCCTTTACAAGACACAATCTTTTCTTGTTTTAGGTAACATTTACCTGTTTTCTCTGTCTCATTTGTCAAGGAAAACAGACATGTTTTTTTGTGTCAATATGTCTTCAAATGCTGAACAAATGGAAGACAAATGATTGTAAACAGCAGATGAAGGGATCACAAGTGCCAGCAATGATTAAATCTTTGGTGTCTTGCATAAAGAAATGCATTATGATCATCCAAAAGTCTGCAATTTAAAATTATGTGCAGGAATTTTAATCGTCATTTGATTAATTAGATTGCAATCTATGTATTGCCAGACTCCTGATTAATATCTGAAACAATATAAAAATAAATAATACATAATCAAATAACAAAGAAACAATATAAATAATAAATAAATAAATAAAATTATGATCATCCAAAAGTCTGCAATTTAAAATTATGTGCAGGAATTCTATTTGTCATTTGATTAATTAGATTGCAATCTATGTATTGCCCGACTCCTGATTAATACCTGAAACAGTTTTGAGAGTGTCTTACTACCAAAGGTTAAATATTGAAGAAGATGCATTTTAAATATTGGAGCAGACTTAATACCTCAAAAAATATTATTTTTGATAAAAAAAATCTCAGTGTCATAACTAACTTCATAGCCTGATTTGTATGTGCAATATGATACCTCATTTATAGCTCTTGGCAAACTGCTACATATGAGAGTATGTGTTAACTTCACTTCGTAGTCCATTATAGGACTATGGTTTATTCCACCTAAATCTTGTAGACATCTACAAATTAATGCATGAAACATGGGAACTTAACACAAAGTAACCTTTAAATACTTAGCATTTGTAGTAATACCTCTGATACCAAATGTATCATACATAATGCTCATGAAGCCAATCAAAACACAAAACACACCATCTAAATTAAAGTTCCCAGCACTCAATAAATAAAGGCCAAATGAGACCTGCTGAGAATTAAATGATTTACTTTGCACAGTATGTGGAATACACAGTTGAACAAACCAGCAGATATTTGACAGAAGCAACAGGGAGAATGTCTTAGGAATATTTACTAAAATGCTGTGACAAAAGCTGTAGGTAAGTCATAACCAACTGGCAAAGGAACAGGGGTACCCCTCAAAATCTACAATGATTTGAAATGGCTAGGATTTATCTGATGAAATAAATAAAGAAAGAAGAATGGTATTAAAGTCAACTATATATGAGGTACTACAAAATATCAGAAAAGGTCTCAATTAAAAAAATATTCAGTAATTTGTGTTGCCCAGCACAGAATACAGCCTACATAATAGCTTGTCATCGATTCACTTAATGCACCTGCCCTGATCAGAATGTGGATATATGTGTGAAGATTGGGGAAAGATGGGTGAAGGCTGCCAGCCTAATCAAATAGAATTTGATACATAATTCTATCATTTGTAGAAATAAATCTAAAATACAGGCTTGTGTTTTTAAATGAAAGAAAACACTGTAAAATGTGAACGTCATGATTATTGCAACATTTCCCTCTGCTGTAAGGAAAGCCAAGCCAAGCATTTCAAATGTTCTTTGAAGTTACAATTATCTAAAAAAAGTGGTGCCGAAGCATCTGGCTGAACACTTTCTTTCTATTGTCTTAACTTAAGGAATAATTAGAGTATACATGTGACATGTCTTTTATTGTTGTAGTTTCCTGAGCAGGTGTTAGCTTGTTAAATAATGCAGTTTGTGGCCTGGGAACTCCAGATTAAGTGTCAAAATGATTTAATGTGAATACTGGGAAAATCTAAGTGCCAAAATTATGTAATTTGGGAGGGCCTTAGCACAGTTGTTTGTTAGTGTTTTAAAAACTATTGTTCAGTGAGAGACTAAAAGCATTTGTCTTGGACCATCAACCCCAGTACTGCTTGCTCTATATGTCTGTAAGTAAGATTATAGCACTGTGTTTTCTCTTAAGAATAGCTAAAGATTAGAAAGTTACATTAAGTATTTTCCTTTGACATCAGACCAGTCCTACTGTATTATTTTAAGTTTCTGTGTGATCTCTGAACTCTTAGATATCTCTGTGGTGTAGTAGTATTGTCTTGTGTTTTAATTATTTATTGTTAAATATTTTAAATACCTTTATCTGTGGTTGGTTTGTGTAGAGATAGGCTCTAGAGTACATTGCATATTTATAGAGGTTATCGTAATAGGCCACTCTAATAAGCCTTAGACTGAATAGTCACATTACCAATTCGATAATAGTATTGCACAGTAATAATTGGACACCCTTTCAAGGGACTTTAGGTAGCTGATAATTATTAAGCTGGTGGTGGCAGGAATTACTATTATATAGTCTGGGTAAAAGGGCACAGCTGGAGAATCTGTGTCAGCCTTTCCCAGGAGTGTCTGTTAAGTTGTATAAATACTTATCTCAAAGTGCGGGTGTGTGTCAGATAACTAGGCAGGGACACAAAGCACTGGTTGGACAGAGAGGGTACTGGAGTTTAGCTTGCCAGCTAGGCTGAGATCTGGACCCTATAGCTGTGCCAGTGGGGAGTCTTATTGGGGACCTGGAGAGCAAGGGAGCGACCAGCCCCAGACTGACTGTGATCTCTGTGTGCGCTTAAGGGAAATTGTACTTTACTGTGTGTATTAGTTATCCTTTCCTCTTCTAGGAGACAACCTCCCTGGTGTTAGTGGTGAGGATTGAGGCTCCTTGATTGCTGGGCCAGGGCACGGTCATCACAATATGCACAATTCACTTAAGCAGTATCAGCTTGTTTAGTGTGGACACTATCCAGTGAGCAATGTTATTTTCCAGTAAAGTTTATTAAGAATGTTGAAATGTCTTTGCTATCACATAGTTTTATCACATTGTACAGAAAGTGTAAAAAACTGTCTTACCTCTCGGTATAGTCTTATATAAATCAATTTGTTAAAATAAATAAATAAATACAGGGAATTCCCACAGTGCTCCTTCTATCTAATATTATTTTGTCAGTAAGTGCAATGATCTGTTAAGTGAGGATAACTTATTTCTTATTAGTATGCTATTATACAGAGTTTGCACAATTAGTAAGCTCCCCTGTATTCTGAGTCACATTAACTGTAATGAAGAAAGACCACATTTTTGGCTAATTTGTATGTCTGAATTGCAGATAACTACTGTAAATGCTAATCAGCACTTCCTGCTTTAGCTAATACTGATAGCTGTTGCATCCTGCTAGCATAGAAACCCTCCTGCATTCACTCACCCCTACCCCCCGAACACAAACACCATACCCCATACCTGTCATTCTATTGTCAAAATATTCCTCATGTCCCCTTTTACTTGCCCTAGTAAACCACAAATAATTACAGTTTAGTCATCAATGCCAGACATCAGAGTTTTACATTTAATACCCTTCAGTAAATGCATGCTAGTGCTTCATAACTCATGAACTGTTGCAGACGTTGAATAAAGATGGAGAACTTCATTATATGTTCAAAAAAAAAAATCCATGTCACACTCATTTATTAATTAGCATAGATGTTAATATGGTTTCTTCCTATAACAAGGGTAAAGCTGTTTTCTCCCTTTTTATTATTTACCTTTTTTATTTTAACCCCAAGACTTAAGTATTATCCACATTACATCCCTGGACTTAGGCACTGTACAGTAGCCCTGGTTCCAAGTGTCCCCAACCAAAAAAATTGTACAAGTGCCCTTAAGGCATGATCTGTTATCTCTTGGTGCTTAGTGTTAAGCCGTACCCATGTAGTGAAGAGTTATTCCTCGTGCCTAGTGTTCCCCCTGACAAATATCTTTAGAGTTTTTAATATATATATATATATATATATATATATATATATATATATATATATATATATATATATCCAAAACTCATAACATCTAAATTCAAAACATCGAGACCACAACATCTAAAACCCAAAACAACTAAAACTCATAACACTGAATTTCATAATATCGAAAATGTATAATATGGAATAGTGTATCATGAAATGTGCAAATGTTATAGTTTAATCTGTTATTCTTGTGGTATCAGTATGAGATGTTGTAGTTTTTATTTCTATAGTTATTATTTTTATAGTGTAGGAATTAATACTCTTTATATAGTGTTTATTTTACAATTCTGTATGTCTTTTTAGGCCATGCAGTTAAGTGATATAGACATTATGTGTACATTCTTTATGGTGATCGCAATACAGTGGGGTTAGGAAATTAACTTTTTCCCACTGTAGTGCGATCTCAGAGTTGGTATTTTTAATTTAAGGGGAGTATTGGGGCAGAGCCCCCCACATGGGGGTTCATTGGGCTAGCCCCCGGCAGAAACATAGTAAAAAGTGTGTTTGTTAGATTGGTGTTGTTATAGGTGGAGGGGATGTTATTTTCATGTGATTTGTAGTGCTCGGTGTTGTGATACAAAGTTTTGATGTTATGAAATTTGATGTTATGAGTTTTAAATGTTTTGGGTTTTAGATATTTTAAATTTAGATATTATGAAATTTAGATGTTTTGAAGTGTAACCATCCTCTCCTATCAGCACTGTCAACTGCCCTAGCTGCTAATCAGACTCAGGCCACTTGGGTAATAGTCCAAACTTTATCTTTCTATACCATCAGCGATGGGCAAGTGCAATGTTTTTGTTAAGTGTTGGAACATCAGATGGTTTATCTTCCATTTAATAATGGTAATATCTTTACCTTCTTTACCCAACAGCACTATACATTCCTCTAAGGAGTTACTGGACTCTCCACTTGCATAACAGAAATATGTGTTATCCAGCTCAAAGTGTTCTACACCTTTCCAGTAGGTAGAAGGCAAAGATTATTCACTCACATACAACACCATTTACCCATGCTCACTAAATTGCTTACTTACAAATACTGGATCCCAGTCAGTACAGTTTTGTGAAGTGTAAGTCTTGCTTGATTTATTTGGCTGACTTTTTGGCAAGGCAGACTGATGTCACTGATGGGGGTCATTCTGTCCTAGTAACTTATCTTAAACTTGCCAAAGTATACAATAAAGCTCACCATGAAGACTTACTTGATAAACATATGACCTATATATGAACCTGTATATTACTCAGCTGATTGCTAATTGGCTCTCTAATCATGCATACAGAGTTAAGAATTTATGATACCATCTCATATAATAACCTAGTTAGAACTGTTTCCTATACTAGACAATTAAAGAGTTAGGGTTTTATAATTACCCAGATAAATTAAAAAAAAAAATCACACTTTTTTCCATCTCAGACTGATTCCTCTGTCTTGCTTTTGTGTTGTAAAAGATCCTGCTTTCCTACATCTTCTGCAAATTAGAAACGTGTAATTTTAGGAATACTCTCAACTTACATTACAACATAAAGATAACTTTGTGGAAGTGCTGGTTAATTACCTTAAGGACACCTACCTGGAAAACAAACTGTGATGCATGCTTAATGGCATAACATTTTAGCCTCCTTTCAGTTATGTCTCAATGACTTGAGTACGGTCCTTATTGACGAGGTATGGGCTATTTATGGTTGTTTAACCTGTCTGCCTTCTATTAACCATTAAATCTGTCCTTTCTCTCATCTCCAGGTACTATTCTGCATTTCCCTCTTAATCTAACCAGTCTTTCACATTCATCTACTATCCCACATCTCGTAGGCTGTGTGTCTCAGTATATAATTATTCTCCAAACACACAAGAAATGCTTAAACATGGATAAGGTTTACCATGCATTGCAGTCATCACTCTCTTTTTACCTTTTTAATAAAACAGCTTGGTGTGTCAATGGACACCACTCTGAAACATCTTATTAGGCCTGGAACATTATTCATTATATAAAACTTAGAAAATTACCATATGATGCATATCAGCTGTGCATCATTTTCATATAGTGTTTCACAGATGTGTAAATTAATTGCATAGAGATACATATTTTGCATTTCACTTCGGCATTCTTGCAATAAATGCACTTTTGGGAGGCAAACTTTTATTTAACATTTTAAGCTTAAAGATTTCAAAAGATGGCTTCTCTGCATATGGCATCTGTTACAGACCCTGCATCATTTTATCACCATCCACTCAAATAGGTAGCCTATATTATGTACCTCTGTAGAACTAAATGCCTGTGCATGGTTTTCTGGAAACAGTGATACCAGTGTCACATGACTAGACAATACAGTCATATTTTCTCTTGGTGACACAAATTGGTCTGCATCCCTGCATGACATTAAACTTGGCAGATGATTTTTGACAAGTTGCTTGATTCATTTTGCGTGTTACTTTTTGTGGGCTTTGCCTCACAGATGCATAAGTTAATGGCATAGCGGCATGTATTTCGCTGAACTGATGCTCCCATGCTGGTAAATAAATAACATGTACACATTTATTTTTTCAGCATCAAAGCTTAATTCAGCAAAATATATTTTCCCTTATTAATAAAGCATGCGCCTATAAACCCTGTCCAAAGAAACATAACATAGACAATGGAAAAGTAACAATGGAAATAAAAGAGACATTCTGGGATATTTATATGGGAAGAGCTAAAGATTTAAAATTAATCAATGCATGAAAGCGGGTAATATTCACATAGTGTCCTTACAAACGAAAACGCTCCTGTCCTCTCACCTTTACACATCCTCTTACCAAGTATCAGACATATCATCTTACATCTGTTTGCATATGAACTCAGAATTCTATCTATGTCTTACTGTCTTTTATTTTATTCTTTACTTCTGTCACACCATAGCCCGCACTATACCTGCCCTCTACCTTTGTAACCCCTCTAGAATCCATTTTATTGCCTGCTTCACCTGACAAATATTATTTTATTTTCCTCCACCTCTTTCTATCTCCATCTACCATTCTGTCCTCCTCCTATTATTCTGCATACTTACAACTTATGAGACTACATATGCTGTATATAACTTATTCATTACCTGTAATGTTTCCTATTTACACTTGGTCCACTATTTTGTTTGTGACATCAAAATCTGCTTTTCTCATTTGGGCTTTCCCAGTCAACAAGTGAAAAATAAATACATAAACAAACAAAAGATATACTAAAAGTGGACCCCAGAAAAATAGTGTGGTGAAACGGGTATCAGATATGTTTTTATTATTTACACTCTTGATATATTCTCTAATGTCTAGCTATACTCTTGATACATAATTTCAGGTTCAGATTAATCCTAGTTGTATCTTCAAAGCAAGTAAAATTCTACAAAACTCACTATAACTATATCACTCATTAAAACGGAAGCAAAGGTTCTCGTACAAAAAGAGATATGCATATACACCTAAACCACCTTTTGTGCCAACACATTTTCAAGAATTTAATGGTATAAACTAAATAATGTTATGCAGGAACCTACAGCATTCTTCTGAACCTAAATATTGCACTCACACACAGCTCTCTTCTTTCATGAAATTATTTCATAACACATTAAAGTAAGAATACAAAATGTAATTTAAAATTAAACCTTGACTGTCAAATTTCAAAATGGAATAATTGTAAAGTTCATTTTCAGTAGTGGTTACTCAGAATTTACCAAAATGTGTTTTATACTGCAGAGTATGCATTTTCATCATGTTCTTTGTCTTCCTGTAGTGCTATGAATAAGTGTTACTGTCCTCAATCCTATGTTAGCTATGCCAAATCTGCTAATTCATTTGCCTGAGGTTTTCCTACAAATGCCAGTCACCTTAGAGTGCACAACAGAACCATGCTGATTCCTTCAGAGTGAGTGTGGTTTCACTTGAAGTAGAATTAATGTTGTTGTCATGTATAAGCTAATTGAATAAATAAGTCTCCAAGGAACAGACAACAGATTCATTTAACTAAACTAAAAAGCAGGAAAAATCCCTGCATTGCTGACAAATAAGTTACTATTGTCGATTGTTTACCTCTCCTTTTTCCTGGCTGTAAGATGTGACTACAGATTAATGCTCCATACAGGAAATTAAGTGCCACTCACTTCATTTAATTTGTATTATTTCTCACATAGCTGACAAGGTTCCTTTCTGTAACATGCCCTAAGGCTGAGACATTCCGCTCTCTACAAAATAGGCAAGACCAGGTGTCCAGCTGAATAATTACATTCACAGGAACATTTATTTAAAGCAGTGGTAATGGTCTAATAATACCGTTTAAATATCTTCATGCTGCGGTGGCTTTTTGCCAGAATATCTTTTCCAGAAATTTAGAGAAAAAATATAAATAATGTTACATATGAATAAGAAAAATTAATGCTTTCTGCACATGCTGTAAACTGCATATAAACATTCTCTGGTTTAATCGACATTACCACACCGAGAATGCCATTGCTGTTATGAAATTCTGTTGAAAATGCTTTCTGTCCGAGTATCATCAGAACATACTGTGAGGTGTTCTCATGCAGAGAGATCCCTCTTGTGGAATTAAAGAATGTAGCAGCTTTTGTGTGTAATACAGGTAATGTTTACTAACTAGCCATTGTTTAGCTAACCTCTAGCTGACTGAAACATTTTTGCATCAGTTCAGAATCCTTTGTCAAGTACACTATTACTTTATACCAGGAAAAAAATAACAGTCTGTAATATGTATAATTCTTCCATTCTACATTCCGTTTAAGAGTAGAAGTAATGAAGATTATAATAACTATTGGTATTATAGTATATTTCATAGTTCCACAAATGAATGCAGTCCTTCTTCTTTACATTCATATCACCAAGAACAGCATTAAAATATTGTTACACTTTGGTTCATAAGTTCACAGGTAGGTACTAGGCTATCTGCCCGAGGGCATTGATAAGCCTAGCCAGAGTGTGTCGGCTTTCGCCACCCCATTGATTAATTAACTGATCCTCTGTCAAGCAGAGCCAATGAAGTGATCCCAGGGGTGTATTTTCTGTTACCCATTCACTCATCAAGAGTTCTCCTGAAGAGTGTTAGTGAGGGTCTCTGCCTGATCTAATTTGGAATTTTGTTCCAAACCATGGGGAGTCTCTGTGACAGGAATCTATCCCTCCAGCATGTTCTATTTATTGTTGTGGCAAGGTTTAGCTCACTAGAGCACGTGGCTCGCAGTGACTTGGATTTCTTTAGATGGAGCATGTCCATCAATTCTGAGTTAGACATGGCTTTGTAAGTCAGGCAGAGATCACCTCTGAGTTGGCGATATGCCACTGAGTACAACCGGAGTGCTTTTAGTCGGGCTGCAAAGGACATATGTTTGAGGCCAGTAATCCTCTTGGTGAGGTACTTCAGTGGTATTTCCAGCTGTTGGAAGTGTCTTGTGAGGTACATCCCAAATGGGGCATTGTACTCTATGATGGGTCTAATGAGTGATGAGTAGAGTGGCACTATAACCTCTTTATTTCTAGATGCGAACCCTTTAGTAATTAGATGGGCCACATAAAAGGATTTCCTAACTACTTTGGCAATACGATTGTCAAAAGAGAGATTACTATCTACCTGAGTCCCCAGATCTCTTATTACCTCTTCTGTGTTAAGGGGGCTGCCACCTATGTGGTAATTTGTGGGTGTTTTTTCCCCCCAAACGGGATGACTATGCATTTTTGGCATTTAGCTTGAGGCCATGACTTTGACACCGGGTGTCCATCTCAGTAAGGCCCTTTTGGAAGATGTCCGTGTCAGCCGGAGAGTCAATTATGGTTCTCAGTTTGCAGTCATCGGTGAACTTTGTTAGCCATAGTCCTCCTGTGTTGCCTGTACTTCTGAGAAGTATATGTCAAACAGTAGGGGTCCCAGGACTGAGCCTTGCGGGACACCACTTGTGACTGGTTTAGAGTCGGACCTGGAGCCCACTATTCTTACCATGTGAGCGGGACACCACTTGTGACTGGTTTAGAGTCAGACCTGGAGCCCGATATTCTTACCGTGTGAGTTCTATCTGTAAGCCAGTTGGCAACCCATCTCATGACGTAGGAGTTTATGTTCAGGCTGGTGAGTTTTTCTGTATGACCCGAGTGGGGAATAGTGTTGAAAGCCTTGGAGAGGTCAAGGTAGGCTGTGGGAACCACCTTTCCCTTGTCTATGGCCTTGGTGACTGTCTCGAAGAAGTCAACCAGGTTTAGTAGGCATGATCTGCCCTTAACAAAGCCGAACTGGGTCGGGTCAAATGTTTGGAGGTTCCCAATGTCTTTGTTAATGAGTTCCATGATGATGCGCTCCATAGCCTTGCAGACCAGGCCTAGTCAGGCTTATGGGGCAATAGTTACCAGGGCCAGTTTTGGCCCTTCCTTTGTGGAGAGGAATAACCATTGCTGGGTGCCATTCTATGGGCACGTAGCCTGTGGAGAGGCTGAGGTTGAACAGCGTGTTTAGGTGAGGGGTTTGTTAGTTTTGTAGTTCGTGCAAGATGCAGCCTGGGACATCATCTGGTCCCATTTATGCTGTGTATTTGGCTTTTAAAGGGCTATTTTCACCTGTGCATCTGTGATTTTTGGGACACTACACTTTTCAGGTATTGTTGTGGGCCCTTTTGGAGGTGAGAGGGGGGTGAAGTTTGCACTGAATCTATCTGCCAGGATGTTGGCAATATCAGTAGGTTCAGTATATTTTGTGCTATTTTGCACTAGTTAAGAGCATATCTGTGAGTTGTCACTTAGATTCTTAACATAGCTAAATAAGGCTTTGTGCTTTTGAATCCTTGGCTGTTTTTCTTTTGAAGTTAGCCTTGGATGATTTCATGAGGGACCTTAGTTTCTTACTGATACTGATTAGGGATGTCTTTCCTTCTTGGGATTTGCTTTTTTTCTGAACTAGTTTCCTCCTACTATTGCATAGCCTGTTTCTTGCAGGGGTCCACCAAACTGGTTTCCTTCTCTTAAAGGAGTGAGTCTTGGTTTTGCTAGGGATGGCATGATCCATGTATCCTTGTAGGTGCTCATAGAGTGAATTTGTAAAGGTTTCTGCATCTTGGGCAGGATTATCCTTTAGCGTGGGGGCTGTGAAACTTACCACCTCTGTCTTAAGTAAGGTGAGGTTTGCTTTAGAAAAGTTTTTTACTGTGGTTTCCTTAGTTGGGGGTGGTGGTGGGGTGTGGACATCCAGAGAAATTAGTTTATGGTCTGATCTAACCAGTGATGGGCTGACCTCCAGTGTGGAACACCTGTCGCCCATGTTGGTGATGACCAGGTCCAATATGTTTTCACCTCTGGTAGGGGAGTTTACCAGCTGATCCAGGGCGTTTTAGTTGATGAATTCCAGGAAGCACTGGGCCTGGGAATTTGTACTTGAGTAATTTTCCCTGTGAATGGTAGGGTAATTGAAATTGCCCAATATCAGGGTGTTCGGTAGGACCTTCATGTTTTCCAGTGTCTCCAGAAAGGTGGAGTGGTGGTCCTGGGTCATGGAGGGTGATCTGTAGCAGGCCACAATTTGCATTGCAGATTTGCCCGATGTTAGTTGCACATGGATGATCTCAGAGGTATCATGCTGTGCCACTAACCTGGAGGTGTAGGTATCCTTGATGAATATGGATACACCCCCTCCTTTTGTATTTTGGTCCATGTTCTGTGGATAAAACGTGTGGTATGAGTTGTAGCCCGGTAGTGCTGGGGTGCTCTCTGGAGTCTTGAACCAGGTTTCAGTTACTGCACAGATGTCGTCATTCTCCATACTGAAGAGTGCTTCGAGCGCGAGCATTTTGAGATATAAACTCCTGGCATTGAGTAGCATAACCCTCAGTTTTTTGTTAGTTAATTGTGCTGTTTACGGAGGTGGGTTTGACTTTTGAGCCTTGCCTAAAAAAGGCACTATGGGGGCAGCAAGAGCCTTGGCCAGTATTCGAAAGCCTAGCGGTGACAGGTGCAAGCCATCTCTTGCAAAGCAGCGTCGCTTGTCCAGCATGTCGTCCCAGGCTGACAGACACTGGATCCCCTTTGAATGACACCAGAAGCTTAGCCAATTGTTGAAATTGATATTTTTTTCTTTATACTGAGGTATCGTTCTTGGTGAGGGCAGAATGCTACTCAGAGTCAGGGTCATACTAGCCTGGGCTACATGTAGTCCAAGGAGGTATGTCTCAGGTCATTCACACCAACATGAACAATGACAGAGTCATATTTGTACTTGTTCTGGAGTGACCTGAGTGCTTGTGTTATGTGGTGGATTCTGGCTCCCGACAGGCAGCTAACAGTAAGCTTCTGCTTGTCCAGCCTAGTGAGTGGGACGTCAGCGTGCCTGACTATAGAGCCACCTATTACTACTGTGTTAGGTATGTTATTTCGTCTTAAGGGCTGGGATTGTGTGGCACACTGATTTTGTGTTTTATGTGTTGTCTGGTTTGTGACAGGAAGTGCAGGTTGTTTGGATGCCTGCTTTGGAGGTCTCTGATGCTTTTGTAGGTTTTTATTTAGAGCTTCTGAGTATGATTTTGTGTATTTATGTGTATTTTTTTCCAGTGCTGTTTTAGTAGGTCTGTGTGCAGCTGGAGTTGTGGTGCAAGTGTTAACCTTCTCCTCTTGACTGTCTGTTCCAGTCTTGGGTGGAGACAGCTTAGCTTCCAGTTTGGCTGTATAATTGCATCTCTCACATATGTTAGTGTTTTCTGGTAGGAGGAGAGGGTTGTCTGTGTACATGAGGCAGTTGTAAGATTGCCTCAGGATATCCAGATTCACCAGCTGGACTGGAAAGTGCACCTGACGTTGCCCTTTGGTCATGCCTGAATAGTAGGATGAGCTGATTAGTCGCTTGGTTGGTGAGAGGTGAATAAAGAGCCTTGCCTTGCTGGGCAATCAGTGTCAGGGTATATTAGTGCTTGCTATTAGTTCTGAGCAAGTGCTCGACTGTAAGATGCTTTTTGAGTGGTTAGGATGAGAGTTAGACTAGTTTCAAGGGAAAACTGAAGAGGAGACTTAGTGGAGTCGGGAATAATTTAACCGTAGCTAACCGGCATTGCCCGGTTCGCAAAAATGAGCAAACACAGTTTTTATAGTAGGGAAATGAAAGAGATAGAAATTAGCCCAAAATGGGCAATAAACTACTAATCTCTGGGCTGGAACCACTCCTCCAGGACAGATAGGTTGCTCAAAGCTCACCTCTCTCACAGGTGAACAGAGAAACTTCCTTCTATCCAAGTAAGGTATGAGCAACTCAAAAACTAGTATCACAGCCCTGAATTCAGCACTAGCCTGAAAACTGGACTATACTAGCTTTGGATTCACAGGATCTTATATCTGGTGGTAAGGTCAGGTTAAACAAAAAATAGCATGGCTGCACAAAGTGTGCAAGTAACGTTATAGAAGTAAACAATGCAATGACTCTATTAAAGTCATCTCCTATATTGTCTAAACTTATATAAAGTAGTGTTTCAAAGCAGTACCCACCATACAGGTTTATCATATTTTTCTGTATTATAGTGTTTAATTTATTCTCAGATGTTGAAGTCTCCTTTTATCATTTTACTTTCCATGATACAGTGACTAAAAGCTTACTCTGCCACTAATTAAACCTTGTGACAACACCTTAAAACTTGATCAGTATCTTTACTATCTTATGACTCCAAAACAGAGCTTGCTGCACTGTAATTATGGCTTAAGTAGTTTAGAGATGTGCTAGCAAGCAAGTTAGCAAAATATTTATGATGGCATATTTTAATGAGAAATATTTCTCTCATGTGAAGTCAAATGCAATACTCGTGCAGCTAATTGTATACTGAATCAAATTGTACTGAGTATATTTTATTGACTCTTCTGGTTAAAAAACTGTTGATTTTTTTCCTAAAAGGATAAATAACATGGACTGTTCAATTCACTGAAGCATCTTCGGACGTAGGCACAAATGTATATATTAAGTGTAATAATGAAAACAGTATGCAGTAAAAATAAAATAAAATATATCAGCTTTTCATTTGTTTAATTTTTATCTAGCTGGTTATTAATCAGTACAAACATAGATGTATTTCAACTAGGGAAAAAGATTAAACAAATCCCAAGAATCAGTAAATGTACCACATGGATGAATGAAGAAGTCAAAATATCTGAAAGGGTAGCAACAGCTCCTTAATAAAGTGCATGATTTAGACACTCGCCATAGGATGCAAAGAACTCCCTTACCAGCCTCAGAAGAAGCTGAGATCCCTCATAAAATCATCCAAAGCTAGTTATGAAAATAAAATTGCCAAAGATTCCAAAGACAACCACAAGGCATTCTATAGCTATGTCAAGAATCTAAACGGCAATGCTCAGATCTGCTCTGAGCTACAACAGAATGGCATTGAATATACCAATCCCAAAGATATTGCCAATATCCTGGCAGATTGATTCAGTGCAAACTTATCCCCCCTTTCACCTCCTAAACGGCCCATCTCAATACCAAAAGATTGCCAAATTCCAGTAATAATGGCCACACAGGTAAAAAACACACTACCCAAAGCTAAGAATACAGCATCCATGGGACCAAATGACATCCCAGGATGTGTACTACATGAACTACAAAATGTACACCACCTCACCTAAGTGTCATGTTTAATGATAGCCTCACCTCAGGCTTCATGCCCACTGAGTGGCGCACAGCTACAATTATCCCACTCCACAAGGGGGGATCCACCTTGGATCCCGGGAACTACTGCCCCATCAGTATGACAAGCCTAATCTGCAAGCCATAGAACGTATTATCATGGAAGTTATAAACAAAGACATTGGCAACTTTCAAACACTGGACCCCATGCAGTTTGGGTTCGTGAAGGGCCAATCTTGTCTCCTGAACCTGACTGATTTCTTCAAATCAGTCTCCAGAGCCATGGTGGACAAGGGTAAGGTGGTCCTCACAGCCTATCTGGAACTTGCCAAGGCCTTCAACACCATTCCCCACTCTGGAATCAAAGATAAACTTACTAAGCTGGGCATTAATCCATATGTCTCTCGATGAGTTGCCAACTGGTTTACTGACAGAACCCACACTGTAAAAGTAACCGACTCCAAATCCAGCTTCAGACAAGTGACAAGTGGAGTACCTCAGGGTTCAGTCCTGGGACTGCTCTTGTTTGGCATCTGCTTCTCTGAAGTACAGGCCAACACTAAGGGACTCTGGCTAACAAAGTTTACAGATGACAGCAAATTGGGAGCTATTATTAAATCACCAAATGATGTGGATATTCTATTATTCTATTCTCAATGCAAAGAAATGTATAGTTATCCCCTTTGAGAAAAAAACATGTACCCGTGAATTACCACATAAGTGACAGTACACCGAAAGTGTGATAAGTGACTTAGGGACACAGGTGGATAGTGGTCTCACTTTCAATAACCACATCAACACAACAGTCAGGAAATCCTTCTATGTGGCACACCTCATCACTAAGGGCTTTTTATCCAGAAAAAAGGAGGTCATTGTCCCACTGTACTCATCCCGCATTAGACCCATTATAGAATACAATGCCCTGTTTGGTATGTACCTCTCAAGACATCTGCAACAACTGGAAAGGCCACAGAAATACCTCACTAAAAGAATCACAGGTCTAAAGCAGATGCCCTATGCTGACCATCTGAAAAAAACTCCACCTATACTCTGTCATATACCATCTACTCAGAGGCGATCTCTGCTTAACATTCAAGGCCATGCCAAACCCAGAGTTGTTGGACATGCTACACTTAAAGAAATCCCAATCCCTCAGAGACACACACTCCAGGGATCTAAACCTTGTCTTCACAATGAACAAAAAATGCTGGAAGGATAGGTTTCTGACCCAGAGACTCCCAGACTCTGGAATAGACTGCCCATACATGTCAAGCAGAGCACCTCTTTGGCACTCTTCAAAAAGAACCTTGATGATTGGATAGGAAACAGGAAATTCACCCCGGGATCACATCAGTCATCCTGCTAGACAGGGGTCCAGGGAAGTAAATACTGTGGGAAGAATTAGCCAGGGAATTGTTATGGCTAGGCTTGTATAGGCCCTAGAGCCAATAGCTTAGTACCAACCTATGAACATATAAACCTATGAATCAAAAGATATGATCATATAGTTAAGTTATTTACCATTGGAGTGACAGGAATGGTCATTATCTTTTTAGACTTAATTCCAGAGAAAGAACACATACTTCCAAGAGAAGGAAAGGAATACCTGAATATTTTCCACATAAGAAAGATCATTCATACTTGTTCCGTGAATAACATATAACAAAAAATAAAAAATAAAATATGAATGAAATGTGATGAAGATTTTCTGTGTTGAGGTACTCTGCAATGATTGGTATATCTCACCCACCACACACCAATCAAAAAGAAATAAGACACCTATCACTGATTTTTTAAGATAATGCACAGTGGTAATGCAAGTGGTTCTGTAAAATAAGATGGTGTACAGAATAAATGGTCCCTGAGAGACATGAAAAGGGAAAATAACTTTGACCTAATTAAAGATGTGTGAGTACTGTGGCACTTTTTGAAATCTGGTTGATAATGATCTACGAGGTCATGAAAAGTAGACATGATTCAGTACGATTCAGTAGTACTGTTTCTTACCTTTCCAACAAAGAGAATATCAGAAAATGTTATGTGCTGTTTTCAGAGTATAATGCACAAAACACACTTTTCTAAGAATCAGTAATTCATCATCTTTTAAATTTGATGAACACACTTTCATTCTTATTCAGAATTTTATGCAATTTAGGCAAGAGAATAACCAACCAGACCAGACAATGCTCCTGCCCATATTTAGACAGGGCAAATCGGAACTCAGTCTCTGAACAAAAACAACTTGCATCACTCAAAATCAAAAGACAAAACTGCTGAAACCGTGGAATCTCCACTGCAAGTATTGTAGAATTTATTCCTGATGATTTCATTCCCAGCTGCAAGAAAGAAAGAAACCAACTGCTTCACATTCTAAAATTAAAAATGCATTCTAATTAATTAAGATGGATGGACTGCACAACCTCAGCAATTCAAGAAAATTTAGCTAACTGATTTTGATGCCAACAGAATTTTCTAGGTGCAAATACTGCTATTTTAAGGAAAGGTTTAAATGATAAAATTAATAAGATTATCAAAGTCTGAGCTAGCTGTCTAATGGAGAAGTCTATCTTCAATACTCATCTGTCCTTTGTCCTTCTTTTCTGTTCGTTCTTACCTCATGGCTGTTGTACATCTGAAAAACTCCATTCAAGATGAGATGTCCAAGGATGAGGACAGCTTGATTAAAAGTATCCAGAAGACATCATTATAAGCCGTTACTACAGATTCATTATTATTAAGATTGTAGTCCTGCAAGAGATGGTCAAATGATGGAAGTAGGTCATCACTAGGATGTTACTTACTCATAGCTTACACCAGATGCACTTATCAAAATATGACGACCTTTAAGTGGGGATCTCCATGTTGGAGTGATCAAGTGGTAATCTGCCCAAAAGCTTCATTACTCTTCTAAGCATGAAATGGCCACACCTAGCTGATATATTATGTTCAGAAAATGATCTTCATTATATAAACAGCAGTAGCAATTATTTGAAAAAAAAACTTTTCATAACACTAAAAATATCTTTATGTAAGGGCTACTATCTTGTCATCAACACTGTGATGTTGAAATCTTTTAAAATTAACAAATTTAGATATTTTAATATTTCAATACTAAACTAATGATTAGATAACCACCCCCCTCACCCCCCACACACACATTTGCGCACACTGCACCCTTGATCTTACAGAGAAACCTAGAGGTACGTGTGATACCAAATGAGGATCAGAAATGGAATTCATAGAGTCTTGACTTTGCTATAGATGGAAGGCCAACAACATGCATGGACATTACACTTGGCTTAAAGTGGGTACAATACATGGTAAAAGAAATGTACCTCTTTACCATACCGAATTACTTGATTTTTACCAAGGTTTGGGTTCCAAATAATGGGGTAACACAATTTTCGAGTGGGACCCCTTAATTTGCATCTTTTCCGGCTTTTTATTGTATTTTATTTTTTTGGGGCATTTTGAGCTGACATCATCACATGTGCAATGAAGTCAGCTCCATAAAACAGCCTACCAGCCTGTCGGAATTGAGCTCAATGGCTCATGTACATGCATTTCCAACTGCTCCAAGCCATGAGTGAAGGGAATAATGGTGGGGGAGAATGGAAACAGGACTGGAATGACAGTGGTAGTTCCGCAAATGGCAGCAGCAGGAATGGTGGTTGAAACAGGACAGAGATTATTAAAAGCAGGAATGGTGTGTGACCAAAATGCCCCAGGTGAATGGTGTGTATGTGTGTGTGTGTGTGTGTGTGTGTGTGTGTGTGTGTGTGTGTGTGTGTGTGTGTGTGTGTGTGTGATGCCCCAGGTGAATGGTGTGTATGTAAGGCCACAGGTGAATATACCTTTTAGCTAGAGGTACTCAGGCTCAAGCCCTGTACCTAAAGTCCCTGCCCACTACCACTTGTGAAAGATTTCTAGATTTGTGCCTCATATTTTTGTTCTGTTCTTCATAAAATATGTGTTTTTTTGGATTTTTCTGCCAAGTCAGTGAAGGACTGAATTCACTAAATGATGACAGGCATTTGAATTTCAGACTTCATATTTTTCAGAAAATAAATGGTAACACAAAACCTATAATTCTACCAATTTTCTAAGTTTATAAGGTCAGTATTTGAAATTTGTCCCTTTTTTGGGGGGCTGTATTCCCCCATTATTGGCTTTGTCCAGGTTTTTTGAGCTAAGATGTTGACAGCTATGGTGAGAAGTGAGAACTGAATTCTGGATTCCCCCATTATTGTCTTTGTCTATGTTTTTTGTGCTAAGAGGTTGAGCGCTATGGTGAGAAGTGAGAAATTAATTCACTAAATGATAGCCATTTAAGTTTCAGTCTTCCTATCTTTTAGGAAACTGTTCATTTGGCATAGTGGTATGTTGCTCTGACTGTAGTTCACAGGGTCCTGGGTTCAAAACTTCACAGTAAAATGCATGGTGGTAACACAACATTTTATTCTAGCAACTTTCCAAAATTATACAAGCAATGTTTAAAATGTAGTTGAACAACAAGAAGCAAAATATGAATATAAACAACAAAGACCAACAGTGAGTCCCAGCTCTACCTTCCAAATAAAATTTATTCCGTTGAACAGATCCTTTCTCTAGCGCCTCGGCCAACAGCCTTTACAGAGTAAAACACTTTAATGTTTAAAATGTGTCCTGCTTTTGAGCTTTTGCCCCCCCCCCCAAATATATTTTGGCTTTTTCCAGATTTCTTGTGCTGCAAAGTTGAGAGATACAGTTGAGTGTCCAGTGGATTTTACAAGGAGATAAGTGCTTCAGTGAAGAGGAGTTTAGTGTTGCTTATGCTGAGTCTGCTTGCATTGCTAATAGCATAACAGGTTAAATACTTGTTTTTGATGAGAAGCCTGTGGGTTCTACTCCCACAGTATGTAGATGCATTGCTGATACTGTACTGTGTTGATGTACTTTTAAAGGGGGTGGGTGTAACAAGTCAAGGGTGTAGCTACAGATACAACAGAAGAGAGAAAATGTTATGCACAGCGGCATTTGTGCTTCAGTGAAAAGAGCAACAAATATCATTATCCCAAATTCAGGAACAGAAAATCAGAATTATTATGTTCTGTGCTGCATTATAAGAAAAATATTTTTAAACAAGTACAGAACATTTTCCAGCATTCAAGATAAAACACACATTTTCCACTGCAGACAGTGGAGAAGCAAGAGTGGCCAGTTAACAGCACCTGGATTACAATGATAGTTTTGATGCTTTGGGATGAATGTATGAGAGGGTCTGTCAGTACTTGGACTAAAAATTGGAAGTCCTAAAACATGCAGTTTACCTAGTTTATTTTGTTGTGCATTTACAGCTATTAATAGTTGATCTGATAACAGAAATCAGAGTAAGTCAAGCAAAAAAACTGAAACTGAAAATAAGTTCCAGAACCTGTGCAAGATGCCCATGGCTTACACTACTGTCATTATATCTATCTCTCTCTCTCTCTCTCTCTAGATATATATATATATTATATATATATATATATATATATATATATATATATATATATATATATAGATATATATATATATATATATATATATATAGATATATATATATATATATATACACACACAAACACACACACACACACACACACACATACATAGCTATATATATATATATATATATATATATATATATATATATATATATAATATGTCTGTGTGTGTGTATGTGTAAGTAGACTTTTATGATGGAAATGTTCTGAATTAGGCAGTTTTGTCATTATTGGTTCATTATTGGTTCATGCATTTTGTTTAATTGCAAACTGGAAAAATGTTTAAACAATACATTTAAAATGTTCTCTAAGTCTAACAAGTGTGCTGTATTATACAAGGATTATAATTTAATAAAGTCAGGAAGGTGTATCAAAGAACACATGCATGTTTCTTGTTTTGTGTGCAAGAGGGCTATGATTTGAAAACAACCCAAAGGTAATCTTTATCCACCACTGGCCAGCCACCAGATGCATTTTCTTTGGATGTGGCGTGGGTTTCAATGTTGTTTCAATGAATGTGAGTTTCAAGGACAGAGAAATTTTAATGCTAAGTCTATTTTCACTGTGAGACAGTACTGCTTTGTTTAGCAGATGACTATCAGTGTTTGTGCATTGTGCTATAAAATGTAAAAAAAAAAAATCCAAATAATCATTGTAGACATAAAGCAGTATGCACATTAATGTTTATGGTAAATGGGGTGAAATAGTCAGGCAATGGGACATTGGAATGGCTGCAGGAGGACTCTGGTACCATATTTTGGTTGTCTGTTCTTCGGATTGCATTTGAAAGTTGGTATCCAACAATTCCATTGGAGTGGGAGGGGTTAAGTAAGTATGGATGCAAATGTTATGTTAATCAGCATACAGATGTGTACCTATTTTTCATGAGCCTTGTCCAGATTTTGTTATGTTTCCAGGTTGAGAGGTATGAATGTAAGTCCAGCCAAGAAGCTTACAGTGAGTGACGGGGTCTTTGGGTATCCTTCAGAGAAATGATAAACTCCTGGATTTATGCATTTCAACCAAGGCAAAACATAACCCTAAGAGGTATTCATAGTTTCCATCCAAAGGGCTATACCGAAGAGCCTTTAGATTGATACCTTGCCTGTATTTCTAAAGTATACACCGATGTCTATGTTAATAAAACATCAATGCAAGAAGGAATAACATCTAATCTTTAAATGATTTAGTCCAGCAATGTAATCCAAACATTTTACTACTAAGGAGGCTAAAGAGTATACAATAGATATTTAACACGATATTTCTAAACTATTTAACCAATCCTGTTTCTAATGAGTATATGTTGTCTTAAGTCTGTAATTGAGACTGAATGTTTTATATTTCTGTTGGCATAAGAGAGCAAAGGATCAAGAGATATGTCTTAAAAATTTGAGCAAACTATTATGTTATATTCAATAATTACGGAAAGTATGACAAATAGATTACTGCCAAGATCAACTTTGTTATACAATAAATGTAAGAAATGTATTAAAATGGATGCAGTAAAAGCAAGAACTGTGGAGAAGGAAATTACACAAGGAGCTAGCAAATGGAACCCTTTAACAGACATTCCCCATTCAGACACCGGAAAGCAAAAAGTAAAACATAATAGCAATGATTACAACTACTTGAAGGTAATATACTAGTAAACCCATCATTAAACATGATTCCTTAAAGAAATTGCAACAGAGAAATACATATCACCATCCAAAATTTTACGTCACAAGACTGCCTGGCATACAACAACAAAATTCAATAAAGTGAATGTGAAAATACTTCTCTAAATAGGCACTTTTTAGAAAAATCAATATATGGCAAGTACGGTTGAGTTTAACTGTAGCACTGTTTAGGCAAACTGCTAAATGCCTTTGCCTGTGTAACTAAAGATCTAGCAAAGCATTAACCTAAAGCCAATTGGTATCTTTTGTATGAGCCATTTGAAGGGATACCTTTCAGTCACTCATGGAAGAGGAATGCTGACAGTTTTTTTTTACATTGTGCCAGGCTAAAGAGTATACCCTTTTGTCTTGAGAACACACAAATGAGCATAGAAGAAATTTTCAAGTTTAAAGTGAGTATACATGAGAGTGATTTAGTAGAACAGTAGCAGATTCAGCTTTTGTAGACCATTTGTAAAATCATAAATTCATTTAGAAGATAAAGAGATAAAAAATATATATTTATTTATTTATTTATTTGACATTTGTTGACGGGGTAGTCCAACTGGGTTGAAGCCCTTTTTCTGCAGAGGCCCGGGAAGAAAAACTCCAAAGTAGAATTATACAAGATTACAAGTTACAGTAAATGTATAACACAATGAGATTATCTACAAATGCATTTACAAATTAAAACAGGTTAGTTATAACAGGTAGTTATAAAAGTGACACATACTTGAGGGATAGTAGACAGTGGAAAGATCAGCCAGTTAGTAGAAGTATTCTATGTGGGAGGGATGTTAGTAGGAGTAGGTACTGAGACAGTACAACAGAGGTAGAAATGATAAATGATATTAGGTTCATAGGTAGTGCAGCAGAAGTCCAGAAGTGATAAGTGATGAAGGCAGTTGACAGTCAGGAGGTTATTATAGAAAAGTAGTAGGATGGAGAATGATGCCATTGAGTAAGAGGAAGGAAAAGGAAGATGGTTATAGTAAAAAGTGGTTAGATTAGAGAAGATATTGTGGAGTAGAAGAAAGGAAATGGGTATTAAGAAGAAGTGGAAATAATGGAGAGGGGTAGTACATAGGGTTAGGACTCAATTTGGTGAGGTAAGTTACAGGGACATGCTCAGGTGTGGTTTAGGTAATGTTTGAGGGCTTTCTTAAATGTGTATGTTAGGGGTATGCTTCTTAAGGCCAAGGGAAGCTTGTTCCAAAAGATGGAGAGTGAGTAACTGTATAGACTCTGTCCTGCAGTTTCTTTTGGTTTGTAGATTTGCAATAGACATTGATCAGAGCTCCTAAGGGGGGCAGGAAGGGTTATAAAGTGAGACTACTGAGGAAATACCTGGACAGGATGAGGGTTTACTGATGATGGAGTGGATGATGAGTAGTTGGTTAATTTTGAGGTGGTTTGGGCAGTCAAGCCAGCTGTGTGACCTGAGGGCATGACAGTGGTGAGATCTGGAAGGCAAATTAGCAGCAAATCTAGCAACTTTGTTATAGGTAGCATTGAGTTTGGAGAGTAGAGAAGACTGAAGGATAGTAAATATCTGTGAACTGTAGAGAAGGTTGGGAAGGAGGTAAGCATTGGCAAGTGTTATTCTAGAGTAATAGGTGAGGCATCTTTTGTTTCTGTAAAGGAGGCTGAGCTTTTGATGGGGTTTCTTAATAGAGTGATGAATGTGTAGGTCATATTTCAGTTGGTCATTTAAGATTACTCCGAGTAACTTTATATGGTTTTCAGGAGAGATTATGGTGTTAAGTGAAGAGATGTTAAATGTGGATTGCAAGATGGTGGTCTCACTGATGGCCATTTTAAGGTATAAAAATTAAAATATAATAAGAAACAATTAGACTGACTGCTATGCATAGGCAGTGTGCATAATATTAGGATAGGATGGAGAAATGGAATGGCTAGGATGATCAAAGTTCTCAGGTATTCCTCCAGTCCCCAGGAAACAAATCACTTTGTCTTACCCCTGCTATAAGACCAATTGGTGCAGAAAGTCATAGTGAGAGTGACAAAATTCAATGTAGAATTTTTACTCTAGACTGCCCCTTCTTCCAAGAAAAGAAGGCACATGATGTTTTATTTTGAGCCTTTCTAAGTCATTCAGTTATCTTAGATATGAAAGTATGCCTTCCCAAAATACCCATAGCCATTGTGGACAGATGACTTCTTAGATTTTAAACAAGAGGTTGTTAATAACAGTTCTACTCTTTTCCCTTTGGTTCATCTACTGCACCCAACGTATTCACAAAATGCATGTCTCATCTAAGACAGTGCTATAAAATAAAGGGCATTAACATATAAGCACAACTGTCTTGACTTCCTGATTCAAGTAGCCATTGTAGATGGCATTCCAAAGGATCAGTGCTTCACTCTGTCTTGCTTTTAAAAGTCAGGTCTCCCTTAAAGCCTTCCAAAACCTATTTTATAACACAAGTCTTACTCCTGGACACACAGCAGGATACAGAACATTCAAGGTTCTTCTTCCTTAGTCATAGGTTCATAGGTAGGTACTAGGCTATTGGCCCAAGGGCCTATGTAAGCCTAGCCAGCAAGGTACCATAGCTTACGCCACCCAAGAAAGTTATTTTCCTGTGCCACTGTCCAGCAGAGACATAGAAGTGATCCCCGGGGTGTATTTCCTATTTCCCATCCACTTATCAAGATTTGTTTGAAGAATGCTAATGAAAAACTTTGCTTGACATAGATGAGTAGCTTGTTTCCGTGTATAGGAAGTCTCTGGGATAGGAATCTATCCCTCCAGTGTGTCCTGTTTATTGTGGTGACAAGGTTTAAGTCCCTAGAGTGTGTAGCTTGGAGGGATTGGGATTTCTTTAGGTGTAGCATGTCCAACAGCTCTGGGTTTGACATAGCTTTATATGTTAGACAGAGATCACCTCGGAATAGGCGATATGCTATAGAGTAAAGTTGGAGTTTTTTGAGGCGGTTAGTGTAGGGCATTTGTTTGAGGCCAGTAAACCTCTTTGTGAGGTACTTCTGTGGTCTTTCCCGCTGCTGCACATGTCGTGAGGTCCATTCCAAAAGGGGCGCTGTACTTTATAATGGGTCTAATGAGTGACGAGTAGAGGGGAACAATGACCTCTTTTTTCCTGGATGAGAACCCTTTTATGATGAGGTGTGCCATGTAGAAGGACTTCCTGACTACTGTGGTGATGTGACTATCAAAGGAGAGACTACTGTCCACCTGGGTCCCAAGGTCTATTATCATGCATTCGGTGTTAAGTAGATTGCTGCCTATGTGGTAGCTCATGGGTACAGAGTTTTTACCAAAGGGGATGACACTGCACTTTTTGGCACTGAGCTTGAGCCATGGCTCTGAAACCAGACATCTGTCTCAGTGAGGCCCTTCTGTAGGATGTCCACATCATTAGGGGACTTGACTGTGGCTCCTAGTTTTCAGTCATCTGCGAACTTCGTCAGCCAGAGTCCTTCTGTGTTAGCCTGTACTTCAGAGAAGTAGATACCAAACAGGAGAGGTCCCAGGACAGAACCCTGTGGCACTCCACTTGTCATTGCCTTGAGGTCAAATTTGGAGTCTGCAACTTTTACAGTGTGGGTTCTGTCAGTGAGCCAGTTGGCAACTCATCTTGTGACATAGGGATTTATACCTAGTTTAGTGAGTTTAGCTATAATTCCAGAATGGGGGATGGTGTTGAAAGCCTTGGTGAGGACAAGATAGGTTGTGTGAACCACCTTACCCTCATCCATGGCTTTGGTGACTGCCTCAAAGAAGTCGATCAGGTTCAGGAGGTATGATCTGCCTTTCACAAACCTGAACTGGGTGGGATCCAGAGTTTGGAGATTACCAATATCTTTGTTTATGAGTTCCATGATGATACGTTCCATGGCCTTGCAGACCAGGCACGAAAGGCTAATAGGTCGATAGTTCCCGCGATCAGTGGTGCCCCCCTCCCTTTGCGGAGTGGGATAACTGTTGCTGTGTGCCATTCAGTGAGCATAAAGCCAGATGCGAGGCTATTATTGAACATGGTGCTTAAGTGAGGAGCCAGTTCATTCTGAAGTTTGCGTAAAATGCAGCCTGGGATGTTGTCCGGTCCCATGGATGCTGTGTTTTTGGCTTTATAGAGTGCAGCTTTTACCTGCGTAGTTGTGATTACAGGGATTCTGCATTCTTCCTATATAGATATGGACCCTTTGGGGGGTGAGAGGGGGGTAAAGTTAGCAATGAACCTACCTGCCAGGATGTTGGCAATATCAGTTGTTTCTGTAATTTTTGTGCCTTTGTGCTGTAACTCAGAGCAGATCTGGGTGTTGCCATCTAGATTCTTGACATAGCTATAGAATGCTTTGTGGTTGTCCTTGGATTTAGTGGCGATTTTCCTGTAAAACTACTCAAGAGTAATAACTTGGCAGAAAATAAATTACTACAACAGAATTCCTGAGAGTACTAGACTACATAGCTTTCCATTTTGATGGCACCATGGAAAGGCCAGGCATGAGGATGCTGCAGTGATACCTGAGGAAGAGATAGTGCCAGTACATGCCTCATACCACTATTTTCATGAATGAATAAAGAGAAATTATGTTTGATCCGACAAGTTCTCTAAAATCAGGGGGTGACTTTCAGACTATGCCATGATGTCCATACACTTACACAACCTACTCATTCATGATCTACAGAGACCACTTGGGGAGCTGAGGATCCATGGGATCCAGTACATAAGAAAGAAGGAGATATATCATCACAAAATAAATGATGGCAGACATTGCTACCATCAAGGCATACAAGCCAATTAGGCAACATGAATGTTGCACATTCTCAGAGTGAACACTAAAATAATATGGTTCATCAACAAACAGGAAAGAATCCACTCAACTGTTATGCAGTTTGTTATTTCAAACATGAGGCCTTCCCAGGAATCAGTAATATCTCTTAGGGTCTCTAAAATCAAATGTCAGTAGAACACCTTAGAAGATAAGCTAAGCTAGACAGTGGAGAACCTAGAGGGTTGGATGCTAAACACTAGCATATTTCCATACTTAATTCACATTTGAGTCTATGCCAGAGACAGACCTTTTCTTCTGAAAAAAGACATCCCAGCAAATCCTGCACCAGACATGGGTAGCAGGTACCTTCTTCATAAGTGTTGCAGGTCTATTTCTCTCCACTTTTCTTTTACAATCACCATTATCATCACCCTGACCATTTTTTTTTTATATTTTTACATTGGCTTGAAGTGCTGTATCAATTTTTGCCACTTCTCTGGATTCAGAGCCACTTTCTCTTTCTCCCAAATCTGATTTACCATTTTGTCTTCTGCTTTCTTGAATGTATGTAGAACCAGCGCAATCTGTTCTCCTTTACCTTCTCTGTAATTGGGACTTCACTGGCTTCTGCTTTAATGGCTTCATTATCTGTCTATCCCAAAGTATTCATCCACCTACCCATCTCATGCACTTCATCTCCATCACCTCAAGCTTCCTCAGCTACTCTGCCTTCACTGCCCAGGTATCTGTATCAATGCATTGGTCACACCCTGTTTTGTATAACTTACTTTCCAACTTCTGTCACACAATACCCACAACAATTTAGGCTAGTTAGTTGCATAACCTTTTATTTTAGCTTTGAACTTCTCATTCGGTATTCCTTTCTCCTAAGCCAGCCCTCCTAGATAACTTATTGCACTCTGTTCCCTTCTCTCTCATTTATAAGCTTCTGCTGATGTCCCTCATTTGCTGCCATGACCACAGTCTTGTCTATACTAAGTTTCAGCTCTCGGTTTCTGTTCAGGATCCATTTCCTGCATTACATCATCTGCATACAGCACATTTGCTGATCTCTTCCATTTCACCTGTTTGCTTTGGTAGTCCTTCACCAATGTGAACAGCACTGGGGTCAGAGATGAGCCCTAATGTGCACGCCTCCTCAATAAAAGAACACTGACCACAACCTGAATGCTCCATTAGGGCTAGCTTCTCAGTAATGTGTAAAATGGCCTTAGGTGATTTTAGTCACATCGACGAATGTCTCCTCTTTCCCTCCAATACCCTTTATTCCCAGGAAATTTTAGAAGGCAAATGAGGTCACGGCAAAAATGTTATTCATTGTCATCTTTTGGTTCAGGCAACATGGATTATCCCATCTGGTTAGGCTAGTATGGCTTGGCCCTGTAAAGTTGCCACACCATGTGGATGTTGTCACATAAACCAATGAGTCAGTCATATACCCCCAACATGACCACTCTAAAGGCAAAAGCATGAATGACCTAACACCCATTACCTTCAATTATGTTTTCAGAGGACAGGCTGTACATTGTAAGAGTAGATAGGAAACAAAATACAAGAACATCATATCTGTCTAAATAGAACAAAATCATAGCTATGGTACCAAAGGTGACATAAAGACTCAGCTAGAACTTCTGTGTCATTGATCCTCATTTACATGTCAGACCTTAACCAAATGCATTGTCCTATACCTCATTGAATGTAAATGTCTGGCTATTACTGCTTGTCTGTCTTGGGATTCTCCATTCTGCTCCTTTTCACCATTAATACAGGATCTCCCTGAGGTACTGCTTTAAAGTCCTCAAGGAGGGAAAATAACTACACCATGTAACCACAATTGCAATCTGATGAAACTAGCTTTATTTTACTTTATTTTACTTTGAATTTGTAAATTGATGTTGAGCACTGATTCTTATCTGGAAAGTATATTAAATATGTGCCATTCTAAACCTGCCTCCAAGGATATTTATTTATTTATTTATTTTATTTTTTTGTAAATTAATAACATGTCTTATCCCTGGTTCATCCACAATGCATTCCAAAAACAAGGTACTTTTCCAAATCATGCCCTACGACTTTTCCAACTTTTATTGCTGCTTGGAAATGGACTGCTTAGGCAAACTTCATCTTCCTTTGCACTATCAGTTCACTAACAACAGATTTCACACTCTTAGATTAATCACTTTTCTCAATTAAAATGTTATATTTGTTTCCAGCTTAAATATAATGCCACCTTCCTCCAGTTTAGAAATTAATAATTATTTGCCCTTTTATTACACTGCATTTTAAAAATTTTTGATGAGCACTTCCCATAGGCAAGTATGAATTTACAAATATTTCTTTTTTATACATTCTAGAGTCTAACCTTTATTGATCTGTGTCTACAGTTTGCTTTACATCACAAAACTGTACATGAATATTGGAATATTTTGCTATAAACATAGTAATCTCTGTAATGGTATTAATATAAGTCAAAAAATGCCTGACAGCTAGATCAAACAATAAATGCCATAAATTAATAGTTCATAGCAAATACACCATTCTTTGTAAAGTGAGGGGAAAACATTTTGCTTTTCCACTCCATTAAGAAAATGTTGCAAAGGCTGATGCTATGGCCAGTACCATAGTCACTCCATTTCTCAGGTAATAGTATTTACCACCAAAAGCAAATAAAGAGATGTCAGGATAATTTTCAACAAACTGCAAATCATGTCAGTCTTCGCAACAGGTATACATTTTGTGAGTAGCAATTAATTCCTCATCTCTACCCATAATGCTTGTGGAATAATGATGCAGAGATTGCTTACATCTGCTGTTACTAAAAAGTAAAATACAGACCATTTAATTTCTCTCAACCTTTTCAGGATGGCCATGAGTCCCTAACAACGGATTTTGAATTTGTTACTACGTTATTAATAATCCAGTTTACAAAAATAATAAATGGTTGAGCTTTCAATTATTGTACTAGATACTAGGTCTGAGTGGGACAGACATTTATTGCACTTTTGTGCATTTTTTTTTTTTGCATTCCAAACAACAGTGGCAGATTAAGATGTACATCATTAAAGTAATGTTATACTATCCTAAAAATAGATTCATAGCTTCATAGATAAGTACTAGACTGTCTGCCATTGTGGGTCATTGTAATCAAAGACAATGTCCCTTTGCTGCTCAAATTAACCTTTCCCATTTGGTATTTTATTGGACTTACCCATCCTATGGCCGATAATTATATGTTACCCTTAATGAGAATAACTTTGAGCATACCATACATATTTTATGGGGGCCCATGCATGGGATAAAGCATTTAGGAACTGCCTCAGTGCATTAGTTGTACAGGGAGCAGTCTTGGGATAAACTTTCTGCTTCCAATTCATAGATCCTAGTTGCTCTTGAATGTAGACAGGCTTGAGCTTTGTTTTACATGGATAGTGAGTATGTTGCAGAACAGTACTATCCTCTATGAGATACACCAGAGATGTGTCTAATCAGATAAATGCCAGCTGGAGCATTATACTCAATGACTTGCCTAATGAAGGCTGACTTAAGGGGGACAATAACATCCCTGGGTCTAGACACTATCCCTTTGCTTATAAGCTATGCAATATAGATGAACTTTATTATGAAAATGAACATGTGATGGTCAAAAGTTAGGTCAATGTCCACATAATTTCCCAAACCCTGAGCAAATGGGTCAACTCTTTGTAGCATGTTGTCAATGTGGTAATTCCCCATAGTAGATAATTTCCCAAAGGATGCAATAGTGCATTTTTGGCTTTAAGTTTCAGGCCAAGATTTTGGCAGCAGTTATTTGGGATAAGCCATTTGTGGATTCAACGACTGCTCCTAGCTTGCAGTCATCGGCAAACTTAGTCAGCCAAAGCCTTTTGGTATTGCCTTTTGCTTCAGACAAGTAATTATCAAAAAGGAGTGGTCCCAACACAAAACCTTAGGGTCTCCACTGGTAACATTTTCTTACCCTGTTTCCACATCCTATCAGTGAGGCAGTTGACAATCCGGTGAGTGACAGGGAGAGTATTTCCAGTTTATTTGGCTTTTCTACTATGCCTGAGTGGGAAAAATCATCAAAAACTTTTGCTAGGTCAAGGTATGAAGTGCTAGGGTAAATTATCTGTTTCTCATCCACTGATACAAGTTGCTCTTGAATATAGACACGGATGAGCTTTGTTTTACAGCTGCACAAACTGGTTAATTTTGCCTTCATCCATTGCTTTGATAACCTTTTCAAAAAAGTCCACTAGGATGAGTAAGCATGACCTGGCATTGACAAATGCAAACTGAGACGAGTCTAGTGTTTGGAGGATCCCCGTGTCCTTATTGATAAGTTCTATGATAAGCCTTTCCATACCTCTGCATATGTGGCTGGCCAGATTTCTAAGTCTGTAATTGCCTGGCTCTGTGGAAGGTCCTCCCTTATGCAAGGGAATAATTGTAGCTGTTCTCCATTCATTAGGTAAAAAGCTTGTATAGGTAGTTAGCTTAATAGTCACCTATGAATGGTATCATTTGGAGTGTGACTAAATTGTGCTTCGTGCTATTTAAGATGTATCCAGGGATATTGTTAATCATTATTGCAAATCATTCTCAAAGAATTCTAAAATCTATTTGTAATCTGTCTGTACATATTTTGAACATTAATATAATTAACTTATGTATACATTTCTATGTTATTTAACAACTCTAACATACATTTTTGCAAACTTTATTATCCATAAATAGTATTCCATATCCCTTAGTCTGATTTCATAATTCAAATAATATTAATTAGAGCTTAGTTAATCTGTCACCTTTTGTTACACGTCTAAAAGTATTTCTTTATTTTTTATAATATATTTATTTCATCTGCACAAACTGATTCAAGCACTCTCTATCTATTTAGCAGTTGATAGTCTTCTTGCATGTATCCATTCTGTAGCCTAATGCCACCATTCTGGATCCAATGGATGATTTGTAGGCTCTTGAGTGACCATTCACATTGTGTTAGTTTACACCAGGGCAGTGCTACATTTTGAAGTAGAAGGACTGTAAGTACACAGAGAGTCCATTAGCAGAGCTTGACATTCCCCTCTTTCTGTGGGTGGAGCCACTGTGGTTGTGCATGGTAAGTAACATGGGTGGAACCACTGTGGTGGTGTATGGTCAGTAACATGGATGGAGCCACTGTGGTGTTGTATGGTCAGTAACATTAACAAAGATTACTCTAAAAGGGTAGTACCAAAAGAACCCTAGAGCACATTTTATTGCCAGACATTCGTGCTCAGTGGCTGAATATTTGGTTTCAGCCTTATTCAGCTTCCAACTTAAATTACATATGGGATGAACTTTCTTGCATAATTTCTGGGTCAGCATTTTCTCTAAGCTCACTTCTCATGTGCCTGCACATATTGAAAATGACCTAGAGAAGTGAGAAGATGTCAATTTACTTTGTGGGTTACCAGATGGTCATTAAAATGCTAAAAAACTTTTTCTACCTGTTTGGTTCCACCTGACTTTTGTGTATATCTTACCTTTCATAAGGCTGATAAGGGAACAAGTGATGGGGAAGTGTGCAGTATAATATTCAGCCAAGTCTTGGAAGGCACTCACCTGATTTTTTAGTCTGAGGCACTCTCAGTTTTGTACTGCCTCAGACTTTTCACTTTGGAGATTGATAGGTCCCCTGGTTTGACAAGCATCTCAGATATTTAACTTCACTCATTCCACACTTACTTCAGGGACATTCTCTGAGAAATGTATAAAGTTAGCACAATAGGTGGCGGCATTCCCCTGTTCTAAACTTCAAGGTAAACTTAGATAACTGGGTCGGTAGCCTAAAGTTCTCTTCTGGTATATACTATTTTGCTCTCCTTGAGGTGATAGGAACTTTCAATTTTCTTTCCAAGTTAGGCTTGTAATGGCCTGCAGTCTGATTGCCTAGTACTTGATGAACTTACACATGTCTTTCCAAAATGGCGTCATTTGTGACTGAGGTATCTGCTACAGTTCAAGGTTGACTTTCTCAGCTGACTAGTCTCTACATGATGCCTTATTACATTGGTTCTTTCTGGCAGTTCAGAGAACACCTCTTTACTATAAAATAGAAACTCTCAACCTTTTTTTGGGGGGGATTTTAATAGGGTCTATTCTCTCACCAATTTGGGTACTGACATTATAGCCCTTTTTGTTTTCTTGGATAACCTAACATCTTTTCCAGACTGACTAAGGCTGCCTCTGCTTCTTTGCACAGATTATGGAATTCATGTGAAATATTTGCATATCATGTCTTTTATCTGTTTGTCTAACCTTATAATTCACTTAATTCAGTCTTCCTACAGCCTCCTAGGGTGCTTGACATTGGGCTAAAATGTATTTGTGGCTAAATATAGTAAAGTTAGCACTATATTAGTGACTGAAAGCATCTCTTCCTGGTATCTCTATTATGCAGTCCCTGCTGAGCAGCTTGTGTGTTTCCATATATTTCCAGACTATTTTCATTGCTGTTTTACCCAGTCCTGGAGGGAGTCATAATGTTCCAGTTCAGTATTAAACAGGGATGTCTCCTTTTACTATGTCTCTTGAACAATAACTGTTAATCCTGTCAATGTGCAGGGGATTTCCTGGGCAGCAATAAAACAACTGATTCCAGTTTTTGCCATTGTTTTCTATTACTTTTTTTAACTTGAATTTGAATGCCCAGTTAAACTGTTTTAGCAGATCACTTCACTGAGGATGGTACACAGAAGTTCTAAGCTACTCCACTTTCAAGTACTGTAGTGGAAGAGCTAATCGTTGACATAACTGAATTCTTTGGTGCACAAGTATCTCTTTTGATATTTGTATGCTGGACAACAGCAAAAAGAATTTCTTTGCTATGGCCCAAGAACTAAATTTCTTGCTTTTTGGTATTTGGTTGCTTTGTCTAGTATAACCAATATTTACTAGCGCCTACAAGTGGACTTCATTAGGGGTCATTGACAATCATTACAAAAAATGCTTTTATTATGGGGGTGGGCATTGATGGGTTTCTAACATATTCTATCTCCCATATTATAACCAGCAAATATAACCAGATTATAAATCAGAATTTATTTGTGACCTTACCAAGGTATCAGGATGTAACTATATGCCACTTTCACTTCTAATTCTTTAAATGGTTTAGGGACCAGAAATTTGCATACTGCTTCCTCTCTCCCTGATTACTCAGTATAACAAGCCATTTTGGCATGCAAAATAGGGGTAAGATAATGGAAAATATTGAAAAGATTCTTCCTCAGTCATTGGATATAGTCTCATTTGCTCTGCCCAGGGTCTCTTCTTCCAATGGGCCTTATAAACATTCAGCTGACACACGTATATGTCATCTAGCTTGAGACTTTCTTCTCTGGTGACCTGACAAGGGGTAGAATCCTCTGCTTCTTCTCCCAAAAAATCTGAGAAGGTCTGTCAGTATCCCATTCTTTTCCAAAGAATGGTCGCTCATGCCAGTATGTACTGCATCCATCTTCCTACTCTTCCATCATTATGCTGAATTCTGGGAAGCAACACTCTTCCTGTCTTCTTTACTTTTGTGTGGCTCTGCCTAGTGGGGACTACTTCCACATTTGTTTTATTTTTTCTTGGACAGCTATCCTTACAGAGTCTATATGGGACTGTTTCTGGTGTACATAGCTTGTTCACTGATCGTTTAATTTTCCTTGCTGTTATGTATTGTACCTGCTTTTTGCTCCTCCCTAGTTCTACTCTTTTCTCACTGCCCTCCCTTAGTGTCAGAAGGGGCTATCATTTCTTCTACACCCTAAGTACTTCCATATTCTTATTTCATTGTGGATTTTTAACATTACTTTTAAAACATTCCCATCTTCTGATTTACTAATGGGCACAACTCTTTGTTCTGCCACCGATGACTGCAGAGGTGGAACCTGACACTGGGATTCCTGAATCTCTTTTCCACTAAACAAGGGAGCTGGCATCTTAGTAACATTTTCACTTTTCTATTGTTTCTATAGTTCTTTAAAATTAGGGTAGTCTTTTACAATGTTCACACTGTGAGCAATACGCTAACATGGACATAGAATGCGTATCTTAGAATTATAGGAAGCTATTAGGCTACTGGCCCTAAGGCCCTTTCAAGCCTAGCCAAGAATTTAGCCCATGTTCCTACAAGTCAGCACCCTATGCCACTGTCCAGCAGGGACACAGGTGGAATCCATGGTGTGTACTTTTTGTCCCCATCCAGTTATCCAGGTTGCGCTTATAAAAGTTTAATGAGGTACTCTGCTTTACGTGGAGAGGGAGTCTATTTCACAAAAGGGGAAGTCTCTGGGATACAAATTTGTCCTGCCAAGTCCTATTGATGTCACAGACCAGTCTGAGGTTTCGCATATGGATTACTTGAGTGGAGCTTGACTTGCAGATATGCAGCAGTCATCAGGGTAGGGTCTGAGATTGCTTTGTATGCTAGACAGAGGCCACATTTTTTCCGCATGGGGTCAGGGTGTCATTTCATCAGTAACAATTTTCCAGAGCCGCGATTTACACTGCTGGGTAGCTAACCCTGCTGCACATGTTCTCAGAAGAAAAGAAAATACAGCAAGCATATCATTCATCAACATTTATATTAAAACAGCTGAATTTTCTATCTGTGGCAATACAGCGAGCATATCATTCCTCAACATCTATATTAAAACAGCTGAATTTTCTATCTGTGGCAATACAGCGAGCATATCATTCCTCAACATCTATATTAAAACAGCTGAATTTTCCATCTGTGGCCATTATCTCTATCTCATCTTATTGCTTGAAAAAAAATCTCTCAGCACAACAGATGACACCAAAAATGTTATTCTGATGGGGAATTATTTTTATTTGGCAGCTACTGTTCTGGCTGAGCCTTCAAGAACCATAAAAAATTAAGTTGTCACCTACTACATACAAAAATGCGAAAAATAATGCAGCAAACACTTGGAGCAGTAAAAGCAGCTTTACTAAAGGAAAAATAACATTCAGGCTTTCTTCACTAAACCAAGAAATGATTTTCAGTCTTTCCAATACAAATGTCTCTGGTACCTGCAAAAGCTATTAATGTCTGTTGCTCCATTCTCTGTTAGTTAGATCTCAAAATTACC
>NC_056728.1:1934618033-1934643033 GCF_019279795.1 Protopterus annectens | reverse complement strand
CAATAGACAAGTTGGTCTCTTACATGACCTGTAGTCCTACCATCAAAATAACATTTTGCCTTTAGATATGCACTGCATTATTAACAGCAGGAGTAAGACAGGTCAGTTTGTGGTTTGGACAGTCCTATGGGACATTTATTTTTCTACAGACAGCTCATCACCTTTTTTATTTAGACAAAAACAAAGTACACTTTAGAAAGTATCACAACACAACATATGAAAAGGATTGCTTATAAACTTTCTTTCATTCTATTTCAATTATTTCTCAGTTTAGCAGACTGCATCAGTTTTTACAAAGAGCAGAAACATAATAGTTTCAGTTTACTATGCACAGAACAAAATAATACGCCAAATTTTATTTTGAAACAGACAGTAAACATAAGAATGCATTAACCTAGAGAAAGAGTTTGCATTTGTATGTTTACTTTATGAAAAGCGTGAAAGGAAATAAAGTACAAGTAAACTTTTCTTCAAGAACAGTTCATTATGCTTTAAATGCATCTAGAGAAATATAACAACAACTATTTGAAAGTTCACATCTTTTAAATGGAAATAAGAATAGGGGTGGCACAGTAGTGCAGTGGATAGCACTGTCACCTCACAGCAAAACGTTCCCTGGTTCAATTCTTGGCTCGGATGCCTTCCATGTGCAATCTACATGTCCTCCCTGTGTTCATAAGGGTTTCTTCCATGTGTTCTGATTTCCTTCCACATTACGAAGACATGCAGTAGGTGGATTGGACAATCTGAATTGGCCATAGATGTGTGTGCAGTGTAGAAGAATTACTTTGGTAGGGCTACTCACCCTGTGCTTTAAATCTTGGCTCATGATGATTATCAATGTTGAAGTGACACCACAATCTTATGCACAAAACAGGAAAAAAGTGGAGATGGACGGATGTGAAAATAGATACAATTAGATGAAATTTGGAAATAGTTATGAACAAATTAATTTCCTTTTAAAATCAGCTATAACCAGATTCATATAATCTTATTAGATATTGAAATATATACTTCTTAAATACTGAGTTCAGTGAATGAGACAATTTCAAGTTAGCATGTACCTTGTTTCAGAGTGGAATACCACTCTATAAAAAACATACCTGGTATATCACTATGGTGTATGCAGTCCTAGAGTCAAGCTGGGCTGGTCTTTGACAGTCACAGACTGGGCATAATAAACACTATGTTTAAACAAAAGAAGGTGTATATGTACACCTGGTATAGTACAGGCACACCTTAGACTGAAGTTTGTCTATCAAAGTACTGATAAACTATTGTTGTTAGTCATCAAGTACAGTATTGTATATTATTACAAGTATTATTTTTTTCTTTCATGTATAATATTTTTTCCTTTATTTACTGTGATGCATTAAGCTTCTAAATCATCTGGTATATAATGTGGTAGTATAAATCTATTTGTAAAAGAAAGGAATATTTAGCTACTTGAACCTACTGAGTATGTGAGAACACAAAAATACTGAGTAGTAACCTAGACAGCAAGAGGCTAGGCTCATTTCCAAAGATTTGTTTTTTTCCTAGCAAAAAACAAGGGCCTCTTGACTGCCTCTACTGATGTCTGTTTTCAGCTAACAAAAAGAATAGAGAACAAATCACATGGTCTTGGACAAAGAAAAAGGACTTTATCATCTTCTGGGACATTAAAGTGTCAAGTGGTCAAAAAAGAAATAAACGCATAGGGTGTTGGAAGGGCCTTAATGTTCACAAAACAAATTATGTTTCCCATTTTCTCTCAACACATATCTTTGTGAAAGACTAATAAAATTGGGCAAAGAAAAACAGGAATTGAAGTTCCAGGCATAAAACACACACACACACACACACACACACACACACACACACACACACACACACACACACAAAAGCCATTCATTTACATTTGTGATAACTTTTGTTTGATGTCAACAATTACAGCTGGAATCAATCCACAGTAGAGAACAAAGAAATACCAAAATTTTCCTCCTTTTTAGCAAGAGACATATACTTGGAGAAAAACTTGACTCAGTCAGCCATGTATTCATTCATGTTCAGTACTTCATTCTTCTTAAGCATTTTGAGCAGTTTAAGCACTCTCATGTGAGTGCCTAGCTAACCACAGAGAACCTAGAAATGTATGCCTAGAGCTAAACTCTGAAAATCTTGATATATGACAGAAATCTGCTATCCGGTAATACTGTGGTAAAGGACCCGGAGCTATGATGTTTTATCTTGCTGATTCTAAGGACCTGGCATACCTCTCAACTCTACAGATTTTCACAGAATTTCTAGATTTATGCCTCATATTTTTGGTCTATTTTTCATAATATTCTAATTTTTTGGCAAATCATTGGCAATTTGTTAACTATCGAAATCAGAAAATAATGACAGACATTTGAGTTTCAGGCTTCATACCCTTTCAAAAATTCATGCTAACAAAAACTGTAATTCTATCACATTTCTATGAGTGATATTTAAAAATTGTCCATATTTTTGTGTCTTTGCCTCCCATTATTTATGGCTTTGTCCAGATTTCTTGCTCTAAGAGGTTGAGAGGTATGGGCCATGGTCATCCAAAATGCAAAAGAGATCCATTTGCTGTAAATATGAGGATTGCCAAAGACAAAAAAATGCCATGTTCTAGCCTGTGAATAAATATACTATATTGCTTAAAGAGAGATGAGCATGGATTTGCATTGATTGTTATAGTGTTCTTGATTCCCTAAACATGGAAGCAGAACCTAGAACTGCTTCTTTAGTGTTCACCAAGCACAAAATATACTTAAAAAACTCTGCCAACTCAAAAGCTGCTAGAAAATAAAAGCTTTCTTGGGGTCTTAAAAATGTCATTAGCCTTCCTGGCACTGGGCTAATCTAAATTACTGCTTCTGCATTGTCAGTGCTGTACATCAGTTTTAGTTTCTTCTCATTAAGTTATATTAAGTTATTTTTAATAATGAATACATTCAAATTTTATATAAACTCAATATGGTGCATGCTATCTATTTTCAGTCTTAGTTTAATATGAAAATGGAGCTGCTGGTTTGAAAATGGGAAAATAGTGGTGGGGCAATTTGTTTTCTACCTATAGACAAGATGTGTAGATAAAATATAAATATTACATTCCTATTTGTCTGACAGAAAGAAATGGAGCTTGTTTGCAGTGATAAGTGAATTTAAATAGCCAAAATTAAATGAAAACAACAACTAGAAAACTTTGAATTGCCTTGCTAATGTATAAAATAAATCTGATTTCAGGTTTAAATAACTACTTTCTTTCTTCATTTTCACTGCTTTTCCTAAAACTGTGGTATTGCTGCTAAGTTTTGTTATATAACCAGATAACATCGGTTGGCACTTCAGTATTGTTAATGATTTTATGCAAACCAGCAGTCTGCATGTATTTCTCCTATGAACTCTGAACCAGTGCCATACTGGAACTCACAACTGGGAAATACGCAACTACTCCATTTCACTGTACAACCATACCCCCACACTCCCCCAAACTGGAGGAAAGTAAGAGAGATAAATAAGTTAAGTGATGCAAAACAAATGTCTGAACCTAAAGGTGCGTAACGTACAAGTATTCAGACAGCAGAGATAAATGTATGAAAGACTTAGTCACCATTTAGACCTGCTGCTAGAACTGGACAGAGATTTGGGATCTTGTTTTGTTTTGTTTTCTTTAAAGAAACCTATTTTGAGAAGTGTACAGAGTAATATTGATTACTTATAGAAGTGGCAGTCTGAATTTGAAACACAGAGACAAAGAGACCTATGGCATGTGAAACAGCAGATTGCTAAATTTAGAGACTATAACCAGGTCAGAAGGAGCCCAAGATGGAGTAGCTGCAGTGAAGAAGAAGGGCAGGATTTCAAACACCCATCCAGAAAGTATTTTTCCCCCACTAAGCAGCTCCCAGGAAAATGTATGATTAGAGGTATGCAAAACTGTCAGAGTGATTCTGGTAGTGATGACTCAAAGTATACAATTTATGTTAATATAATTTGATGACTTTTATATGAATATAAATTTCCCTATATCACAAGTGATAATTCAATAAAGGTGTATGAAAAAATAGTAAACATGTACAAAGAGAGGAAAAAAGGTTTGTGACCCTTAAAATTGCTATGCATACCTTACAGATACTTGGGAGTAAGTTCATCTCAAAGGCAAACAAAAGTGATATTGTCCAACACCTTCAAAAGTTGAAAGAGTGTTTTGCAGCTTTATCCATAACCAGTAAAGAGGAAGAAACGTTCATAATTAGGTGATGCATAGATGATAAGAAGACAGACTGGACCTGCGTATCTTACAAGAGTAAAATGACTCACAGAGCTTGTATAAGTTTAAAAAGGGAATGTGGAGGGCATAGTATAGAGGGTAAACAGGTAGTCTACTTAATGAAGTGTGCTGCTCAGTAAAACATGCAAGATATTATAATAATTTGATGAATATGTATTTTACAGCTGATGATTTTTCAAATACAGAGAGTAATGATTTTCAGGATGTGTATTACTAGAGTTTACTGTTCCATATTACGACAAAGTTGCCCTTAAAACTTAAAAAGAACCCTTGAATTGTGCAGTGGAGTGCATTGTAGGCAAAGCAATAAATATGTGAGGATTCATTAAGGGGGGGGGGGGGGAAGCTCAGCTACAAAAAAAGAAGGGAAAGAATACCTGCTGCCCAAGGGCAAGTACTAAAAGTCAAGGCTTTGGGTATCTTAACAGAGAGAGAGAGAGAGAGAAATGATCTGCCTCATCTGAAGGCAGGAAAATGGGTAAAAATAAATACCCTCCTCAGGCTAATGCCACTACTCAAGCAAAAGCTATTGGTAACCCTCCCCCAGCTCAACAAGTGCCTTCTGCTCCACAATTGTTAGTGGAGATACCTTTACAGCCCAAAGCACTACAGTCCTATTCTCCCACTCAATTTTAATCTAGGCAGGAACAGTCATACAGATCACAGAGTCATTTTAGGCAAAATAACAGGAGATACAAAGGGGCTGAAGACCTGGTTGTGACATGGACTACTACAGAGGGTCCTAAAACTAGAACAATGGCCAGACCAGAAGCGAAACTAATTCTCTCTGTAGAGAAATGATGAAATACAAAATAAAAATATGGTCACAGGATGAGATCAGACAGATAAGGGAGCAATTAGTAGAACTGAAGTCCATATTTCAAAATTTGGGATCTAAAACTCCTTACTGTCTCCTGCTTTCCTTCTCCTTGGCCTGGGACATGTACCAATCTAACTGTGACTGACAACAGTGCTTCTAACAAACATTAACTTGTTACTTTTGTCTCCTTTCAGGCTGCCGAGGCAAATAATTCTGATGTGGTTACTTACTTGAAAAAAGTATGCATCATAAAGGAAAAAGAAAATGGAGTCTCCAAATGTGACCCTCTCACTGGAAGCTCCTAAAGTTCCTACTGCCTGTAGTCTTACTGCAAAGGATATGGCATAAAAATATTCTACCTGGGTAATTTAATCCCTAAAAGAAGTACAGATAGGTTCTACTTTCATGTGAATGTGGGAACAGCTTAAATCAAGAGGTCTTGATAGACTCTAATAACTCCAATGTCAACTTATGGGCTGAAGCAACTCGAATGTCAAAGGGTTTTTATAGTAAGTTGAGCAGAGCATTGAAAGATTCAAAAAAATAATTGGTGTCCTGCAGGTTATAGCATAGCAAAAGCTAACGTTTGGGAAAATGGAAGTTAGCCTTCTAGTGCATGTCACCAGTAAACAAGGAGATGAATTCTTAACAGGCAATGATCTGCATAAAAGGCTTAGCCCTATAACTGAATATTTTCATTGGGTCTTGTGGTCACAGGTGGTGCTAAGTGTATAGCCCATTGTAGCTTTTCGATAATTTCTCTGTACTATTGCCTGTTCCATGAAGATGTGATATAGCCAACCTCCTGCATTACTTCCACTACTACTCAGCTGTTTGCTAGCATGTTGGTATGTTGGTGGTGGTATACACAAAATTGTATTGATGAATAATAAAAGCATAAAGACGGGATTCATTGAACTGGTCTTCTACACATATTGTAAGATAAGTGACAATTTCACTACTATGTAAGACAAGTGACCATTTCAGTACTATCAGTTCTTTACATTATGCATCACTTTCTTCCTGCCATCTTGCATGTCACCTCTCCATGTTCCTGTCTGTCATACTCCCTTCTCACTTTGATATTTGCCTATACTACTTTGCACCGATGATTTCTATATATGGGTGTCATACACTAAACTGAAAAAACACATCTTCAAATGGCAAATGATCAAACAAAAATATTCAAAAAGCTGATTAACAATTAATCAAAACAAATTGAAAATATTTTTTTTCTTTTTTGCAGGGGACAATCCCCCTGCATCAACCATATCCCATACTAATTATCTGTACCAACTCCAAGATCACAATACAGTGGGGAAAGAATAACAATATCATGTTTTCTCAAGATGCTCCTATTTAAACTGTATGGATCAATTGTAACTAAATACACTGTGGAAAGGTGTTTTAAACTGAAAGCTTTGCAGCAATAAATTTGACGTGGTTCTATTTGTTTTGCTTATATCTGGACTATTCCTGTATTATAGTATTGGCTTGAAAGAATAATGTCCCCAGTCCCCACTTTACCACAATCTTGCACTAAGAAATGTCAGCATTCTTCAAAGAACTCTTTGACTGATTGTGCCAGCATTCCAAACATTCCATATTCCAAATGTTTAACCATTTGTCTGATTCCTACATATATAGAGAGAATATATGCATAATATATATTACAACAACAATAATAATAATAATAATAATAGGTACTTATGTATTATCACAACCAGATTTTGCCAGTGGCAAACTTTACGATCTTTTCCATTAAACTATGTCTGTTCATGGAAGAAGGGTAGTGTAAAGTGTTAAACAGTATTGGGTCACATTCTTTGACACATGCGAACTGGAATAAAGGCAATTTTGCTCTTTGCAGGTAGCGTCCTTGGCTGAAATAGACACATGACTGCTGCTTTATAGTGGTCGTTAATGTCACGACTCATCAAAGCGAACACATTCTCCAGAAGATAACTGTCACCTTTCAAAACATGTTCAATGTGTTACTTAGTAGTCCTTACAGTCAAGTTTCATTGTCATGATTTCTGCAGACTAAAAGTCACTTCATATATTCGTCAGTGACTTTCCTTTCATGAAATCTGAATCCGGGATGCATGACTTTTGATGCAGTGTAGTAGTGTGAATGAATGGTATACTGCTTACAGTCGCAATGCAGAAAGTGCATGTGTTTGCATTATTGCAAGTGTTGTGTGTTCAGCTTTCAGCATACTTCCTTTGCTGTATGAACTTTGGTTCCCAATCTGAATACTAAGCATTTAACAAAATGTTCCCCAAGAATAGAGCGGTCATTCTTCACTGCACTGACAAGCGGCAGGCATCTTGATCGCTGCAGTGATGAACTGAGGTCAGTAAAGGACACTACCCACAAAGAGGATTTTTTCCCGTTATTCCTCTTCCAAGCCCATTAACCATATCCCAGAAGAGTAGTTAACATTTTACCTATCACATGATCACATACAAAAGTGTTCGGTATACAACTCAGTTAGATTTCCTCCTACTGAGTAAAGGGCATTGGGGTAAAATCAGCAATTACAAAGTCATCCTCAGTGAAACAGCTGACCCACAGCATAAACCACTGGTTACCACAATCAGCTACAAGCAGTGGTCAGAGAAGACTCTAAGGTCAACAGAGACCAGACTGAAGACCTGGAAGATGACTGGAGAGAAATCGCAACAGTTCCAGGAATGACTCAGGGCTCTAGCACCTCAGGAAGAAGAGGAAATAGGTGGAGTTGAAGAAGAATGGCAGTGCCTCAAAACAACTTTTGTGAGGACTACAGAAAAGATATGCAGCTGAGCCAGGTATGGAAATAAGGTACATAAGGAAAGCTGGTGGGGGAATTCAGAAGTGGAGGAAGTCATCAAAAGAAATAAGGAGTGCAGAAAAAAGTAAGAGACAAAAAAGATGGACTAGGCTAGGAAGGAATAATGGTTGGCTGACAAAGAGGATAAGAAAAGAGTTGCAATAGCAAGGAACAAGGCATCTGAGGCACTCTGCCAGCTTCTGAAAAGTGACTCCATGGAAGCACAAAGAAACTATATCAGGTTGCAATGCAATGACAGAAAGATAAAAAAAAGACAGTAAGACACCCTTCATAAGGGATGGCAGCAGTCCACAGGACATCAAAGGCAGATAGAAGGAGTATTTCTAGCAGCTTCTGAACGAAAAAAAAAAAAACAACAGAAGCTGTAGTTCCTCAGACACACCCTACAATGAGAAAAGAGGAGGAGGCCACCATAGAAGAAGAAAGAACAGCACTACACAAAATAAAGTCAGGGAAAGCAACAGGGTCAGATGAGGTCATAGCAGATATGATAAAGGTGCTAGCTGAGACAGGAAAGAAATGGCTCTTAAGGGTTCTCATAGCAGTATGGAGAGAAATGCGTATTCTACTTGACTGGAGATTAAGCATACTAGTTCCACTGCTCAAGAACTAAGGGGTCATTCACAACTGTGGGAAGTATGGAGGTATGAAACTCCTATCCCACTGCATGAAATTTCTGGAGAGGGTGATTGATAAATACATATGCACAGTAGAAGAAAATAAGACAGGAGACAAGGAATTGGGATTCAGGTCAGGATGCAGCACAAGTGACCCGAAGTTTGCAGTGATCCAGATAGGTGAGAACAAGCTAGAGCTGAAGAAAGAGTCCAACTGAGCGTTCTCAGATTTGGAGAGAGGATATGACAAGGTCCCCAGAAAGCTGATGTGGGCAGTACTGTGGCATTTCAAGTCCCAGAAACATTGGCAGAATTAGTGCAGATTTTGGGCAAGGACCCAATGACTGACTCAAGCACAGTGTTTTTTCTCACAAATGAGTTCCCAGTGGGAGTGGCTGTGCACCAGGGTTCATCTCTGAACCCACTACTGTTCATACTGGTGGTGGACTACATTAGCAAACAGGTTGGAGAGCACAGAACAATGAAGTTGCTGTATGCAGACAAGGTGGGATTACAAGCAGACTATGAGCAAGTGCTTCAGCAAAGGATAGGGGAACATAACACAAAACTGAAGGCACTTGGGATGAAACTCAGCACAGATAAGACAGTTGCAATGGCAGCAAATAGTGGAGTTCAGAGGAAGCTGAGAATTAAGATAAAAGGTAAAATAGTGGAGCAAGTTAACAGCTTTGTATATCTGGAAGGGGTGGTGGAGAAGAAGGAAAGTCTGAATGAGTAGACCAAAGATAGACTCGGAGGGGTACAGACAACTGGTTGACAATGTCATGGGTAGTGTATGACAAAAGAATGCCAATGAAGCTGAAAAGTATGGTGTAGAAAACAGTATTACTGTATGGTACAGAAACCTGGGCAGTAAAAGCAGATCGGTTAAGGAAGCAAGAGGTAATGCACACTGCGCGATAGACAAAGAAATGAGGATATCAGAGTAAAAGCTAGAGTAACGCGAATTGCTGAAAAGTTAAAAGAGAACTGATTACATTGTTTGGGGACATGTGCAGAAAAGGAGAAGAGGAAACATGGCCATCCAGCAAAGATGTGCATGGATTGTGTGAGGGAAGACCTGTGACAGTCAGGAATGAGTGTTGAAGAAGGCAGAAAATTGGCAATGAATAGTCAGAGATGGCAGCTGTTGACATGCCACCTTAACTCATGTAGAAAATGATAAAAAGGGGGGTTATGATGATAATGATGATGATGATGAGATATATATATATATATATATATATATATATATATATATATATATATATATATAGATTCACTTTAGAAGATTGAAAGCCCATAACACTGAAATTCAAAACATTGAATCCCATAACATTGAAAAAACATTGGAAACCAACAGTTAATGTATTCCAGCACAACTACAAAGAGAGACAAATAAAAAACAAACCATATTACACTTCTCCAAATATAAGCAGGAAGGCAAACCCCCTGCACCCTTGCTACTTAAATATATCAACTATCAGAATACACTACACAGAACAAAACTGCAAAAATATAATTCTATATTTGGAGAAGTGTAATATGGTTTGTTTTTGTTTGTTTCTGTATGTAGCTGTGCTGGACTATAGTACATGTTGCTTTCCTATGTTTTTTTCAAAGTTATGGCATTTAATGTTTTGAATTTTCAAGGTTTTGATCTCAATGTTTTGAATTTCAGTGTTATGGGCTTTCAATCTTTTAAAGAGAATCTATGTTGTTGTTGTTATTTGTCTTTCGGCTTTTCCCGGTAAGGGGTCGCCACAGCGTAACTCCGGTCCGCTAATGATTGGCAGTAGATTTTTACGAAATGCCAAGGTGCCAGCTTGATGCTGAACCTTCAACGAAGGCACGCCCATTTACGCACGCATGTCTTTCAAATGCTACCCAACTGCGGAGAGGACATGCAGTCTCCACACAGAAGGCACTCCCAAGCTCAGTTGAGAATCGAACGGGAGAACCTCTTGCTGTGAGGTAACAATGCTACTGCCATACCACTGCGGCATACACGTATATATATATATATATATATATATATGTGTGTGTGTGTGTGTGTGTGTGTGTGTGTGTGTGTGTGTATGTGTTTTGCATGTGTGTATTTGTGTATTTACATATATACATACACACACACACAAATATATATATATATATATATATATATATATATATATATATATATATATATATATATATATACATACAGAGAGAGAGAGATAGGTAGGTAGATAGATTTTTTTTTCTATATCCGAGAAACTTTCAGTGAGGAGTCCTTTTTTTTTCTATATCCAAAAAATTTTCAGTGAGGAGTCATTTGTCCTTTGGAAATTGGATAATGGACATTTTACTTCCAAACTTTTAAGCTTTGAGCAAACAAAAGAATCCATTAAATAATGATTGCCATCTATGATATTTCTAAAGAAATTCATTTTGTGCAGTGACCTGTCATATGGCAGCACAATCGGTTAAAATTCTTGTCACCCTCTAGGAGACACTTGAAGAATTATATTATATGCTCTCAAAAGCTGGTGGAAGATACCAAGTAACTGAACTTTAAAGCAATTTTATGTTAAAGCAAAACTAATCATTGTTATAAAGTTTATAACATCAGGAAAACAGAGCTCATATTCTTGCAAGACTGTTCAACATATTCGAACTTTGTCAAAAATCACAACTTTCTAAATGTAGTGCTTTAATCATTTGGTCATTTAAAGAGGTCAAGATCAACCAAGCAATACATTTTACTGCTACTATGACTACTACTACTACAAACAGTAATAATAGTAATAAAAATATATGATGGCTCACCAGTTGACAGTATCTGCCTTGGGTTACAGCTACAGCAGCGTGCAAGTGAAATGAAGTGACCATAATCTTGTGCTTCGATTGAAAACTGAGATAATATCTAATTTCTGTGTGATATCTGTCAGTCACATTTATCCAAGCTGTTATCCCACCTCTCAATACAGGTTCATGTCAACTATATTCCAGAGTATACTAAACTGTAGCTCTCTTCACATCACCCAGTATAAGTACAACTTATTTTTAAGTCACCTGTACTGTTAACGGATGTCACCTTTTCCCACCTCACGATTTACTTACATAAATGAAATGTTTTTCCTACAGAGTTTTAACTCGGGCCTTATCTCCCATTTTCTGGGGAGTATCACAGGGAGTGGTCAATGTTTTAATCTTATTCTGTTTGTGGAATCCCTAACACATAAAATAGAAGGTACAATTTCCTCACATTCCAAAAACAGCTTCATCTAAAAAAAAAATGATATGCAGACTACTAACTATAAAACATCCTGACAAATCTGAGACTATAAAACATTCTAACAAAGCAGATGCTATAAGAATGGCCACCGTAATCTGTATGCATACATTTCCATATTTTCACTGGTGGGCTTTGCCCTGTGTTCATCTCATATGGGGACATTATCTTCATGAATATGCATATTTTACATCTATGGTCACACAAAACTGGGAAAGGTAAGAAAATAGTCTCACTCTTTCTTTGACTGACTGAACCTTGGAGGTTCTTCTGAATAAATAAGGATGCATGACTTAAGCAACTATATTATGGTAACAGATGGGTGTTGCCTGTTGCCAAATGGCATTGTGATTATACAGAGTTAACTGATATCAGTTGCTGAATTTTCACAATGTTGCACTGATACTGCTGATACAATTTACACAATATTACTGATTCTATATGTACAATCATTGTTATTTTCAATATGTTAGAGATGCCTCTCAAGATTGTATCAGTCAAAGCTGAACATTTATTTTATGTATATAACATCAAGACAACCTAGGTGGCAGATATGCATTGCACACCTCTGGCCTATTAGTCATATACATTTGAAGAGTACACTTAACAATACCGTGAGAAATATATAGTGTGTATTCTGAAAGAGTGGTTTTGTCTCTCTTTTTTCTATTTGAAATACAACATATCTTATATAGGAACCAGGTTTCTTATAATTATTGTATCACCTAATTGTCAGCTAATCTCTATAAGAATACCATCCAAAAAGTAATGTATGTACTTTAAATGAACTGCAATAAGCTTTGTTGTTTTTCAGCCTTGCGGAAAAAAAAAAAACATTTGTAATTATGGAGGTGTTGGCTATATTAGGAAAGGGATAAAACACAACAAGAAACCCAGCTGTACATATCTTGTAACACTGCTTTCTGGTCTAATAGTTGGCTGAGGATGATATTTCATGTAGACATTAAAAGCATCTTCAAATGGCAATAAAGTTAATGAAAAGTCTTTAATGCATCAAGCTGAACATATTCAATGTGTGCAGAGACAGAAACGGTTTTATATTCATTAAAAAATAAATGAGTGAATTGTAACACAGGCTAAAAAGTACCAATGCTTATAATTTACATATTTAACACTAACATATTTAATACTATCATTGTTTGAATAGGTCCATAGGATCTTACAAATCTTATGGTCGAAGGAGGCCATCAAGAAGCTCTACAACATCACTCATCACTGGTGGGAAACTCACAATGTTTTCCATGCACTAGTCTATCTCCATATAACCCTGGTGAAAATGATCACTCATCCAGTCATTTAGACTGATTTAAAGGTTTTATGGAAGCAATTTATTTGATAGGTAAATACAGCCAATTTGAGAAATGGGGGTTACATCTGGTTAGGTACACCTGCCATGCCATCTGATATTGTTGATGTGATATTGTAAGTTAAGGTGTATAGAATGGAAGTTTGCTTTATCAATTGTTCCATTTAGGTAACAAATTTCAAAGAGTGACAGGTTGTTCCTAGCATGTAAAGCTAAGCACAGATGACTCCTCAGGAGTCTGTATGATAATGAGAAGAGGGACAGGACTTTTAGTCTATTACAGTACTGAGACCCGAGATATTTCTGGATGTTAAATTTTGAGGTCGCTCAAGATGATTTTTGTGAGGTATGTGCCAAAGGGTGCATTGTATTCACTGATGTCCTTAATAAAGGTTGTATAATATGGAGCATAACTTCTTTGGGCCTGGAGGCAATGCCATGAATGATACACTGTGCATGGCAGAAGAACTGTCGAACCAGGACAGAGACATGGTGGATAAATGAGATTCTATCATCAACATATGTACACAAGTCCATGAGGATTGAGTCACATTTAAGTGGAATGTTACCTATGTGGAAAGCACTAGCAGTGCTATATTTACTAAATATGTTATGCTTCCTTTTTAGTCTTGAGAGTAGGCACGTGATTAATACATCAAGAATTTGTTTGGCCAAGCCTTTCTACAGAATTTTTTTAAGAACGCATTTGATAACTGCTCTCATTTTTCTACATCCAGCAAGGTTGGTTAGCCATTGTCCCTTGACATTGGGTTTTATGTCACAGAAATATATTCCAAAGAAGAAATGACCCATGTCAGAGCCTTGTAGTACACCACTGGTGACATTTTTTCTGTCTAGAGCAAATACACACAACTCATCAAAATTCTAACTTTGCTTCAGTTTGCAACAAAACTGTAATATGTTTCCAGCTGTGAATATCACACTATACTGACCTTCAGACTTCTCCACAGAAGAATTCTTGAATGGGATTTCTGATATTGCATCAGGGTACACAACATTGTATTACTGTGACTTGCTTTTATTCACTAAATGGTATAATCATTGTTATTGTGAGCATATGAATGACTGATTTTCTGAAGAACAGAATTACTGTACTTGTGAAAATCTAAATTATGGACTTGGCAATTATATAAATCATCATCATTGTGCATATGTGAATCCAAATCCGTTAGTGCACTTCAGCCTCGATCGCACTAATTGTACCCATGAAGACTATTCTGTAAATCGTGCCCATCAATTCACATGGACACCTGCTGAAATGTTTGGATTTTGAACTATTAGGACTTGAAACATTAACCTGTACTCACAGTTTTTTGAATTTGCAAAATGTTAGTTGACTCTATACACTAAATACGTAAATAGTGAAGCTTTTGCTACAGATGATCAGTTTCACAGCCTGATATGACATATGTAGTTGTTACTGATCACAGCACCAGTATCAAGCACAAGTATGATACACTTTTCACTTGAACACAGCTTTTCAATGTGTTTTGCATTGCCACACATTTCAAATTTCTGATTACACCATAGATATTTTACACACAAATCAAGTATGTTCACAGACAGATTATTTTTCTTTTGCGTTATACGTATCAATTACCGTGCTAATGATTGTTTCCTTTGATTTGATATTAGATCTGCTGCCCTCATCAATTTACAAAACAGATTTCTCAACCTCTTTTTAGACTAGCAGACTTTTGAAAAACAATTAACATGACCACATTTGCAATATTTCTTATTAACAGCAAGACATAGCTTCTGCCATGCTGATAACCATTCCTTGAACAGGATGGTGTGGATGAACAGGACAGCTTCATTTTTATTTTTAGTGCAACATCAAGTTATTACTGCTGAAGATTTTTTGGTTGCTGTATTATGAGTTTCTTTTTTCGAGACATGCCTTGATTTTGTATTTCTGTTTTATCTATTCACATCAGACTTTTATTGTAGTTTAATTTTACACACTTTTTATTGATTTAACAATGGGTAATTTTGCAGTTCTTCAAAGACAAACAATTTTGTTCAAAGCAAAATTTTGTTTCCAGCAGTTCTTTACTTCTTGCTCTGCATTTTGCAGTACTGGAAGAAATTCTGTCTGTTTAGAAATAAACCATGCAGCTGACTCATCTCACTGTCTTTAGTTCTGTGTCTAAACCACTCACATAGAGATCTAAAACACAGTGGACTGGCTTGACACTGATAAGTGACCCTTAAATATAGATTTTTCTGTTGGCAAAAATATACGTGTCTGGCTCTGGGGCACAAAAAGACAGAATTCTGTCTATAACACAGATGACCAGGGTTCGATTAGTAGCCCAGACACTGCAGGAGTCACGTAGGCAGGAGGAAGTGAAGGCAATCAGCCCAGTTACCCTATCATGTGATGGGGAGGTTTGCATGCCTTCAAAGGGGGGGAGGTATGATTTCTCTAGTGGACATAGCAGAAACTATCTTCTCTGCTGTTGGATTGTAGTTAGAGATGCTGCTATGAAACACATTCAGCACAGGCAGCAGCAGGTTGCGTATTCCCTTCCCCTTTACAGACATGCATGTGCAGTTGATGTAAATCAACAATAAAAAAATCTCAAACTGCCCCTGTTGGCTGCCTAAATGAAGGCACCTCTTGGCCAACTCCCCTTTGGTGATGAGTAAAGAAGTGAGTCAATTGTCCAAATGTGTCTGTGTATGTGTGTGCATTTTGGGGGATGCTGGTGAGCAGAAAACATCTGGAATAAAAATAGTCAAAAAAGTATATGTTATATCATGAAAGAAAAAAATACGTCTGTTATTTATGGTCATAGAGGTGTTATATATTATTTCAGTTATGCTTAAAAATATAATATTGTACTTTTAAGTGAATTTTAAGAAACACGGTAGTTATAGTAGTTCTAAATCCAGTAGTCATAAGCCTTCAGGGCTAGATTTTCTGAATTTTCCTAATGTGCTTATATATTTTTATGTAAGATAGAAATTAGCATCTTAACTGCACCACATTTATTTACATTTTATCTATTTCATAAAGTGAGTAGTAGGAAAGCACAAAAATGAGCAATGAGTTAAGCTAAGAAATGTAAAAGATGTGTTATGCCACCTGCTGTATAATTTATTTACAGCCCCTCCAATTCCCTGTGTTAAATACACTTTGCATGTTTCATAACCTAATGAGTTATTATTATTAAAATGTTTTATGATATGATAATAAGATGGGTGCTGCACACCAGAGAAGGTTGTCCTTCAAATGTGATGTTAAACAGAGGTCTCATCTGCTTCAGCTGATGGTAGCTCAGGTGGATGTAAAAGATCCCACCGCAAATATTGAAAAGAGGCAGAAAAGTTCCTCAATGCCCTGGCCACATTTCCCCTAGTAGTATAAATACCACCTTAGGTCTCCCCTGAAAAATACCACTAGTTTATTGGGAATAACTCAGTCAACAAAAGATAGATAGATAGATAGATAGATAGATAGATAGATAGATAGATAGATAGACAGACAGACAGACATATATACATACATACATAAATAAAACTATGTAATAATGCCACCTGATGTTATATCAAAATATTGTCACTTGTTACTATGCCAAAGTCCCATAATAAGCAGTATTAATGTACAGTGGATCTCATTTAAGACTGTACATGTAGTAAATGACACAAAGGAAGGTAACTGAAAATATAAAAATCTAAGTGCAACTTTCAAAATGTATTATAAAGTGTCAGTGTTCTAACAGGAGTGGGTGGAGAAGAGTGTCAGGAGTGATTTGTGACAGAAGAGTACCAGTATGAGTGAAAGGGAAGGTCTACAATAGGGTAGTGAGACCAGCTATGTTATATGGGTTGGAGACAGTGGCACTGATAAAAAGGCAGGAGTCAGAGCTTGACGTGGCAGAGTTGAAGATGTTAAGATTTGCACTGGGTGTGAAGAGGGTGGACAGGATTAGGAATAAGTATATTAGAGGGTCAGCCCAGGTTGGATGGTTTGGAGACAAAGTCAGAGAGGCGAGATTGCGTTGGTTTGGACATGTGCTGAGGAGGGATGCTGGGTATATTGGGAAAAGGATGCTAAGGATGGAGACGTCTGGTAACAGGAAAAGAGGAAGGCCTAAGATAAGGTTTATGGATGTGGTGAGAGAGAACATGCAGGTGGTTGGTGTGACAGAGCAAGATGCAGAGGACAGGAAGAAATGGAAACAGTTGATCTGCTGTGGCGACCCCTAACGGGATCAGCTGAAAGAAGAAGAAGAGTGTTCTAACAGTCAGCTAAGTTCTGTCTGATAACTAAACAATTGTAGTTGTGTTTAATACAAAAGATAAAATGTCATATTAAAAGTGCACATAATGCACTTTCTGTTAAATAAAGTTATGTCTGTTTAGTCTTGCTTGTCAGAGTGTTTTTTATTACAATTCCTTAGCAACAGATTATTGTCAACCTTGATTTTAGTGGAAAACAGGTATCTGATATATACTTCACATCATTTTTATGTTTACACCACTGCCAAAACTTAAAGTCAAACTGATCTATAGTTAATCCAAAAATATTAAGCACCTCAATTACATCAGCATCAGCCAAATGTAAAAAAGTAGCAACTTCAGCATTATTCCTCATTTAAAAGTGATTTAAAGTGATGCAGTAGAGGCTGAATATCTACAAACAGTGCTTCCAATTTGTCCTAAATTACTTTAAAGAATCAGACCTGGTATCGGTGTAACTTGTATTGCTGTACCTACAATAATTCAAACTGGAATATGAAAGAAGCAAATGAAATTTTAAAGGGTCTGTAAGTACTTTATACTGCATTACTGGATTGGTTCTAGAAAGTTCGTCCAAGAAGCTGCCCATACTTAAGATGAATAATAACAGTTGCATAGTTTTTTATTCCATTTTCAAGCATTTTTGCCAGTTTGGATTCTTCACAATATTTACTTTATTTTGCTGTTTTTACTTTTCTGTGAGCATTAATATATTTGGTACTTTTAATAACTATTAAGTAATGATACCCCTATTCTAGAATATATTCTAAACTGGACAATTAACTCTGTCTCATATACAACAATATTACTTGGTAACATCAATACTGACTGTCAAACCTTGTCTATAGACTTCCCTTCTTCAAGTATCAGTCTTCATGGCTTCAGTCAGCTAATAACCACCTGTGCTCATTACAATACAACCACTAATACTTGCTCTATCCTGGATTGGATCCTTGTCTTTAATCCTAATGTTTATCAAGATCCGAGAACACTCCCTGACTCTATCAGTAACCACCACCCTTCTTATGTTCAGAGGCACTCTATACACCATACCAAACAACACAACTATAAAGAGTGCCACAGTGTTAGTAATGTTCATAAGTTCATAGGTTGATACTAGGCTATCTGTGCTAGGGCATTTATAAGCTTAGCCAGAGTGTGTTTGGCTTTCGCCACCCTTTTAGATTAGTTAACTGTGCCTCTGTATAGTAGGTCACAGAAGGTAGCCCTTTTAAAGTTAGTTTACTGTGCCTCTGTCAAGCAGGAACACAGAAGAGATCCCAGGGGTAAACGTACTATCTCCCATCCACTCGTCAAGATTTCTCTTGGAGAGGGTCAGTGAGGGGCTCTGCCTAACATGGATTGGGATTTTGTTCCAGAGTGAGGGGAGCCTCTGGGATATGAATCTGTCCCTCCAGCATGTCCTATTTATTTCTGTGCTGAGGTTCAAGTCCCTGGAGTGTGTAGCTTTAAGGGATTTGGATTTCCTGAGGTGAAGCATGTCCATTAATTCTGGGTTGGACATGGCTTTATACGTCAGACACAGATCGCCTCTGAGTAGGTGGTAAGCAACTGAGTAGAGCTGGAGATTCTTTAGCCGAGCTGCATAGGGCATCTGTTTGAGTCCCTTGATCCTCTTGGTGAGGTACATTTGGGGTCTTTCCAGTTTCTGCAGGAGTCAGGTAAGGTACATCCCAAATGGGGCATTGTATTCAATTATAGGCCTGATAAGTGATGAGTAGAGGGGCACAATGACCTCTCGATCTAGATGTGAATCCTTTCATGATAAGGTGGGCTATATAGAAGGTCTTTCTAACCACTTTGGCAATGTGATTGTCAAAGGAAAGATTGCTCTCTACTTGGGTCCCCAAGTCCCTAATTATTTCTTCTGTACTTAATGGATTACCACCTATGTGGTAATTTGTGGGCACTTTGTTTTTCCCAAAGGGGATGACTATGCACTTATTGCATTTAGCTTTAGGCCATGGCTCTAGCAACAGTTATCTGTCTCTGTGAGACCCTTTTGGAGGATGCTTGTGTCAGCCAGAGAGTCGATTACGGCACCCAGTTTACATTCATCTGTGAACTTGGTTAGCCATAGTCCACCAGTGTTAGCCTGTACCTCTGAGAAATATATACCAAACAAGAGAGGTCCCAGGACTGAGCCTTGTGGGACGCCACTTGTAACTGGTTTAGAGTCTAACATGGCACCTGCTAGTCTGACCATGTGGGTTCTATCCCTGAGCCAGTTTGCAACCCATCTTGTGACATAGGGGTTGATATTTAAGCTGGTGAGCTTATTTATGATGCCCGAGTGGGGTATTGTGTTGAAGGCTTTTGCAAGGTCCAGGTAGGCTGTGTGGACTACATTCCCTTCATCTATGGCTTTGGTAACTGTTTCAAAGAAGTCGACCAGGTTTAAGAGGCAAGATCTGCCCTTAACAAAGCTGAATTGGGTAAGATCCAGTGTCTGGAGGTTCCCAATGTCTTTGTTTATGATTTCCATGATGATATGCTCCATAGCTTTGCAGACCAGGCTAGTCAGGCTTATAGGGCGATAGTTTCCAGGGTCTGTTGTGGCACCACCTTTGTGGAGTGGGACCACTGTTGCTGTACGCCATTCCTTGGGTACATATCCTGTAGTAAGGCTGAGATTGAACAGTGACTTTATGTGAGGGTTTAGTTCTTCTTAGAGCTCATGTAAGATGCAGCCCGGGACACCGTCTGGTCCCATTGATGCTGTGTTTTTTGCTTTGGAGAGGGCAGCTCTCACCTGTGCATCTGTGATCTCAGGAAGGCTACACTCTGTTGGGATAGACATTTGCTCTTTTGGGGGGGAAGGGGGGGGGGGTTTGCACTGAACCTTTCTGCCAGGATGTTGGTAATGTCTGTGGGTTCAGTGTATTTTTTGTCATTTTGCACTAACTCAGAGCATATCTGGGAGTTGCCTCCCAGGTTTCTGACATAACTAAAGAAGGCCTTGTGATTATCTTTAGTGTTTTGGGCAATTTTTCTTTCGAAGCTGGCCTTAGATGATTTTATGAGGGATCATAGTTTCTTGCTAGTACTCATCAGAGACGCCTTCCCTTTTTGGGATTTTGCTCTATCATGTAGTAGCTTTCTCCTTCTGTTGTATAGCTTATTTATGGCTGGGTCCACCAGACAGGTCTCCTACCTCTGGAGGAGTGAGTCTTGGTTTTATTTGGGATAGCATGTTCCATGCATTCCTGTAGGTGTCCATAGAATGCTTTTGTAAAGGATTCTGCATTTTGGGCAGTATTTTCCATTGGCCAGGGGGCTTTGAAGGACTCCACCTCGGTTTTGAGAAGTGTGAAATTTGCTTTTGAGAAGTTCTTCACCGTGGTTTCCTTGGCTAGGGGTGGGGACGGAATATGAGATTAGTTTATGGCCTGATCTTACCAATGAGGGGTATACCTCTGGTGTGGAACATAGAGACCCTATGTTGGTGATTACCAGATCCAATATGTTTTCCCCTCTTATGGGAGTGGTGACCAGTTGTTCCATAGCATTTGAGTTTATAAATTCTAGGAACCGTTGGGCTTGAGTAGTTTTTCCAATCAATGTTTGGGTAGTTGAAGTCACCCAATATAATGGTGTTTGGAGAGACCTTCATATTCCCCAGTGTTCTCAGGAAAGCCGAGTGAGGTTCCTATGTTTGGGAGGGTGGTCTGTAGCAGGCTACAAACTGAAAGGCAGTTTTACCCAATGTTAGTTGCACATGGATGGTCTCCAATGCTTTGTGTAGTGCCACTAACCTGGAGGTGTGGGTATCTTTGATAAATATGGATACTCCCCCTCCTTTTGTGGTTCGGTCCGAGTTTTGGGGCTGGAAACCATGGTATGAAGTATAACCTGTTAGTGCTGGGGTGCTCTCGGGAGCCTTGAACCAGGTTTCTGTTACTGCACAGATATCGATATTCTCCATATTGAGGAGAGTCTTGAGTGCGTGCATCTTGAGGTTTAGACTTCTGGCGTTGAGCGGCATTACCCTTAGTTTTTTTTTTCTTTGTGTTGTCTATGGAGGTGGGTTTGTTTTTTGAGCCTTGCCTAAAAAAGGCACTATGGGGGAGGCAAGAGCCTTTGCCAGTATTCGAAAACCCAGGGGTGACAGGTGCAAGCCATCCCAAGTGAAGCAACGTGGCTTGTCAAGCATGTCATCCCAGGCTGACAGACACTGGATCCCCTTTGAATGACACCAATACTTTAGCCAATTGTTAAAATTGATCATTTTGTCTTTATACTGTGGCATCATTCTTGGTGAGGGTAAGATGCTGCTCAAGGTAAGGGTCATACCAGCCTGGGCTACATGATCAAAGAGCTCCTCTATGTCTTTTTTCATGTAGTCCAGGGAGGTACGTCTCAGGTCATTCACACCAGCATGGACAATGATGGAGTCATATTTGGACTTGCTTTGGAGAGACCTGAGTGCTTGTGATATGTGGTGGATCCTGGCACCTGACAGGCAGCTTACAGTGACCTTCTCCTTGTTCAGCCTCGTGAGTGGGGCGTCAGTGTGTCTGACAATCGAGTCACCTATTACAAGTGTATTAGGTGCATTGTTTAGCCTTAAGGGTTGTGACTGTGTGGCACACTGACTTTGTGAGCTATGTGCTATGTGGGTATTGTTTCGTGTCAACTGAATTTAATGACATGCTCTCTTCCATAAACTTGCACATCCTTTATACTTTGCTGCTAGATGTTGCTGTTCAAGAGTTAACTCTGTATTTCTCGGCATTCTTAACAGCCTAGCTCCACTTAGAAAATTGAGAGTTAAATCTCACCATCCACCATGGCTGTATCACTACAACAAAACACTAATGTGCAAGAGTAATATAGCATTTAGACACTGGCCAAAACTATAGTCCCTATTCAACTGCAAACCTATAAAAAATATGTAATCTTGCAAAAAAAAAAAAAAAAAACAAGTCATCGAATCATCGAAGACAAGAGAAAACACTGTCTATAAACACAAATAAATCATAAAAAATAACTCCCAAAACTTTAAAACACCATTAACAAAACATTGTACTCTGGTAAACTTAGCATCTGAAATGCTTGCCCTGATAACTCATGCATAAAAACTAATATTAAATTCAATTCTCATTCCATTCACTATCTAGCAATCCTAACCCAGAACTGACAAAAATCTGACACTGCTCCTCTACACTGTCTTATGACTAATAAACCTATGTTCACTTTAAAACCTTCAAACCTACTATAATAAGTCCTTACTAAGAAAAGTTAAACCCAGCTCTCCATCAGCTGGCAATCTACCAGACTAATACCTAAACCTGCCAACTACATCCATTGCTTATCCAGCCTCCATCTTAATTAGTAAATATATTCAAGAATCTAAAGTCTTATCCATCTGGAAACATTTATATATATCATTCCACTTCACAATGGTGGGAACTCCAGTGATATAACCAACTACAGACCTATAGCAATTCTGTTGCCTCTCTCAAAATTACTCAATAAATGTATCCATTAATAATTACTAGATTATCTTCTTAACAAAAATCTATTATCTCCTACCCAGCATTACTTTTGCCCATACCACAGCACAACAACAAAATCACTAGTATCCTTTTCTGACATCATCATTAAAGCTAGAGACAACAACATGCTAGTCTCCACCCTCTTTCTTGATCTCACAAAGCCTTTGACAGTGTTTCTCACTATAAGCTTCTCTAAAAATATCTGCTTTTGGTGTTTCCACTGATACTCTGCACTTGTTTTCTAGCTATGTTTCTAATTGTCAGTAATCAGTAAGTGGCACTCCACTTTCTCTCCTTTCCTCCCAGTAGATATGGAGTTCTACAAGGCTCCACACTTAGACCTCTCCTCTTCAACATTTTCATTAACAGCATGCATTCATCCTCCCTCCAGTCTACACTCATACAATATACAGATGGCTCCCCTATCATCTAGTCATCTGACCATTTTCCTCATCTTCAATCCATACTCAGAAATCCTTCAATTCATTTGAAAACTGAATTAGTGAAAACCAGCTTCTACGAAATCCCAGAAAAAAAAGTATTTCTCAGAAAATCTCAATCTCACTTCAAAACACCTTTTCAATAACTTCTGCTCAAAATACTAAAATTGAAGTGATAGCACATATTAAACTATTGGGTGTAACAGTAGATGATCAACTAAACTTTGATCTACACATTTAGAGTTGTATAAAGAAAATGCAGCAAAAGCCTGGTATGTTCTTAGGTCAAAATGCTTCCAGAGTACCTCTTGCAAAATGCCTACATCCTACATCTAGTTTATGCTTCTCTCATCTTAAACAATACACAAACCACCTTTAAATCTAAACTTGAGCTCTGCTACAATAAGATAGATTTGCTGCTAATTAACCATATAAATCCCATGACTGTTTATCTTTAAAATCATTAAAACGACTAGATCTGCCTCATCATCTCGTGCTCAATCAACTTCTCTTTGCACATAACATGATCTACAAGTCTTCATTCTGCCCTTCTGCTTTGACCATTTTCAAACATTATTTTCCCATTCACTCTCTTCACTCATCTGACTAACATCTCCTTGAAATCTATAAACAAAAAAATCCATTGCCAATAGACTTTACTGTAATTCAGTAGCTATAGCATGAAACAAAATTCCTTTTACAATCAGATCAATACCTAATATTTGCATGTTCAGAGATCAATAAGAGAAGTTCTCTGTAACTCTTGGCTCTGTACCTGTCTCAAACCTTTTTAAACTTCTTCACTAAATTCAGTTCATCTACTTCTCTCATCTTCCTTTTCTCCCAAACCATCTTCTCTCTTTTTGACCCCCCACTTTACCCCAATTTCTTCATCAATGAAACCTACACTATTAAACTAATCTATATCTTACTACTTTCTTCAACCCCCATGCATTTATTTACCAATCTATTGTTACATATTTGTACCTATTCATGGTGGATATTAGTTTAATTTCTCATACTAACTTCACTCACTTCTCCGTTCTAATCAAAAGTCATATCCAAGTCTGTACTATCTTAGTTTCATTTAATTATACTTTATTATACCATGATCCCCCCAAAACGTGCACGCTGATTGGCCAGCGTGCCCGTTGTAAATCGAGTTATACTAATGGAAAAAGGTCCGGTCGCCCGGACTTTTTTCCATTAGTATAACTCGTTTAAAACACTGTCTCGCCATGTTAATTGGGTTTAAAATGGCAAGACAACTTTAAAATAAGCAACAGAGATCTCCGTTGCTTATTTTAAAGCTGTCTCGCTATGTTAAACCCATTTAACATAGCGAGGCAGTGTTTAAAAGCAATGGAGAAAGCAAGATCTCCGTTGCTTTTTTAGTCTCGCTATGTTAAATGAGTTTAACATAGCGAGACAGTTAAAATAAGCAACGGACATCTCCATTGCTTATTTTAAAACTGTCTCGCTATGTTAAACTCATTTAACATAGCGAGACATAAAAGCAACGGAGATCTTGCTTTCTCCGTTGCTTTTGCCCACAACTCTGATGTACTGTGCAGGCGCGCAGTACATCAGAGCTGCC
>NC_056728.1:1934355533-1934613033 GCF_019279795.1 Protopterus annectens | reverse complement strand
CTTTTTTTAATGTTTTTTGTACTCCTCCAAAAACTCTTACCTGATGGACATGATCTCCAATCATTTCAGCATCAATGCCTACATTTTCATTTTTTTGAGATAAACCTCTCAACTTCTTTGGTCATTTGTTTTTCAGTGTCTGCAGTGTCATGCATCCTAATCCATCTTCTTCTTCCTCCCTCATGGATAATCTGTCATAAGGTAAAAGGAATTCCTTTTACTTATAGTGGTTCTGAGGACTTAAACCTTAATCTCCCAAGAAAGGCTACTCATACCAATATTATTTATTGTCAATGGCTGTCTCTATCTGGTCCATTTATTTAATTGTTTCATTCATCTGTGAACCCAATGCATATAACTCTCCTTCTGTTTACAGTTTTGCCTCAGCAGGAATGTCAGCTGACTTCTGTTCAGTATTATCTGTACTCTCACTGTATACTACCATATCCTCTCTTTCCTTCGTTATGCTGCTCTTCCGCTGTTTTAGTGTGCAAGAACACTACTCTTTCAATTGCTTTTTGTCTCTAGGCTGTTGTTCCCCTGCAAATGATTTAACTGCACCTTCTTTTTTCCCTTATTTAGAGATATTGTTATGTAGAACCTACCAACATTCTCTTACCTGAAATTTTTGCATAACACTGATAGAAATTGGTTCAGACATCTAACCAGGTATTATTTCATCCTCTTTAACTACATTGTTATATTTGTCATTGTTGCTAAGATTTTCATTATCAGCATGCACTATCTACTTAGAATTCTCCATGTCAGGCACCTTCTGTTTTAGTTTGATAGAAATATTAGAATACTTTTGAGGTTGTCTATTTTTATCCTTTCTAATTTCTTACCTGTGGGATATATTCATTTGGTGAGTGATTTCTTTTCTCAAATTCTACTAGTCATTTCTTACTCCATCTCTGCAACACTTTCAGGATGCAATGGCATTCTTATATTTTGTACTGTAACACTTGTGAGTTACAATGTTTGCAGGCTGAACACCTATAGGTGTGTTCTGATACATCTCTTTAAATAGTAAATGTCCTTCCTCTATCTGTATCTATAGCCAAATGATTGTACCTTTAAACCTTTCTAAATATAGATCAAGTCTTAATATTTTCTGATTCATGCACTTTTACAAACATGTTTTGTAGTTGGTCCACCCATTTTATTCTTACTTTAGGCAGAACTGTATCTGTACGATTATTCACTAATGTTTTCCCCCTCCCCACACACTGAAGATGTGGTCTGACAAAGGGTCTATTTTCTTGCCATCATCTCTACACATCTTTAAAATGTGGAAAGTCTTTCCTTATAATCATATGATGTTCCAAACTGGGGAGTACAGCATGAAAATGGACTACCCTTCTAAAAAAACAAATCATATTTCTTGAATAATGTGATGCTGTTTCCAGTGTACATGAATAAACTTTACTTTGACTGCTTTCCTTACTCTAACAGTATAGCTACACTTGTATTTATTTCTCTGACATTAGTAAAGACATTATGTTTAAATAATGTTGCAGTAGCAAAATAGCACAACGTTCACTTAGCTATTGTGGCAGTTAATGCATCCCATTCCACAGGCTCAGAATCATCATCTGCATACTTTTTACTGGTTGTGTTTTCAACAGTTATAACCATGTTACCCTATATGTAGTGCTAACTCGAGATGTGTGACCCATTTTCTCCACATTTAAAAGAGTGTGTCTACAGCTAAAACTTTTTTGTTTCTTATCAGAATTTGACACAGACTTTATCATAACTTTAGCCTCTTCAATTTTAAACATAGCTTCATTCCATAACAATGTCTTTACCAGCACAATACTTTCAGCATTACTATAGTCACTTTGATATACCTACTTATTTAAAGTAGCAGGAACATTCCTTTGAAAAATTACCAATGGCGATCACTTCTATCATTTCATTTTTAGTATTTTTACCTTCAGGATCAAAACATAATTTAAATGCATGTTTTTAATCACACAATAGTGGTCTTACCACTTTAATAATTGAAAATGTCTGCTTATTATATGCCTGAGTTTTGGTCTCAGAGATATGACTAGTTCGAGCAGCTGAAAGTATTTTTTTAAATGTTATCATACTCCTGATATTTAGTCACTTCCATGTCCTTGAGGGGTTTACCAATCATAGGTTCATAGGTAGGTACTAGGCTATCGGCCCAAGGGCCTACGCAAGCCTAGCCAACAAGGTTCCTTGGCTTAAGCCACCCAAGAAAGTTATTTTCCTGTGCCACTGTCGAGCAGAGACAAAGAAGTGATCCCCGGTGTGTATTTCCTTTTTCCCATCCACTCATCAAGATTTTTCTGGAAGAGTGACAATCAAGAACTTTGCTTGACATAGATGGATAGGCTGTTCCTGAGTATGGGAAGTCTCTGGGACAGGAATCTATCCCTCCAGCATGTCCTGTTTATTGTGGTGACAAGGTTTAGGTCCCTAGAGTGTGTAGCTTGGAGGGATTGGGATGTCTTTAGGTGTAGCATGTCCAACAGCTCTGGGTTTGACATAGCTTTATATGTTAGGCAGAGATCACCTCGGAGTAGGCGATATGCTATGGAGTAAAGCTGGAGTTTTTTGAGACAGTCAGTGTAGGGCATTTGTTTGCGGCCAGTAATCCTCTTTGTGAGGTACTTCTGTGGCCTTTCCAGCTGCTGCAGATGTCTTGTGAGGTGCATTCCAAAAGAGGCGGTGTACTCTATAATGGGTCTAATGAGTGTCGAGTAGAGGGGAACAATGACCTCTTTTTTCCTGGATGAGAACCCTTTTATGATGAGGTATGCCACGTAGAAGGACTTCCTGACTACTGTGGCAATGTGACTATCAAAGGAGAGACTACTGTCCACCTTGGTCCCAAGGTCTCTTATCACACATTTGGTGTTACGTAGATTGCTGCCTCTGTGGTAGTTCATGGGTACAGAGTTTTTACTAAAGGGGATGACACTGCACTGTTTGGCATTGAGCTTGAGGCCATGGCTCTGACACCAGGCATTTGTCTCAGCAAGGCCCTTCTGTAGGATGCCCACATCATTTGGGGACTTGACTATGGCTCCTAGTTTGCAGTCATCTGTGAATTTCATTAGCCAGAGGCCTTCTGTGATAGCCTCTACTTCAGAGAAGTAGATACCAAACAGGAGAGGTCCTAGGATTGAACCCTGTGGTACTCCACTTGTCACTGGTTTAAGGTCAGATTTGGAGTCCGCAACTTTTACAGTGTGGGTTCTGTCAGTGAGCCAGTTGGCAACCCATCTTGTGATGCAGGGATTTATAACTAGTTTAGTAAGTTTAGCTATAATTCCAGAATGGGGAATGGTGTTGAAAGCCTTGGCGAGGTCAAGATAGGCTGTGTGAACCACCTTACTCTCATCTACGGCTTTGGTGTCTGCCTCAAAGAAGTCGATGATTCTATGCCAGATACTTCACTTTCATCCACTCAGGTGGGTGTGCTATTCATATGTCAAACACAATGTTTCAACATCTTACTGTCTAGCTTTTTGCTTAAGTACTTTTACTACCTTAACTATGGCCATGAACTTGACCACCTCAGCCATCGCTTGGCTGAAGTAGCAATAGTTTGCAGCACTTACTCTACTGGTGTTAACTTGGCAATAACACAATGCATTTTACATATAAACACAACTTTTACTTCACACCATGATACTGCTGTCTCTTCAGCATGGAAATAATTCTCAAATTGCAGGCAGTAACTGGTAAACTTGGGATCCTTGTTATTATAAAACTTTGTGCTCCAATTGCACCCACTGCACCACCAAATTGGTATCAAAAGAAGGCAATTCACACAAGTTTTTTTCCATTAAATAGTGTTTCTTTATTAAAAAAGAAAGCAAAATTGCACTTCAGTGATACAAAGCTTTGTTCATGACATGGAACAAAAACAACACACAGACTCTGCAGTCTCATATTACTTATGGTTTAGTCCTAAAATAAATTCAGTTAACTTTTTCATGGATGGATTTTTATACAGTATCTTCAGATTGTCTCAGGCTCATTCAGTATGCAACTTTACTTCCATAAATCACTTAGTAAAACCATTGCTCTAGCCATAGAACTCCCCCTGCAGTACAAGGACAACTTCATTCATTTCCAGGGCCATACCTTTCCTCTTTTATACATTAAATTAACCAGCTAATCACTTATTGCCAGCACTATTTAACATAACATATCTATCTAAGACAGATACATAACTGAATTTTCGTTAAAATAACACATTTTCTGTTCAACAATATTTGCAATATTATTCACAAGACATTTTTTTTTGTTTGAAAGAACAATTTTAATGTGTTTATAGGTTCATAGGTGTATACTAGGCAAATGACCACTAGGGCTCTTATAAACCCAGATGTGCAAACCAAATGTCACCCATAAATTTGATTGATATAGGGGTGATTTACTGACTGCTTCTGTCCATCAGAGACATACGAGCCAGACCAGGGGAAAATTTCTAGTTACACATCCACTGGTCCAAGTTGGGCTTAAATATGGATGGGGAAGAGCTCTGCTTCACATGGATGGGGAGCCTGTTCCAGAGAATGGGAATTCTGTCTGTCCAATATAATCTACTTATGTCAAAAGCAACTAGTAGTTCTGATGTTTTTTGTTTTGCAGATGTGCAAAAAGGTTCATGAAAACAGTGTCCAGGGATGCCTTGTATGCCAGGCAAAGATCACCTCTAAGAAGTCTATATGATACTGAGTAAAGAGACAGGGCTTTGAAGCTATCATTGCAGGGCATTGTGTTCACTCTATGCATCCTTTTTGCAATGAACCTTTGTGGATGATCCACTTGCTGCCTTTTTCTAATCAGGTACATACCAAAGGGACATTATACTCTATGATGGGTCTGATGAGGGCTGAGTACAGTGATATGATGACCTCTCTCGTCCTGGATGCCAGTAAGTTGTGCAATATAAAAGGATTTTCTTACTTCCTTGGCCACATGTTGGTTGAAGGGTAGGCTACTACTATCTACATGAGTTCCCAGATCCCTGACCAGTAAATCAACTTTTAAGGGTGTTTTACTGATGACATAATTATCCAGGGTGGAAAACTTCCCATAGGTATTATAATGCATTTCTTGGTTTTGAATTTAAAGCCACAGCTTTGGCACAAATGGTTTGCCTGCATTAGAGCTCCTGAAGGGTGTTCTTATCTTGGGAGATTCAATGACTGCTTCTAGTTTGCAATCATCTATGAACTTAGCTATCCAGAGGCTTATGACATTGACTTTGACATCTGAGAAGTAGATGCCAAAGAGGACTGGGTCTACCACAGAACCTTGGGGGACTGCACTGATGACCAACTTCTTTATGGAGGTGGTCTCACCAATTCTACCCTACTTAGTCATATCAGAGAGCCAGCTAGCTACCCTACATTTTATAAAGGGTTTTATACCTAGCTCAGTTAATTTGTTAACAATGCCTGAGTGGGGTATTGCATCAAATGCTTTAGCCAGATCTAGGTAGGCAGTATGCAATGTTTTTCTTCATCCATTGGCTTTGTGACCTTTTTAAAGAAGTCCACCAAATTCCATAAGCATGACCTTCCTTTAACAAACCCAAACTGGGCTGGGTCTATGTCCTTGTTGAAAATTCCCATGTAAATTCTTTCCATGTCTTTGCAAATAAAATTAGTCAGATTAATGAGTCTGTAGTTTCCAGGACCCGTTGAATGTCCTCATTTCTGAAAGAGTGGGGATGACAGTCATAGTTCTCCATTCATGTGGCACAAAGCATAATTTAATACTGTAACTAAATAACGGCTCCAGGGTCCTGAAAAATCAATTTTAAGCTATTCCGTAGGCAGCTTGGGATGTTACTTTGGTCACTGAGGACATGTCCCTGGTTTCAGTGAGTACATGATCTCTAGTTATAGTTGGAGGGGTTATGTTTGAGGGTATTTTTAGGAGGATGGTTGGGGTGAGAGGGAGGTAAATTTGAAACTGGATTTGTCTACTAACGGGTTCACTATAATGTCGAGCTCAGAGGATGTGGCACCATAAACCACCAGTTCACCACATTCCTGTGTGTTGCCTGTGGTTTCTGACAGTGCTGTAGGAGGCCTTATGATTATGTTTCAACTTTGAAGCTATCTTAACCTAAAACTGACTTTGCTTGACCAAATTAGCCCTCTTAGTTCCCTATTTACGTTGATGGAATAATTTTTATCTTTATGGAATTTTTGCCATACTTTTTTTTCCTTTTGTTGCACATATTATTTAATTTGGGATGCCACCAGTGCAGTTTGTCTCTGGGGAACGTTGTGGGCTTAATTCTGATAGATGCAGCAGTTTCTATGCAGCCATTGACTTGGTTGTAATTTTTTTCTAAGTGCAATTCACTATAGGTTGCTGTGTTCTCGGGGTCTGGAGGGGTATTGAATTTTAACAATCATTTAATAAAAGGTAGATTGCTGTGGAATAGTTCCTTTATGTTGCTTGTTTTAATTAAGTGGATAAGTGAGCAGGTCAGAGGACCTATTTCAGCCACGATGGCCAAAAACATGGCAAATAAGAGTGTTGTGCAAACTGAATACAGTCATGTAATTCTAAATACAAAACAGTATACAATTCAGTGATGGAATAGAATCTAACATCTTAATGAATATTCTTAATCAAACTGTTTACAATGTTATGTACACAACATCAGTCTGCCACTTCCTAAAGTAAGAACCACTGCAGGTATCTACTCTTAGTATTCAAGTTTATATACTTATAAAACTAAAATATCAATGTCTTGCAAACAAAACGAGGGGAACAAAAAATCAGAAGACTTGCTTAATGAAAATACAAAACAGCATTTTTACATTTACAGTCATGATATCCATTCCAACAGGTGTTTCTAAGGTGCTACAATGTTTAATATGCAGGACACCATTCTTTGCCCTTTTTGGCTCTTGGAATATCCTTAAGACTCTAACCCTCTCAGACATCATTTGACATGCATTGTTACTCCCTGTGGGATCATTGTAGCTTCCTCTCATCACTTAGACATGAGAAAGTATAACTCTTTGCAGGGTAATAGCCATGAACTACTTTTTCCTATAGCTAATTCTCATTACCTCTGTGCCTTACTCACATTTGCCTGCTCATACTAACCTTTAAAAACACAGAGCTCCCTGAACTTAGCTGCCATCACTATGCCACAATATAAATATATGCTATCACTGGGGGAATACATTTGATTCCTGAAAATGAGATTGAAGTCTAGGAGAAATATTTATTGTCTGGGAGCATATTCTTAGAGGACTTAAGCTTGGAGTTCTGAGGCAGCCTGCATCCTGAGAAGACTTTAAAGATCAGGGAACTATGTAATGTCAGTTATATTCCAAGTGAGACAATATTTATAGTAAAAATTAAAATAAATATGCATTTTGCATATGTCCTTCCTCCAGTGTCTTCAAAGATCCTACAGTGATGTAGGACACAGGTAGTTGAACCAAAGATTTGTAAAACTGCAGGTCCTTGCAGTGCCTCAGTGGCCTAGGATAACCCTAAATGAAGTATAGATCTCCTTAAAGTCCACTTCCTGTGCTGTTTCTCACAGTCTTACAAGCATGGATGAAATTAAAAAAAAAAACTTGTGCACTATCAGGTTGGGACTGAGCAGAAACGTATGCAGCTGTGATAACAACGGAATATGTTGACCACTTCTGAAGCAGCTAGCCTTCACTATGATCGGGAACATTATTTAGTAAATAATGAGTGCTGTGCTACCTCAGCAAACTGCAATGGAGTAGACCTGGTAAAACATTTTGCATCTCAGCTGTCAGAAGCAATGTTAGAAGTATACGTGTGCATGGATGCAACTGACTGAAAGGGCGATACTAGACTTAAGAAATATATCATACTAGGCATCCTCATGGCAGAGCAGGGTAAAGCCTGGACTGCATTCCAGATAACCCATGTTCCAGTAGAGGAACTTGAGAGATCTTGAGAGGGGGAGGAAGAGTGAGCGGCCAGTGCTAAAACATCCGTCCAAGATTAAGTGAGCATAGGCTCACTGCAATAGTAGCATTAGGAGTCTGGCAAGCTCCATGCCACAAAATATATACCACTTGGTCAGGAGGTTTCTCATGAGCAGAAGTGTGAGCTCACCTCCAGAAGACAGCAACTCTGGAACTCAGAAATCTACCGTGGGGTGGTGGATAATAGGGTACACTCCCTGGCAGCAGTATGATGCTGTAAAAGCATACTTGATATCCTCCCTAACCCAAGATGAGGGTCAGGTTGAGATTAGGGTGTCTGATGTTGGTCTGGCAGACCTGGTGATTGAGAAGAGGAGCTGTTGACAGATGATGGTCAGCTATGGTGAGGGAAATAAAGAGAAAGAAATTTTAGACAGAGCTAGTATAACCTTTGTTCTGCAGGCATTAACAAATATACATGAAATTAATAGTAATTAACTTACTATTAATAACTTAAATTGAAATTTCTACTAGAATGAGTGTGAAAACTAAAATTCATGCTTCAGATGTGTTGTTCCTATGGAATGTGATAAAACTACACCTAGGGAAACTGTGTCAGCACTGCACCACTGTGTAATAAACAGTCTACTAAAATGCATTATGTCTTTGGAAGGAAGGGAAGTACAAGATCTGTCAGACTCTAGAAGTATGATCTCCATAATGTGTAAGCTTAAATCTGCTAATGGTCAGAGATTTGAAGTAACAGGCATTTACGCTGACAAAAAGAGCACTCCCTGAATCATGCAAAAATCAGTTATTGCATCTGGTAGTTGTAACTCCTGAGTTAGTTCATGATGCAATATTAGGGAAAGACTTTTCCCACTTTAAGGCACTGTTGAAAATGTAGGTAGAGAGCAATAGAGAATCTATAGACACTATATGGCATGCTGGCAGAAAACAGTGAGGTTTGGGGAAAGCAAGGTTGTGACACTCATAACCAGGTCTAAATTCAATACAGGACATGTTACTTGGCATAGAAAATACAAAACAGGTAAGGATTTAGGTCAGCATTGGAAAGGGGTTTTATCAGTCATCATAACCATGCCCAACAAAAGATCAACAAAAAACAAAAGCTATAAAAGATGTCAATATAGGAGCCAGGGTAAAAAAATGGTGCAAAACAGAAGTAAACACAGTGAGCTACACATATGCTAGTACAGAAACCTGAAAAAAAAAACATAGAGAAAGAACAGCACTTGAGTGAGGACCCTCATAATAAAGCAAGTATAAGAAAGCTAGATATATAGGATAAAATAACTGAAGGGAAATTCAGAGCAACAGGAATTCAGGACTCAAAGGAAAAATAAAGAAGGGAGCAATATTTTTAGGTTAAGGCATACATAAGTTGCAGTACCACTGCTATTAGGAGAGGAAAATGCTCTTTGCAACCTGAAGTAAGATGCTGATGAAAATAAAAAAAAGGGCAGTAAAAGAAGACAGTGAAGAAATACCTCAAACCTCTTATCCATATATTGATTTAAAATGAGAAGGTAAGTAAAGAAAAATAACCTTTGCATCATTTAATAGTACTGAACTTTATAGGCTACCGGCAATAATCTCCACACATTAGCAGGCCAACCTAGGGGTGGACAACATAAAAGCAAAAGCATTAGCTAGATTTTAGTTGACAGACATAATGAAGCATAGAAATCTTCTGTGTTTCCTGCTCAGAATGTCAGGAAACGGTGTGCCCTGCAAAGGATATAAATGAGCTCTGATCCCCAAATGCTTATCATACAAGTACCAAATAAATGCAGAACTATGGACATTATGGTTTCACTACAAAGATACCGCAATGGGCATCAAAATATACTAGTTATAATACATCATGCAAACAAATTCCCAGAGTCATTGCCAATACACAAAGCTAATGCTAAGGTTATGGTTAGGGAGCTGGTACTGTTACTCTCCACAGGGATTTTCCCTGAAGAGATATTAAATGGCCAACGTGTTGCATTTATATCATGCATACTGCGCAGTTATGTCAGATTTAAAGATAAACCATTGAGGACTTTGATATACCATTCATACACACATTGATTTGTGGAAAAAATTGACGAGAATTGATAATAAATCCACATTGGGGAAAGCTGTTGATGTCGATGGGAAACCTGGTACCAGCTGGTACCCTACATACTATTTGTGATAGGCTTCAACTAGGTTTATTCCTTTCAGCATTTGTATAGCAAGAATCTGAGACATCACCAAGAAACTTGGGAAAACAAACTCAAGGATATTTTGCAGGATAGACTAAAGCTAGGAATGCTTATAGTAAGGGAAAACATGCATAGCGCAATAAGAATGCCCGACTTAGAAAACTTAGGTTATACTCTGCATAGAAAATACATCTCTCACTAAATGACACTTGGCCTTTTGACATAAGAGAGAGGATCAATGCAGTAAATTATAAGGCTAGACAGATGGACAGAATAGAGAAAGGTCAAACAACTGCACTGCATTAATGACAGAGATTTACACAGGGTTTACAGGTTGAAATTCCTACAGAAAACACCATGGATCTCTATTAGAGCTCCAAATGGAAATATCCTTGTCAAAAGTGTAGAAACAAGAAGTAACAAAAAGTCACAGGATTTAGCTTAAGAAATAGTTAAGTGTTTTCAGAGATAACTGGGAGAAGTAAACTGACAAACATTTGCAGGGAAATGACACTGGGAATAAAAACTAGAGTGATACATTATAGAGTACTACAGTCACAAAAACAATTAGTAAAAGTAGGTCCTAGAAAATGTTTAAATCAGTTGTGACAGAGGAATCGTACAGTGCCTAGAAAAACCGAGAAGTGGTGCTTATCATCAAACCTGAAGGGATTATTTAATTTTATAGTGATCTTTGGAAACTAAATAGTATTTCAAAATTTGATATAAACCCTCTGCACAGAAGTGAAAAGTTTTATTTGTTCAGTTGACTGAAAGATTGATTTACTGATTTAGCCACGGTGGTATGGCGGTAGCATTGTTACCTCACAGCAAGAGGTTCTCCCGTTCGATTCTCAGCGTGGCTTGGGAGTGCCTTCTGTGTGGAGTCTGCATGTCCTCCCCGTGGTTGGGTAGCGTTCGAAAGACATGCGTGTGTAAATGGGCATGCCTTCGTTGAAGGTTGGGCGTCGAGCTGGCACCTCGGCATTTCGTAAAAATCTACTGCCATTCGTTAGCGGACCGGAGTTCCAATGTGGCGACCCCTTACCGGGAAAAGCCGAAAGACTAACAACAACAACAACATTGATTTACTGATTTAAATTAATTTACTTTAGTAGAACACTTATCAAACAATGACCATGCTCAGCTTGGATGAGATGATAGAGGAATTAGGCAAAGCTATATACTTGACAGCACTGGACTTGACTAAATTATACTAGTAGATACAACTCACCTCCACTTACAAAAAAAAAAAAAAAAAAAGCTTTTGTAACCCTGATGGTCTATTCTAGTACACATTTTTACAATTTGGGTTACACAGAACCCCGTCTATATTTCAGAGTCTGATGGATAAGATACAGAACCTTCACTCCTGCAGTGATGCAGTGTACCTGCAGGAAGTGGTCATCTGTTCACCTAGAGGATTAGTGGTATCATTTTCCTACAGTTTGTCTTCAGTTTGAGTCATGCTGGAATCCATAAAGCAGCCATGCTTGACTGTAAATGCTAGGAAAAGTAAACTGAGTATGGCACAGGCAAAATCCTTACACAACCTTACAGGTACAGCAATGGTAACAACAACTGGAAACACAGTACCTATAAGAAACTGCTTTGTACCCTCATATAGGAAGTAGGTGAAGACTTTGCTTGGACTGGCTGGATACTAGTTTATAATTACTGTTTGACCCTTAACAGACCTCACAAAAGAGAAAACTTGTGCTATGGTACAAGTCAGACAGACCTATTAGAACCTATGTTGACAACACTTGATTTTATTAGTAAGTTTACCTTGTATACATTTGCATCAGAGGTAGGCTTGGAGGCAGTGCTATCTCATGACATTCAATGGGAGTAGCACCCTATGTGCTACATCTATAGGGAGCTAAGCACTGCAGAAAGGAGATACTTCGAAACTGAAAAAGAACATCATTCAATAATGTGGACTCTCTGTGGCTTGAGATACTATTTGCTGCACAAGCATTTCAATTTGGTAACAGATCCTGCCCCTTTGCAAGGGTTAAGTACGCATACAGATGGCAAAACAAAATTATGCTAGTCTGTATGACTTCTCTAACCCTTTCAATTTTTCATAACCTATAGACCCAGCCCAGCTAAAAGAAATGAAAGTAAATTATTCTTGGCTTACAAATACATTGTGATGAGACTAAAACTCCTAGTTTTGTGTTGGGAAGTGGTAGTTGTAACATGCTGAGGTGGTGGAGTCTATGCAACTGTACAAAGATCTGTAAATGTGATGCTTTTGCATCATGTTGATGACAAAGGTGTGTGTTTCTTTAATTGCTTGGCAACATGGGACATGAGAATATATTTGCAGTCGTTCCCTCTGTCAAACACAGAGACTTTCTTAGTATAAAACAGTATGCATCAAAGGCTATATTCAGTATGATAGATCATCACTGCAGGAGCAGTGAGAAGCCAAGAAAGAAAGAAAGAAGACTTGGAAGTGAGGAGTGAGAGAAGGCCCAGCTTGGGCTTACCTGTGAGTTATTACTAGAGGGCTGCTTTTGATTTTTGGAGCTCAAAGAAAGGTCTATCAAAATGTTATATAGCCTGGTAGTATATTGTATGAGTATCTGAGCTTGGATTTGAAAGTAAGGCCTTGGAAAGAGGCCCACCACCTGGGATTACCCTGCAAGCAATGAGACAGCATTTATCATGAGAAAACTTTAAGGACTGGTAAATTATTTGAAATCACTGTTTATGCTGTATTTTAGAAAGCCAAGTGAGCAAATGTTTTAGTTCAAATACCAATGTGCTTTGTCTCTGTTCTGCCTTCAGTGTCTTCACAGATAATACAGGATATATATCCACACAGACACATACACACCCACAAACACTCACATGTATAAGCATTCTGTCCTACAAGGAAACCATCCAATCTTCCTATGCACATAGAATGAAACAGCACTACATTCTTCCAGAGTTCCATCTATCATATTAATCCTGCTCTTGCAAATAGTAAGAACTCTGATGCAATTATTCATAATATTGCAATCAGATTCAGGCTCTCAAATGAAATATCTCTGCAGATTGAATCCTTTGCAATAATCCTCTCTCCCAAACATATGCATACTCATACAAGCACACACATATCACACCACAATTCAGTTTGTTATATCAAAACAACTGGAAAGACAGACACTAATTCTATATAATCCACAATAAAAAAGAAAATTCATCACCAGTTATGGCTATGCACTTACTTACTTGTTGATCTGCACATGTGTTTGTTGTTACATATGATAGTCTGAGAGAATAAATTTTGACAGTTACATACAAATGTGTAAGCTGATTTGTCTAATAATACAATAAGTCAAGAAGCCTTTTCCAGCAGTGAGTGACAAATATTAGTTAAATACTCAAACAGACAAAAAAAAAAAAAACAATACTTTGTAAAGTGCTGTGGCCCATGATAGTTAATTGTTCACATAAAAAATTCACACAGCTGACTTAATTTATTTTTACCAGGAAATTATATTTGTAGTCGAATCAGGTACACTCAGTGTATACGCGTCTATATCAGAACAGCGAACGCTATTCTGTTGAATTATAAAGTCTGGAAGCCAAAAATGTCGATGTCATGGATCAGCAAATTTTTTCCCAGGGAAAAAAATCGCTGATCTAAAAAAAAAAAAACAAAACAAAACACCACATTGGAGAAAACAGCGAAGTCCCGAGAACGGCCTAGCGATTTTTTTTCCTGGGAAAAAAAATCGCTGTTCTGTGACTTCGACATTCTCAGCTTTCGAGCTTTACAATCATTCTGTCACAGGCAACAGTCCGGGCTATTTACCAACAGTGACTTACTGACTTGCTTGAATGTGGTTTGAGATTATACATAGAATTACACTGGCACAGACAATATAGACGTGCATAGCTTGTTAACAGAAGTTTGCATTTGAAGTGGAAATTATTTAAACACTCGAAAACTGAGTCTGGGATCAGTGGGAAATTATATAAAGTGCCCTTTGAATGGTCACCCTAGGACCTCAGCTCCAGGGGCCAGTGATTGGCCTCCAAAAAAAGTTTCCATAGCTTACACCCATTTTCATGAACACTATAGAAAACATCAGATGTGAAGTTGTTAAATCTCGCTGTTTATTCTCACTGATGGGTTTGGAGCCGACACGGCTGATAGCAAGCTCAAGGTTTGCCAGTAGCTCGAGACCAAGCCCCTTAACCCACAATGCACTGCTGGAATTACCCCAGATCTAGTTTGCCATGGCAAGAGAGAAATCAGTGATCCAGCTAGCTCGGACCATTTTCTGGGAAAAATTAACAGCAAGTCTATAAAAAGGTTTTTTTTTTGTTTAAAAAATATAGTGTGTGTTAGTATTAGGTCTCTTTATATTTACTCTATAGTTAAATTTGCTTGTACATTCCCCCAGGAAATAATATAGAAACCCTCGAAAACACCCTTCACTGGATATCAACTCACTTCCCCCAAGAGACCTTAGTTCTCGGAGACTTTAACATAGATTGGAATACCTGTGCCCCCTCAGCTCCTTCCTCACATATTAACCTTTACTCTTTCAAGCAAACTATTAATACTCCAACTAGGCTAGGGAAACCTAACCAGAAGGACAGTATACTTGACTGGGTACTAATAAATAAGCACCCTGATCACTATACATCTGGTACTCTCCCCGATAGTTTAAGTGACCACCACCTCACCTACATCATTAAGCATAAGATAGCCATTCCCATGCAACCCATAATCAGAACTGTTAGAAACAAAAAGAAACTTGACTTAACTAAATTACAACTAGAACTATCTTCATGTAACTGGACATTACTAAAACATCTACCCCTAGAGGAAGCTGTGCTTTACTTTAACAAAAAATTCTTAGAAATTCTTAATTTTCATGCACCCACTCGTTCAAAGAAAACCAAAGCTGTAGATGTTCCTTGGCTTTCAAAAGAAACAAGATTGAAAATAAAACTTAGAAACAAGGCGTGGTCTGTCTGGCGTACTTCCAAACTCCCTTTGGACCAAAGTAAATACAGACAACTTAGGAATGAAACTAAAAGGCAAATATTACTAGATAAAAGACAATACTATTGTAAATTGCAAACCGACCACCAAAACTGTCCACAAAAATTCTGGGCTGGACTAAATCAACTTCTTCATCCTGGTCGCACTACTACCCCTGCCCCTGCCACACTCATTGATAAATCCCTGACGATGTCTCCAATAGTTTTAACCACTTCTTCACTGAGACAATACAAACTCTGTCTAATCAATTACCACCTAGCCTTCATACCTCTGACCCTCGAACACTAAAAATATTCCCTACTTACCTTTCAACCTGTTGCAACTTCCGTTATATGTAAATTAATTAAAAAACTAAAACCCTCCACACTCTCAGCCGACCAACTCCCAGCTGAATATTTGCAAAAAACAGCTGACGTAATTGCTTACCCAGTGTCAATCCTCATCAACCGCTCCTTAGCAGAGGCCATAATTCCCGAGATCTGGAAGATATCATATGTAATTCCTCTCCACAAGGGAGGCACTTCCACTGATCTTTCTAACTATAGGCCCATATCCATACTTTCCCCTTTAGCAAAAATAATGGAAAAATGTGTTCAGAAACAGTTCATGAAACACCTAATGGTCAACCAACTACTGGCTGATACCCAACATGGTTTCAGACCTCTCCACAGTACCACCTCAGCCCTCCTTGTCTTTTCAAATACCATAAACTCCCATCGTAATAATAACAATCTCTCATCAGCACTATTTCTGGATCTGTCAAAGGCCTTTGATATGGTGGATCATAAACTTTTAATCAATACATTGCCTTCACTAGGTCTTGACACCTTTGCTGTACAATGGTTTAGTTCCTATCTATCTGGCAGAAAACAAGCAGTTTTATGGCAGACCAAACTCTCTAAGCTACTACCCAATACATTAGGAGTACCTCAAGGATCTATTCTAGGGCCGCTATTATTTTCCATTTTTATCAATGACCTGCATACAGTTACTCCTAATGCCAGTTGTATACAATATGCAGATGATTCCACGTTAATCTGCTCTGGTACTACCCTTCAGATTTACAACTGTTAACCCAGTCTACTTTCAGCAAAATAGAAAACTGGCTCTCCAGTCGTCGCCTGATTCTCAACCCAAAAAAAACTAAAATGTTGTTGTTTCCTCCAACAAAAAAGTCCTACCCCATTAACTTTACTATCCAAGCTAAGGATGGGACCATAATTTCTCCTGACCTCTCGACAAAATTACTAGGGGTAACCATAGACAACAAACTAAAATTTGATATACATAAACCAAATAATTAAGACCATTAACAAAAAGCTAGGCTCTTTATATAAAATAAAAAGCTTCCTGACCCCCCAAGCTAAAATGGCCATTGCCCAGACTCACCTCCTCTCATCACTCCTGTACTCGTCCCCCTTACTTCACAATATAAGTAAAACTGTAATGAACAAACTCTCTAAATGCTACAATCATATTGCAAGGTTTGTTACTGGGTCCCCATATAGGACCCATCATTGTACCAATTTAGCCAAACTCAACTGGTCTGAGCTTCCTAACCTAATTACTTTCAACCTACTAGTCCTTACTCACAAAATCATATATAACCCTGAATATGCTCCTTCCCTCAAAGCACTACTTCCCCTTTGTAATAATCCCCGCCCATTGAGGTCGTCCAACCGTCTCCTAATCCAAACACTCAAAACTAATAACTCTGCTGGAGACTTCCTTCTCTCCAACGCTGCAGGTAAAATTTGGAACAAACTTCCCCATGATATTATATCCATCTCTACTTTAAGTCAATTTAAAGCTAAGCTAAAAACTCATCTGGGCTCAATGCGAAGTTGCCATTGCCTAAACCCGGGATAGTCCACTCTAGTATGTAATAACTGTCTATAACTCATGAATATTCTACATCTCCTTACTATCCTACCCCTCTTACATTTAAAATAAATTAGAAAGAATAACTTAGAATGCTCTTATTTTGAATGTATATTTTGCTTCATTGTTTAGTTAAGTGTTTTGTAACCTGTGTTTTGGAGCTTTTCTCCCCGGGCCTCCGCTGAAAATGGACATGCATCCAGTCGGATCCTCCCAGTCAACAAATGTAAAATAAAAAAATAAAATAAAATAAAATAAATAAATACTTATAAATAGTTTAAAAGTTAGGGCCTTGTTGGCTTCATTGTTGTGTGGGACTTTAGCCCTTTTTTTCTACTATTAATCTTTATACTAGTCGGGCTTTTTCTGTGGGCTTCTTAGCCCTATATTTGTATCTATATAATACTGTTATAGATAGTGCCCCGATTGGGCTTAGTTGCTTGTGGATCTTTCAGTCACTAAGGACTTTAGTAATTGACCTTTGTGCAGTTTACTATTGTTTCTTTGAAAGATGTCGGATGATAAGGAGAAATCCCATCCTAAATCGGGATTCAAAAAATGCCCAGATTGAGGGCAGAAAATGTCCGTCACTGACGGACACATTCAATGTGTCTACTGTCTGGGGGCTAAACACCTCCAAGACACCTGCAGCATTTTCCACTACTTTTCTTCAAGAGTCCTCTTGGAGAAAAGGAGGAAACTTATAGCAATCTTTTTCTGAAGTTTTGAGTAGCCATGAGGGTATTGGTAAGTCCTCCAAATCCTCAAAATCCAAGTCTTCAAATAAGGTCTCAAAAAAGGCTAAGATTTCAGAACGAGGGTCATCAGTTCCACAGTCATCGGAACCGACTGTACCTTTGATTCGGAGCCAGCTCTCGGTACTGGAGCCGGTCTCTGAAGTTCCTTCTTCACCTCTGCTCCAGTCAGCACCTTCGGTGCATGCAGCTAAGTCCTCAGTCAGCCTTTCAGATGTGGACATGGATCGGCTGGTGCAGAGGCTTTTACAGGCACCAGGACTTGCCAAATTGTTGTCGGCCCCGACCAGCTCATCAGTACCGAAGACCATGGAACCAGATTTGTCTACTACTCCTCCAAGCCGTATTGGACTCTCGGAGTCAAAGGAAATTGAACCAATGGTGGTCGAAGTCTTGGAGCCAATACCCGCACCAATGTTATCGGCTCCATCTACTTGGATGTCCTCGGCACCGACCGAGGGCTCTAGGAGCCGACGCTCTCCCGTCTGGTCCAGGGAGGATAGTCGAACCGACTTGTTGGTACTGACTCTTCCTCTCGGGGCTTCGGCTCGGATGAGCTCGGCTCCTACCTCGGGCTCGGAGCCTAGGGTTTCGGTGCGGGAGGATCAGACGGTACTCTTGAGTCCATCCACTCCTTCTCGTCGGAGCCATGGTGCCTTCGATGCTATGAGGAGTGTTTTGTCTCCAAAGACAATGTCAGCATCAGTTCAGCTTTCCCTCTCCCCTCAAGCTCCTTTGTCTGCTTCTTCATCAACCGGCCCCTCTAAGCGTAGAGACCCTGAGCCTCAAGTACGCCCACAGGGCATCCCCTGCTCTTCTGAGTCCTCCCCAGATCCCCCCACCGAGGAGGTACCCAGTAAGAGACTTTGCAAGAGGAGGCACTTAGACTCCCCACAGGAGTCATTGACATCTGACACGGACTTAGATGAGTCAGAAGGGTCCCCTCGATCATGCTCTGAGGATATCTCCTTTGCAGAGATACTAGAGTTCCTTAGTCAGAGGGGCGATTGGCAGTCCAAGACCCCTACTGAGGATGGGTTCATGCTCTTGAAGGCTTTTGGGTCTCAACCTTCCACTTCTTGGGTGTCTCCGCCTTATGACGAGCTCATGGAACTAATCTCTCGTAAGGCGTGGAAGTCGCTTGAGGCCATGGAATCTGTCCCTCATAGGCCCAATAAATTCATATCTGCCCCAGTGGGCAAGCCATTTTTGACAAAGGGAGTGCTTGTTGATGCCATGGTGGTAGCTGCAGCCACCAAAAAGGAAGTATCTGAGACATCCTCTTCTATCCACCCCCCTAACAGAGATTCCAGGGTTATGGATAGATATGGGAAGTGCAAGTTTAGTTCAGCGACTTTTTCTCTGCGATCACTGAACTACTTAACCCATTTTACAAGACTACAGAGAGACCTATTGAAAGAGCTAGGAGATACTCTCCAGGGTATGGTAGCTGCAGGAGTGGCCAACAAAGTCAACACCCAGCTCACTACCCTAAACTCAGTGATAAACTCGTCCATGCGTCTCATATCCTATGCAGCTGATGGTTCCAGTAGAGCCGCTAGTTCGGGCATTGCTCTTCGAAGACAAGCCTGGATGCATCTCTGTTCCTTTGCACAACCCTTTAAGTGTTCCTTTATTAATACCCCATTCGATGGCTCATCACTGTTTGGGCCCAAAATAAAGGAAACTTTAACCAGGTGTGAGCAGAAAGGCAAGACCTTATCTGCTGTTGGAGTCCATTTTTCGACCCCTACTTGGGCCTACCCCAAAGGCTCTAGGGGAGGGAAAATGTGGTTCTGAAAAGCTCAGGCAGCCTTTCAGGACACACGTGGAGAAACCCCCTCTAGAGGCAGAGGAGGGGGTTATAACGGAAGACGCCATCCCCGTGGCAGAGAGGGTCCGCAACAACAGGGTTACAGGGGTCAGTTCTCCGGTCAGTCCTACCAGTGCCCCTGAAAGTGGGCCCGACTGTTCAGCTCTGGAGGCAGTCAGGGGTCACTTGTCTTTGTACCCAGAAGCCTGGCTAAACATAACATCTGATACTTGGGTACAAAGCATCATTTCCAGAGGATATTTCATACCGTTCTTTTCTCCTACCATTCCTATAAAGAGAATCCCAGATGTTCCACCCAATCTCAGGGAACAAGCAATCATAGAGGTCCGCAGATTGCTAGAAAAAAGAGTCATCCAACCAGTCCCAGCAGACCAAGTCGGATTCAGAACTTACTCAAGATTATTTTTGGTACCAAAGAAAACAGGGGACTGTAGACCTATCTTGGACCTCAGCATACTCAACCAGTTCGTAAAGAAAAAGAAGTTCTGAATGGTCACGCTTCAGTCCATTCTTCCCTTCTTAGGGAAAGGCGATTGGATGTGCTCTATAGATCTCAAGGATGCATACTATCACGTAAAGATGAACAGATGCTCCAGAGATCATCTGCGCTTCCGGCTGGGAGCCAATCATAACCAGTTTCAAGCCCTGCCCTTTGGTCTCACTACAGCCCCCAGAGTGTTCAAATGCATGGCAGTGGTCACGGCTCACCTGAGACATCTAGGATTCCAGGTGTTTCCATACCTTGATGATTGGCTCCTCACCTCTACCACCAGGCATCAATTGGCTCAGGCAACACAGTACAATCTGACACTCTGCCATCAATTAAGCATTACAATCAACTAGGAAAAGTCTGCCTTATCACCATCGCAGCATACCGTTTTTATAGGAGCAGAGTTAGACACCACAACTACCACTCTACATCTCCCTATCGAAAGAATCTCTCTTGTCTGCCAAAACATCAGCTCACTGGTGTCAAAGAACAAAGCTACAGCAGCGGAGGTATTGAAGGTACTAGGTTTGATGGCGGCAGCAATCCTGGCTATACCACTCGCAAGGATGCATATGCAAATTCTTCAATGGCTCCTCTTTGCTCAGTGGTCTTACCAGAAACTACCAATGCACTACATGATTCTTATCACGGATTCTTGCAGGAGAGACCTTCGGTGGTGATTGACATCTCTTCATGTCACAATCGGAAGACCCTTTGTTCTCCCACCCCCCCCAGTAGCCACTGTGACCACGGACGCTTCCCTGATAGGGTGGGGGGGACATTTTCAGGGAAAGACTGCCCAAGGCACATGGACAGATCAAGAATCACATCGGCACATCAATGTTCTAGACTTGAGAGCGGTACTTCTGGCATTGCAGTACTTTCAGGACTCTCTACCTCTAGGGACTATTGCAATTCAGACCGACAATATGTCAGTAGTCTGGTACTTGAACAAGCTGGGCAGAACCAAGTCTTGCCCCCTTTGTCGAGAAGCCCTCGGGGTCTGGCAATGGGCTGTGTCATCCCAGCATTTTCTGTTAGCAACGCACATCCCGGGGAAATCCAACGTGATAGCGAACAAGCTAAGCAGGGCAATATTATTCCCTCATGAGTGGTCTCTCAAACAATAAGTTGTGGGGTTGATTTTCTGCAAATGGGGCCAGCCTTGCTGTGACCTTTTTGCCAGCCACATCAACTCAAAATGCAGAAGCTACTTTGCCCTAATACAACCTCCTAGTCATCCCCCGAGAGATGCACTTTTACACGATTGGCCCCCGGGTCTCCTTTATTCATTTCCACCCTTCCCATTAATACCCAGATTTTTACAGAAAGCAAAATCGCTGGGAAGGACTGTTATACTCATAGCCCCCTACTGGCCTTGATAAATTTGGTTTCCGTTTCTCCACCATCATCTTTTGGAAGATCCATGGATCCTGGACCCAGTTCTGGAACTTCTGACTCACCCGTCAGGGGACCTTCATCCTTCACTGCAGTCCCTGAGACTGACTGCTTGGCTAATCCACTTCCTCTAATTGCCAGGCTTCATTCAATTTCAGAAGATACAAGACAGATTCTCTTATCTTCTCACAAGCCATCCACCAGGAAATTATATGGCAGTAAATGGAAAAGCTTCTCAATTTGGGCCAACGTGCAGAACACTGACCCTTTCCAAGCTTCGCTTTCTTCGATTTTGGAATTTTTAACAAAAATTTTTAAGGAAGGGGCAGCAGCTGCTACAGTTCGAGTTCAGTTAGCTGCTATCTCTAATTTTCACCTTGGTCTTGGTGGCTCAAATATTATGAGCCATAAATTATCTAAAACCTTCCTTAAAGGTGTTCTTCATATGAGACCTCCGATCAAAACTCCCTTTTCTCCCTGAAATTTAAACCTTATGCTGTTTCAAATTATTCTTTCTCCTTTTGAACCAGCATCTTCTTGTGATCTAAAATGTTTATCTTGGAAAACAATATTTCTTGTAGCCATTACGTCTGCAGCAAGAGTGTCAGAACTTCAAGCATTATCTATCAGACCACCCTACATGATTTGCCATGCTGATAGAGTATCTCTCAGAACAAACCCCTCATTTTTACCTAAAGTCTGTTCTGAGTCAAATATCAATCAGGTCATTGAACTGCCAGTCTTTTTCCCCAACCACTCTAGCAAATTTTAATATATGCTGCACAAACTTAATGTTCACAGACAGCTCAGATTTTATCTTGACAGAACTATGGATATTAGGAAATCAGACCAACTTTTTGTATCCTTCTCAGAAGCCAGAAAAGGCAATCCAGTGGCTAAAACAACCTTATCTAAATGGTTATCTGATTGTATAGCCTTTGTTTATGAGAATGTGAGCATGCCATTAACACACAAACCTAAGGCTCATTCTACCAGAGCCGTCTCTACGTCTTCTGCTTTTCAAGCTAAATTGCCCCTTGACCATATTTGCGCTGCAGCCACTTGGTCTAAGCGTCATACCTTTATCATGCATTACAAAGTAGATAAGGCTTCAAGGGACAGGTCTTTCTTTGGTTCCACGATATTGAAGAACATACTTCCATGAGCCACCGAAGATTGAGGATGCTAGGGACCACTACCCATCAGTGAGAATAAACTGTGAGATTTAACAACTTCACATAAAGAAGTTATATACTTACCATAACTTTCCATGTGAGTTGTTTATCTCGCCTTTATTCTCACGTCCCTCCCTCCTTCCCCCTCCTGGCTGACTGTTGACTTAGAGGCTAGTACCATCCTGGTTATTCAATATTTCTTCTTTCTCTTTGGGAAGAGTTCTTCGTAGATATATATAAGAGGGTATGTATATGTTTGTGTATATATATATATATATATATATATATATATATACTGTTATTCACAGCAAACAAGATCTGAGGTAATTCCAGCAGTGCATTGTGGGTTAAGGGACTTGTTCTCGAGCTACTGGCAAATATTGAGCTTGCTATCGGCCGTGTCGGCTCCGAACCCATCAGTGAGAATAAAGGTGAGATAAACAACTCATGGAATGTAATGGTAAGTACATAACTTCTATTTCCATCTGATAATTCAGTTTTGTTTTTGCTGCAGTGTGTTGTAATTCCACTTTTGCATTTCCATTTCTGAAGTACCCTGGGAATAAATTCACACAAATATAGTCTGCAATAATTAATCTCAGGGCTTGCTAATTTAATTTGCTGTTTAAACCATGAAGACGAAAAAAAAATCTGTGGATTCTGCTTCTCCATTTATAATCTCCCATCCATATTAAAGATATTTCTTGGCCATTTTTCTAAAAAGACAAGAAATGTACCTTCTAGGTGAAAACTGTCCCTTCCACTTCATGCATTATTTTTGAAAAGTGTTGAATGAAAGAAAAGCGAGTAGATGTAAATTGCTGTGTAAGACATATCAAAACTTTGAAAAATAGACCACAATACTGACCAATTTCCTTTTCTTATTCCAGGAGATTTATAAAAAGTTCAAAAAAAAAACTGGAGAAAGAAAATGAACTCTTGTTTAATTTAATTTTATTAACAAAGTGCTATGTGGCTCACATATGTATCAGCTTATATGTGCTTTTAGTTTCTTTTATTTACACTGCAGTAAACATTTATATATGCTAAATGCAGAATCACAGAGGGAAACATTTTGCTATGAGTTCATTTAAATCAGACACATATCTATCAAAAAATACTTATGACCACAGTCAGATGGCAGACAGAACTGAATGTCTTTTGAATCAAAATGCAGTTTACATAATGCAATGCAGTGATAATTCTTTGCAAGTTCTATTACGGATTGCCAAATTGCACAATCCTGAGCACAGGAAATACAAAACAGTCAAATAAATAAATAATGCTCAAAACACAGGAGGGTGAAACATTTTGTTTAAAAGTGTTTTACATGGAGACAAGACACACTGTAACTCCCAATGTAGTGGGCAAAACACAGCAGGGTAAAATGTTTTGTTTAAAAGTGTTTTACATGGAGACAAGACACTCTGTAACCCCCAATGTAGTGGGCAAAACACAGGAGGGTGAAACGTTTTGTTTAAAAGTATTTTACAGGGAGATAAGACACTCTCTACCCCCAATATAGGGGCAAGCCCACCATACCCTTCTTACTTATATAGATATATATATATATATATATATATATACATATCAACTCTATTTTCACATCAAATTTAAAAGAAGGGAGAACCCTCCCCAAAGGTGGGAAACAGTGCACACTTGGATATTGCACCACTAATGACTTCCTAAGGAAAATAGTGATCCATGTTTTGTTTCTTTTCATCTTTTTCTTTGGGCAACTAATGCTCAAGGAATTTCATCTTAACTGCCTGTAGAGGAGTCCTCATTTTATTATGTACTGTTACTCTACTGGCAGTAGTAGCAAAACATTAGAAAGCATCAGTTGTGCAATCAAAAAACACAAGTGAGCCAGTTGTGTAGATGAAAACTGTACTGACAGGTAAGATAGAGAATTAGCAACTGTCCCAAGATCAGTGATGCATTATGATATGAGGTGAAGTTAGAGATAGTAGGGAATACAAATGTTGAGTGCACTTAGTTACGCAGAAGCTACATTCTCTCTTAAGCTATACCAGCTGCAATGAGACAGGACAGCAGAAAAGGAGCACTGTAACTCACAAAGGAAAAAATACTGTTTAAAAAAATGAGCGATCCAATTCAGCTTTATCTGTAGGCACCACAACTAGTATCCAGCAATCCCTATCTATTATATTATTTACTAACAATAACTAGTGATGTGGCAATCCCCAAGATGCTGTTTAAGACTTTATAATTTACGACCTGTGGGTTGTCTGATAATGCAGTACCATGCCGACTTCTTCGTTTTGTTACGCATCATGACAAGGTTATACACAAGTGTAAACCATTTCTTAGAGTCAGGTTCCTACCTGCTGCAGCACTACGATATGGATATCATGCTGGCTGTAGCTAGCAGTTATCTTCATTTATGGTGTATACCCTGATTATTTATTTATATTAAAGGACAAATGCACCCAGACTAAAAAAGACCTGATCTTTTATACATTACAGCATGGATGTCCATGCATCACTTTTTTTTCTAATTTATTATACACCCATAATAGCCTCACAGGGGATGCCATGTTGCATAATTTTGCTTTGCTTGTCAAACTTTTCACCCTCTGAATTAACTTTATAAGAACACAGAGTGCCCTATGCAGAGAAGAGCATTTACTATACTAATACCTCTCATTTAGCTGAATATGCAAGAACATTGATTTCCTATTGTTTTTGACTATATCTAGGCCTTTTGTCATGATACCTTAGATTTTTGTTAACAGACATCTTGCACTCTGCAGTGTAAGTTACCTTTGTACACTGAACTTACAAAGGGGACTTATTTGGGGCTTTTGAATATTAAATGGCCTTGAAATTGTATCTTATTAGTTGATTTTGTTCAGATTCAAACATTTAGACCTAATATGTTATGATCATCCTGACAGTATATAGTCAAAAATGTTAACTCCATTTTGTATCTAGTTTTAAAGTCATTCTTGGTCATGTAAATGGAATATGTGACATATCCCAATTTATTTAATTTCTTCAGATTATAAAAGTGTCAGATGCATCTCATTCTGTCATAGTACATGATATGACATATTATGTGACAAATACCAGAAGAAAATAACATGAGATTTCCCAAAAGGTCAAACTGGCATGGGCAGACAGAGGTTCTTGCAGAATCCAGTGAGAACACTAGCAAAATTATGTCTTATTTGTATGTGGAACTCTTGGAGTTCCCTTAGGGGAAAGGAAAAGTAGTTTGTTATTAGAAAAAACTTGACAATTCGGTAAAGTTTAACTTCACCTACCATTTTCTTCTACGTAGTTATATTTTCATTATCAAACAGGTAAATGAAAACAAACAAGGGAAATATACACCGATTCATAACAATGAGTATTATGGCTGATAAATATGAATGTATTAGTACACCATCCAAAAAGGAAAAAAAATGCAAGGGCATGTATCTCTTATTCTTATTTTTTTTTTTGTCTTTTGGCTTTTTCCGGTTAGGGGTTACCACAGTAGAACTCCAGTCTGCTAATTATTGGCAGTTGTTTTTTATGGTGTCGAGTTGCCAGCCCAATGCCCAACCTTCAACGAAGGCACGCCCATTCAATGCATGTCTTTCGAACGCCCACTCCACCGCAGGGAGGACATGCAGACTCCACACGGAAGGCACTCCCATCCCAAACCGAGAATCGAACAGGAGAACCTCTTGCTGTGAGGCAACAACACTACCGCTGCACCACCATGGTGTTTTATGTATCTCTTATTCTTATTAATATATATTTATGTTCAGCTGAGTTTTAATTAAAAAAGTAGAAATCTGCTTAGATGAAATTGCTCAGGATCCAGCTGAATAAAGAAATTAACTATACTAGTCTAATATCTAGCACCTGAGACATTATAGCTTCACAGCAGTTCTGTTGATTCTTATGCTAACTGCATTACTTTAAAATAACACTGTCCATTTATATAAAGGTAGATACAAAATGAGACGGCGTCAGTTTGATGAAGCCCTGATTGTTTGGATGAAAGAACATAACTTTAATACAGTTCTTTGCATCATGATCTTGTGGTATTCATGAGAGTAGAGGTATATGGCTTGTAGCACTGATGCATTTAATTTTGCTTCCCTTCTTGGTTTCCTGGCCTTGGAAGCTCCTTTGTGTTTGTGTAAAAGTGGATTCAGGAAACCTCCTCAAAAGACATGTTATATCACAGAGGTGCATTTATTTATGGATGTGAAAGGAGTGCAGTAGCCCTTGCAATGAGAAGAGCACATGGTCCAAGGTACACCTAGGGTTGCCACCTTTCGTTGTGGCAAAAAACGAACCATGGCCACACCCCTAGCACCTTCCGTAACCCTGCCCATCTCCTTTCCTCTCCCCACCTACTTTCTGCCCATTTGTTGACATCATGGTCATGTCAGATAAGGAAGAACACCATCTTTATCCCATTTCAGATTCTGATTTTTATCTGCTGATTTACTACACTTTACTGTATTAAAAAAAAAAAAACATAGTAAATCCACAGATTTAACAAACTCCAATAGTCTATTCCTTTTTTTTTAAACAGAATGCCAGAGTTTGTATAGTGTTTTTGGACTACTGGACAATCAGTTTGATTTCTAGAGAGTCCAGGAAAAAATTGATATGTGGCAATGTGAGATGCACCTAATCTCCTACTGGGTAGGGCTTCTAATGAATTTATGTACAGTACAACATAGCACCACAAAGGCAGGCTGTGATTCAAAGTAGTAGGTAGCATTAAGGAAGAGTGAGAAAAACAGTTCAAGGAATGATGCATGCAAATGGGGGGGGGCATAAAGACATGCCTATAAATGTACACAAATTAATGAGTGCATAATGGTATATAAGTGTACATATCTGAAAACAGTTACAATGCGTATTTACAACATGGATTCATTGTTCCTCAATTTGTGTGCCACTGTGTTAGCAAACAGTACACAAAAATTGTTAACGTTGTAACAAGCAAACATGATCAGCTTAGCATAGGAGAATCAGCCCTTGATGGCTATAAGCACTATGAATTCATGCCTATTAAGATAATGCTGTGGCAGGTAGCACAAACAGTAACAGTACTACCAACAGAATAAATGGCACCAGCTAACTGGCCAGCAGCTGTCAGACCATTTTTGTGTAGGTAGCTACTTCATATTTACATTGATTGACATGTGTTGACAACATTTCACAACTGGGAGGAAAGCATGGACTTCCCATACTGGAGGACAATAAGGTATGTGTATCTCTTACCATTCTTGCTGCAAGGACCTTACAGAAACAAACTGAAACACTGCATATACTGGGCAACAGCTTGGAGAATACACATTATGTTTCTCAATGCACAATTCTTCCAAAAATGGATAAGTATATATGTCCCCATCACACCAGAGAACAGAGTCAAAAACATATGTTCCCTATTAGAAACTGCCCACTAACTGAAGTACTACGTGCTACAGATTTTACATGTGTGACAGTGAGGCACCATCTGGCAAACCATGAACAATGGTATGTTAATTTGGAGATCTACCAATCCATCAAATGCCAGATAGTATGAAACGCAGAGGGGTTGATTAGCAATATGTCTATCAATGTCCATGATTCTCACAAATGTGAAAAATGTCATCTGCTGTGCTTATTACTATATAATAATCCCCTAGTTGGTAAATTCAGGAATTGTGGGAAGCAGACAAGATACAAAGACAGAGACACTGTATGTGCATGTCTTGACCCCCACATGCTCCTGTTTCAGGTGGTACAGAATACTCAATGGACTCGTGTTTGATGACACCAATAACAATCCATATAGCCCTAATGGATCACAGTATATCATGACCAATGCACAAAAAACAAGCATAACTGAACATATGTTCAGCTGCTGAATTCATGGTTCCACTGCCTGGATATATATATATATATATATATATATATATATATACACACACACACACACATATATATATATATATATATATATATATATACATATTTTTTTTGGGGGGGGGTACAGTATTCCCTGGTCAGCATTTGAGCATTTGCTAGATGTTTGTAATAGGCTGAATGCTGTATAACATGAGCATATAACATGAGCACCAGGAAAGATGCAGACCACTTCTCTGTCCAGAACCAAAACCATTACATAATCTGGAACCAAAACATCAACAGCATCCAGTGACAAGTGAGGATCAGAGCATGAAGGAGCTAACCCCCTCAGTGATGAGAGGCATAGTACTTGCAGTGTTTCAGTACATACCTTCAATTAAATAATTTTATAAAAATACAATTTTCTGTTTCATATAGTACCTTACACAGCCTCTTACTTTCCCTACTAGATGGAGACAGAGGACGTTGTATGTCTGTTAACAAATAATAACGCATTTTCTACGTAAAAAAACAGATTTCTTATAAGCTACATTACTCATAATTAAACATTCTATTATCAGCTCGTATCTTATTATTTCAGACAATTGGGTTATAATGAGGCCAACATGAAGAGGAGTCAAGGGGCATTTCATTTAGTATAAATAGTGTTATAAGTGTTTCGGATACAAATGAATATATTTTCTCAGCAAGAAAAGTATTTATGTCTAATGTGATATATGATTATGTAAACAAGAAAGGAAACTATAAGTGAAAGTGCACCTACATTACATGTATTGAATTAGGCATTCAAATGTCCTCTCCATGTCTATAGAATATAAAGTAAATGATGCATGCTTAAATAATGCTTAATATATTTTATTGAGGTATATCATTTGATTTTATTCTGCATCTGCTTTTCTGAGCAAAACCTTATTAAACAGAAAGAAAAAAATATGTTTTAAGATTGAGTTTTGTTTGCAAGAATATGTGCAATATATATAATCTATATTAATAAGGAACAGTGCAAATTGATATCAGAGAATTCTGCTGTTTGACAGGAAAATTGCCTTCTTCCCCCATAAGTTTAAACCAGAGTTGTTTTTGCTGTAATATTCACTTACTGTAGAGTTAATTTAAATATTTCATTTGGGGAGATGTCTGAGACCATTGCACATTTAGGTTTTAAGTTAAAGTTATTTCCTTTACATCTAGGTTTATTTAACTTTTCTTCAGAGTGAATTCTTTGGTTAGATAAAACATTTTTACAAATCATTCAGTTCACTGGAACTCATGGCAAGATCTTGAAAAAAGGTGAGGGTTTTTGAAATTACTGTATTCATTTGACTTGAATATGGGCTTCAGCATCAGCTATATATGATATCAAGAATCATAAGATTCTAGCCTTCTTGCAATGTTGCTGTTTTTTAGCATAACAAAAAACAGAAATCTAGTTTCAATGCATAACTCTTAAAACAAAATTTAAAATGGAAAGGTATATGTAGCACCTTTGAGATGATATAAAAAATATAAAGTCAAGAAAGTTAACTAATGTACTGGTAAAGCCATAAATGCAGAATACATATACATAGATATATATATATATATATATATATATATATATATATATATTGATGTGTTTATAATATAAACACTACCACTTTCCTGCCTTTCTCTTCAGGCAGTTAAACAAAATGTATAAAGTTTTGAGATAGGTATACTTACATTCTAGATTTCAGTAGAAATGATTAAGGATTAGTTTCTCTTTCATCTATTCCTGCTACTTTACCTTCTCACAAATACCATATTTTTGCATTATTTCTTACTTACTTTTATTCCACTGGTACCCTAGACTGATGTTTAGGGAGAAGGCATGCTTTAAATGTTTACAAACCTCTTGCTTACAATCAGGACATTCAGTGTTTATCTCATTAACATTTTGAATATAAGTCATTAATGTTTATTTAAATGTGTGAGTTTGATAATGTTTAAAAGTCTCTCTATGTTGAAGAGGAATCATTAGTCTATACAGGATGTACTTTTCTTTAGTACATGATAACCTGCAGTTATGATGGTTATGATCTCAGACTGTTTTACTTCCTATCAGAATGTGATAGATATGAATAACAAAGTTCCATATTTTCATGTGTGGTGTGCAAAACTAGGCAGAAAATGATACTATGCCATACATTTTTTGAAGGACCTAATGCAGAAAGTTAAAATCACCTCAGAGAAACAGATAATTAGCTCATCAAAAATTGAGGCAAAAAAGACTAAGCCCACAGAGGGGAAGCCCGCCCTAACTATGATCCAGGTTACAAAACATGAAATAGTAGCCCCTGCACTTAATCAACCTGTCAGGAGATGGAGGGGCTGAAGAGCTGACACCCAACTCCACATATGGGGGGCTTACTGTACTTGTTGCCTACCCATAGCTCTCCCTGGAGGTATATGGGTGCATATTTGTTTAAGCAGGTCTGTATGAGGCCCTTGAAGTAAAACAAGTATCCATGTTAGACACTGGATGGTAGGTTTAGGAACTAAATGGAAACAATCTCTATGGCCTGCATACTGGCAGTATTGAGGGATGAAGTCAGAACGTCAGGCCGCTGGGCTGACTTCTTCTCAACAGCAGTAGGATAACCGGATAAAGGTAAGGGGCACACATTCCTCCATGGCTGCTTGGATGATGGCCTTTTCTGGGTTGCTTGTGCCCAGTCCAAGTAGGTAACCCTGCTGTGAAAAATAATAATGCAAAACACATTTAGAAAAAAACCTGTAAGCAAGCTTTTCTTACAGATATTATAGAATACAGTCATGCTTTGGCTAATGTCAGGATTTGGATAAAGTAATTAATATGTAAACTGACCTGGTTTCCAATGGTAAAAAACATTGTATTTATGATTTCGTAATTTGTTCTAAGTGGCCATGCAACTCTTATTCTCCACCAAGAGAAAAGTGAGGATTTACCTGTTTATATAAAATCATTTCTGTTCATTTTAATATATTATCTGTGGAGAATAAGGTGTTATTTTATGTTATAAAAATAATGTAGATCATGAGATGGGGTTCCTTAGTTTGTATACATTAAAAAAGTGAATATGCATTTACCGTGCTTCTATGAGGAAAAGATGATGCAAAATACTGATGATTCTAGTATTATATATTAAGAATATATGTCTTCCTAGGATGAACTGAGGCTAAAATATTGAGCTCAGAATAAATAACATTCAACAAAAAAAAAATAAGAAAGGAGGCACAAAAAAGACCTCATCATTATGCTAGTATTGCAGGGGATATTGGTAATTATATTACTTAATTTTCTAAATGTTAAATAAAGATGCATCTGAGTAATTTATTTATGTATTGATTTATTTATCCATCCATCCATCCATTTCATATACTCATTATCATTTGTTTACTTGGATAGTCTAGCTGGGTCATAGAACTGACCCCTTTTGAGAGGAGGCCCCGGGAGAAAAGATCCTTAAAAAATGGTAATGGAATGCATGGATAGATAGTAATAATAGATTCACGCAGTAGTTATAAAGAAGTGAGGAAAAAGATAATGGTAAACAACTTACAATAGGTAGTACTACATTAGGAGTTATATAAAGCTGAGAAATATGTGAGTGTGTGAATATATATATATATATATATATATATATATATATATATATATATATATATATATATATATATATAGGTCTACTTCAGAATTTCGACCATTCAGAATGCCAACTTTCATATGTCCGACACTATATGATTGACATTCTGAAAGAGCGACATCCTGAAATAGCACCATTTACCTACCTGTAAACACAGTAAAACTGTGTTATGCAGGGGGGCAAGCCCCCTTGCACCCCCACACCCGCTGCTACTTAGATATTCTCACTCTTAGATCGCACTACAGTGCAGGAAAGGAGAATCTCCCAGTCCCGTACTGTAGTGGGATCTCCACTATCATTTGTCGGCCTTTCAAACGTTCGCTCATATGGTGTCGGCTATATGAGTTTCAAACATTTTAAAGTTCGAACAAATGAAGGGCTCCCATATATATATATATATATATATATATATATATATATATATATATATATATATATATATATATATATGATACATAGACTGTATTTTATATAGAATATGTCAAAGACAAAAGTAAGTTAAAATAAATGCTGAGTGCACAAAGTCTCAGGATAAAATAGTGCCTAAAAAATGACAGTGTTGAATCTTCAAGACACAGAAACATTCCTACAATGAGGTTAGGTCTGGATCAAGGAGAGGATGGCTCCCTGCTGCAGAAAGTAGTAGTAGTCCACAAAAATCACAAAACCTGATAGGCCAAAGAAGAATCATAAAGATGATATAGTGGACTATTGAGGATATGAAATAAAATATAGATTGCTATTATTATGCAAGAAGCCCAGAATTTCTTGACAGAAGATATACAAAAAAGATTAAGAGAGAAATTAGAGGAAAGAAAAATACTTGCACAAGAAAAACTGTCAAAAGCTTAAAATGCAAATTTGTACAACAGATTCATGAAAAACATTATATAGTACAAGACACTTTAGGCCATTTAGAAAAAGAAGTGAATAAGGAAGTGTGAAAATATAAAGGACAAAATTTAGAGATTTTTGAAAGGTATAAAAAAGAAATATGGACATGGTATAATATTTATGCGAAGAAAATGACAAATTAATCAATACAAAAAAGACAGTCCCAAAGATATTCAAAGCAAAATACAGGCAAAGGCACCAAGATATAGAAAAATTCATAATACAAAAAATAAGATCACAAAGGGGGAATGTAGAAGAGAAGATTAGTAAAGAAGAAGCTAAAAATATAGAAGCAGAAGCTATGGAATGCCTGCGAAGTGAAGGATATAGTGTAGAAAGACTAACACAGGTTATATCACAGCAAGATGGAAGAGCGAGTCCCCCAAGTAAGGAGAAACAGGAGGAGCAGGTGACATCTGCATTAGAAATATCAGCATGGAAAAGAAAAAGACATTTAATATGGTGCAATATTTATGCAAAGGAGAAAGCAAAACTAATCAATACAAAAAGGGCAGCACCAAAGATATTTGAAGAGAAATGTAGGCAAAGGCATCCAGATATGGACAATTTTACAATATAATAACTAAGAAAACAAAGACGGAAAGTAGAAAGGAGAATTAGTAATAGAGAAGTTAAAGAGATAGAAACAGAGGTTATTTGTGAAGTGAAGGATTTAGTGTAGAAAATTTAACTCTGATAACACCACAGCAGGATAGACTAATGAATCCTCAAATTAAGGATAAATCTGTGGAATGGGAAACATCTGATCAGTTGCCATATGAACATACTTTGGAGCCTTCAGCAGGAAGCAAGGATAAAGGTTCAGTTGGAGTCGCACAGCAAGTGAAGTAACAGCAAACTGGCTACTCTGACGTAGTCAGTGTTGTGAAGTGATAGGTCCGTGAGTTCACAAACATTGGAGCAACAGATGACACAGGATGAAACTGAAGAGAATATGGCACAGGAAGATGCTCTGGGACATTCTGTATAATGCCAACAGAAAATGCAGAACAAAGAATGTGCTCTCAGTTTAGAAGAAAAGGATCTAAGGGAATTGTCGCTTGATTTAATAGAGTCGGATAAACATATTAATATCAATGTAAGAAACAGACAACAGAAAGTGAATGACACCCACAATTTTAGAAGTTTGATAAAATAAGTGAACACAGTATTCAGGACTATTCACAGAAGCTTGTGTGATATAACATAAGTAAATAGGCTGTATTCATACCTCTCAACCTTTTAGGGCAAGAAATCTGGACAAAGCCATAAACAAAAGTGGGGCAAAGGCCCAAAAAAAGGGAACATTTTTAAATATTGCTCTTACAAACCTAGAAAGTTGATAGAATGCCAGGTTTTGCATTAAAATGAAATTTCTGAAGGGTATGAAGTCTGAAACTCAATTGTCTGTCATTATTTTCTAACTTCAGTCTTTAATGATTTGCAACTAGTTTGCCAGAAAGCCACAATTTTATGAAAAACAGACAAAAAATGCGAAACATAAATCTGGACATTCTGCAAAAATCTGTACTGTTTAGAGGTATGCCTGTATTACTGTGCAGCTAAATTAATAACAGATAAAGTTTTACCACAAAAACACAGGGCAGTAAGGGAAAGGTATAACAGATATCAAATGGCATCATGGAAGCATCAAAAAGAGAAGACTATAAAACAGTTAAGCAAAGAAGTGACATTTTTGTAAGAGTACAGAAGAGGGAACAGATCAACAAACTATTAACTGGGAATACTATACAACACCAAACATACAGGCACAGAGATTCCTGGATTTTATAAAAAAAACTCCCTGGACCAGATTGTGAGTACAACAATCAGGGGTACAATCATACTGGATCTGGTCCTCACTAATATGGGAGAGTGCTGCACATCTGTTAGTGTAATGCCTTCTGTGGTAAGGTCAGACCTCAAAATGGACTCCTTTGAAGTAAAAATAAAAGCCGGACCCCCAGCTAACCCTAGAATATTCAGGAACTACTCTAAAGCTAATTTACTGCTATTAATTGATAACCTGGCAAAATTTCAAGCCCCCATAAACACTGAGAACATTGCTGCCTATGCAGAAGTGTTCACAGAAATCCAATACAAGCATATTTATAGCTGCATAGAGGCAGCTGTACAAACCTGGAAAAAGTAGAGAACTAACTCAAACAGTATCTCACACTGGTGGAATCACCGTATGAATAATTTGTATGACAGAAGGAAGAAAATCATGGCAAAACTTAGGAGGTGCAGCACCCAGCAGGATAAAAGCACTCTCATCAAAATAAACAAACAGCTCAGAAGACAAATAAAGTCTACCAAATCCAAATCAGTGGTAAATTTGACCTCCCAGGACAAGGAGGACCACAAGGCATTCTTTAGCTATTTCTGCAACCTCAAAGGCAATACACATTTGTTTACAGAGGTCATTGTAAATGAAGCCATTTATACTGAGCCAGAAAATATAGCAAACCTACTGGCTGACAAATTCACCTCCAACTTTACCCCTCTCGGCCCCTCAAACTTCCCTAAGGAAATAAAAGCAAATGTAACTCCCCCTTCTATCAATAGGGAACAGGTCCTTAATGCTCTCACTCTAAAGCCAAGAGAACTGCATCAATGGACCCATACAATATCCCAGGATACCCGCTAAATAGCATGAAACTTGACCTATCAGGACCTCTTGAATTGCTCTTTAGCTGTAATCTCCAAACAAGCTTTTTGCCTCTTGAATGACAAACAGAAACAGTCATCCCTCTGCACAAAGCTGGACCATCTAAAGACCCTGGAAACTACAGACCCATAAGTCTTACTAGTACTATATGCAAGGCAATTAAATAATTATCATGGAAATGATCAATAATGATATAGTAAACCTCTTGACACTGGACCCAAACAAGTTTAGTTTCATCAACAGCAGATCATCTCTACTCAACCTGGTGGACTTCTTTGAGAAGGTGACCAAAGCAATGGATGAGGGTAGAATGGTTCACACTGCCTACCATGACCTATTCAAGGTATATGACGCAATACCCTACTCTGGCATTGTTGACAAACTCAAGAGGTTAGGAACAAACCAGTGTGTCACACAATGGATAGTGAACTGGCTCATAGATAAGACACAGGAAGTTAGAAATCAGTAGTTTATTTCTACTAAGAGGCCAGTCATAAGTGGAACCCCTTAGAGATCTGTCCTTGGAACACTTCTTTTTGGCATTTACTTCTTTGAAGTAAAGGCCAAAATCAATGGCCTCTGCCTGACAAAATCTGCAGATGATTGCAAATTAGAAGCTGTCATTGAATCCACACTGGCACAAATGTTCTCCAAGAAATGCTGATGTGGACAAACAACTGGTGCCAGAGCCATGGACTAAAACTAAATGTCAAGAAATGCATAATAATAACCTTCTGAAAGTCATCCACCCCAGGTAACTATCATATTGACAATACAACACTTATATCTAACCCAGTAGTCAGGGACTCAGGGACACACAGAGACAGTATTCTAGACTTTCAACATGATGTTGATGGTTCATGATTCTTTGCTTTCAGTAAGTACTCCTTTTTTTGTTTCTGACTTCAGAATATCTGCCTAAATACTTCATCCTTACATTTTCAGGGTCTATGTATTAGTTTCCCCTCAAGTATTTGGCACAGACACAAACACCTTGAGTGATATTTTTCCTGTAAAAGCACAATTGAAATTTCTCCAATATCTAGCTGCACACAGGACAACTAGTTTGCAGTGACAAGCACTGTCCACATAGTTGCAAACCGGATACTCCTGACAATGATTGATATTCTCACTCCAACAGTATAATCAATAAAAAATGGTCTGTTGCCATGGATATGAACTTTGCTATTGTCTTTGTTACCAGCTTGGTGGATATGGGCATCCTAAGGCAATGTAGAAATTGTCTTCTGTTTACTGATAGCCAGTAATTCTCTAACAAACTGATATGGTATGTGAGAGATGTATTTACACAACATCATTGGAGGCAAAGCTCTCACATTAAAGTACTCCTAATGACAATAAGGTGGTCAGTAGTTCACATGCTGCACCCATCACACACAATTCAAAGAAGACATATAGACCCACATATACTGAGGTACTTATAAGTAACCTTCCTAAACTACAAAGACCTCCTAGACAAAGTACACATTAGAAATACCCTCAGCAGCCTCAAATGCACTCTTTCAAAACAACACCCACATCAACACATAGAGCTGCAGCTCATAGAGCCTGTAACTCTAAGCCCACCACACAATAAAACATTCTAGTCATTGGACACTCCATCGTGAGACACACTGATGTCCCTCTCACCAGGCTGAGTAATGAGAAAGTTACGGTCAGTTGCTTGTCAGGGGCTAGAGTCTGGCACATTATGCATGCACTCAGGTCATTGGACCACAATTACCAATATGTCTCAATCATAGTCCATGTGGGAGTAAATGACCTGTGACGTACCTCCCTACACTATATGAAGAGAGACATCATAGAGCTCTTGGAATATGTGTCTCAAGCTGGTATGAGCCTAGCATTGAGCAGCATTTTACCTTCTCCAAGGATGATGTCACAATACAAACAAAACATGACTGATTTTAATAATTGGCTTAATCTCTGGTGTCATTCTAAGGGGTGCAATTTTTATCAGCATGAAAGGAGATGGTAAACAGACAGCTTTGCCAGGGATGGTCTGTACCTCTCCCCTCTAGGCTTTTGAATATAAGCTAAAACATTGTCTTCCCCTATAGTGTCTTTTTTAGGCAATGCCAAACTGTCAGTACTTCTGCCATAGCAAATCACAACCAAGAAAATGTAAAAGTATTACTGCTCAATGCTAGAAGCATAAACAAAAACTCCACTCCCTGGAAGCTCTCTTTACCGTAGAGAATGCTGATGTCTGTTCAGTCTCTGAGACATGGTTTAAAGCCGCGGACAGCACACCAACAGTGCAAGGTAATACAGACTTCCATACATTTAGACCAGTTACTTCACAGGCAGGGACTAAAGGTGAAGGTGTCTTTATTGAAATCAAAAATAAATATATTTCAAGGCTGGTCAAACAGGACAATACACTTGAGCTGCTCCATGTTCAATTCACCATAGGTAAAATCCAATACCACTTCCTTGGAAGCTATAGGTCCCCCTCAATGACACTGGAAACCTATACCATGTATTTAAACGTATTAGAAACATTAACCATGTTAGATTTTATGAATATAAATCTGAAATTAATTATGTTGTAAATATGCTGAAAGAAAAGGCTTGCTTAAATGCAGAAACAAAGTTTAAGTAAAATGTGATCAGCAGTCATACTAAATGACCATGGCTTGGAAAAGGAATCTGCTGAATGGACATTTTTCCCTTACAGACTCAAAGCATGATGTATGTATGCAAGAACAAAAATGCAAAATCTGCTTTTAAAGAACAATGGCATGTTATTCTGCATGGAAAAACAGGATAACAGATGTTTTTTATACAAAGATCCAAATAAAATACAGGATGTTCACACTGTCAGAAAAGCTGATCTCTGACAATGTGTTTTCTCAAAAATATGTTTTTCTTCATAAAAAACAGGATATGCTTATCAGCATTGACATAAGAACATGTGTTTTATACAAAGATCCAAATAGAATACAGGACAATGTGTTTCCTCAAAAATATGTTTTTCTACATGGACATCAGGACACTGTTACAGGATATTCACACTGTCAGAAAAGCTGGTCTCTTACAAGACATTGTTAAACAAGGAAGTTTAGTATTGTTTCTACAGGATAAGCAATTCTCCAAAATAAGAATACAGAACAATGTGTTTCCTCAAAAATATGTTTATGCATGACTAAAAAAGAGTATATAAAGAGCTGTATAAATCCAGTTGTTTGGGGATATGGTAGGAACACATTTGGTGTTCTGAGGTAAATGTTATATCTCTCACATCATCTGTACTATATGAGAAATAAAGTTGGAACAGTACTTTTAAGCTGCAACGTTTGTCCAGTTTTATTTATTATAAAAGTTATTGGTTACTGCTCTTAAAGACAAGTGCTGCAAAGTATATTCTCTCATCAGTGTATATTCTGCAAGTTTCTGTATGCAACAGACTGTGAATGCAAATATAATCAGACTTTGAATTTTAGCAAGAATCCAGCCAGCAAGACTGAGTGTCTTAAGAACACTGCAGATCCATCACACCAAGCAAGAAGCAAGTAAAGAGACATAATATATTTTTTCAATGGCGAGGCAGCTGAGTGACTAGCACCATATAATTTTTTCAATGGCAAGCTAGTCTGCATTTGAACCTACAATCTGCATTCAAACACAGGAGGAGTGATGGTAAGCCCTGCAGAGGGTCACTTCAGTTAAATTGCAGTAACTAACATTTGTACGTATGTGTCAATTCTGAACAGAAGTATTCCAGTTTATGCAGCTTTCAGTAGTAAAGTTTTTTAGACGTCTACAATCCGGAGTGAGACTAGTTCAAGAAATTTGCAGTGCCATAAATTCTTCAAGAAAAGGGGGATATCCACTAGCCCATCAGTCCACTGCCTGTTGTGCTTTCCCAGCTTCTCAAGTGACTTTGAAAAATTTCCAGCCATCTGCAATAGCAGCCTGATCACCTGTTTTCTTGCTAACTGGTAAGACTTTTTTCTGTGTCACATATTTAGTGTGGATGATGTTAAACAGAGTTGTATATTCTTAAGACAGGTTGTATATTCATATATAGTTTTTGTATTCCTAGACAGGTTGTATATTACTAGACAGTATGGATATTATTTATAATTCATGCAGGAGTAAACCAAACTTTAGTAAATTGCTATGTTGGTATACACAGCACATTAGTAAATGTAAAACCTTATTAGGGCAGGTTGATAGTAAGGCATTATGCAAATGTATTACAATATTTGACTGGTATCTCAAAGAAAACCATGTGAAAAATGACAAATGTTTATTGTGTGATTCAACAAAAACTGCATTTTGTGTATTATGTCATAAAATAATATTGCATCATATTGCGAAAAAAATAGACTGTAAAGACAGATCTGAAGAATTAACTAAGGGTAAAGTGTTTCCATTGCATTCTGATGTAGAACAGTTATGTCCTGTCACCACATGTGAGTCAAATCAGTTACTGATAGAACCCCTAGTACATTTTGTTACAAAGGAATGTAGTAAACTTCTAAATGACAGGCACAATGAGTTCAGGAAGCTTAGACAAGTTATACATACATCTTTTCAAAAGTGCATAGGAGTTTCAAATTCAGCAGAACAGCTTACTAAAGAATGTCAGAAAGACCATGCAACATCACAGGAAATTCAACAGAAGTTGCAGGGTAAAGAAAATAAATTAGCTGAACTGACAAAGACTGGGAATTTCCTGCATACACAGTTAATCTGTGCAAAAGAAATATATTTTATAATATGTTTATGTTTTGAAAATGGTTAAACATACATGGTAGGATGATAGGGACAAATCATTCTTAAATGTTTTACTTTCATTCAGTTAAAGCAAGACATCTATCAGTACTACAGTAAAGTAAAGCATATGAATGCCATTCATTAGCATAGTCAAAAGGTAAACAAAACTGTTCTAGTGTATTATAATATATAAAATTAAATAAAAATAGATGAGTAAAAATTTAAAGTCACAAGACTGACATGCTTGTATAAAGATATACATATACAAGACAGACATGCATGTGTGTTCTTTTCATCTAGAGTACATCTGTTACAATACACAGGCAGACAACAGCAAATATAAATAATATAAATATAAATGTGTTGGTTAAACTAATATCTATTTTGTTTTTTACAATTTTTATATAATTGTATATATAGTAACACCAAACAGTTAAAATTCTGAATTTTAAAAAGAAAATCACAGATGGTATTATTCAAACAGTTTTGTAAAATTAATGGCAGGACAGTTAAATAGTTAAACATCTGTTACAATACACAGGCAGACAACAGCAAATATAAATAATATAAATATAAATGTGTTGGTTAAACTAATATCTATTTTGTTTTTTACAATTTTTATATAATTGTATATATAGTAACACCAAACAGTTAAAATTCTGAATTTTAAAAAGAAAATCACAGATGGTATTATTCAAACAGTTTTGTAAAATTAATGGCAGGACAGTTAAATAGTTAAATAATTAAAAAAAAAAAAAAAAAAAAAAAAAAAAAAAAATACTGAAATCCATGTAAGGTAATTGTAAAATGATGTCTATTTATGTAGTATAAATGCATAGTTATGCAAATCACAATCACATTAAAAGAAAAATGCTAAAAGAATTAACTATAGTTTACAGAGTATGAAATGTGAGCTCAGACCTTCCTAGACTGAATGAATAGTTACAGGAAATGCTGGAAAGATAAGATAAACAACAAGACTGATTGCCAGATAAGTAGCTTGAGTTTTTCTAAAGCATCATTGTTATTAAAACATAATTGTTAAAATGTTTACAGGCAACACTATTTAGTAATTGTCATAAAATGCCACAATTGTGCATAGATGTCACTTATAATCTGTTTGCAAGTAAATGTTAAAAGGACAAAAAAACCTCAGTTGCATCAAGTACAGCCAGCAAATGGGCTATAGTATATATATACATACAGTTCAAATCAATTGTGCAGGAGGGTATAAATACCTACTAGAGGTAATATACAGTGAAAGCTTTATTTAGTAACTTAATAAAATAAATGTATAACCATAGTGTTACATTCTATTCTCACAGCACAGGGCAGGTAAACAGTGCTGAAGTACTACAGGGGGAGGGGTACTTTCTCAGTTTTACACTGACTGTATAAGAGGGAGGGGCACTTTCTCAGTTTTACACTGACTGTATAAACAGACTGTGACAAGGGTCTGAAATAAAACTACATAAAAATAAATAATAAGGGTCTAAAATAAAGCTACAGGAAAAAAATATATATATATTTCATTCATTCTTGACAATACTCTTTTAGGTAGAGGGAAAACAGGTATTAGTGTATTAGAAATACTGGTAAACTGGATTAAACCTGACAGGATAAGATATTTTACAAGTTGTTAATAGCTATCATAATGGTTATTATTTTATTGTTTAGAAAAAAACATATACAAGAGAGAATAAAGATATGCAAAAATGCATAAATGTTTCTAATAGCAAGAATGGTCACTATTTTTAATAAGTTTTTGGCAAAACAATGTTGGTATAAAAGCATGAATATTTTTAATAATTGTTGAGTATGTAGTTTAAAATAACAGGACATATGGATTTGGTATCAGTTCCACTAGATATTTCTAAAGAGACAAACATTTTCCAAGATTTTGCTTAATATTAATGTTATTAAATTTGTAAGATTAGACTAAATGTACTTTATAGTCATTGTATGTACAAATGCAGAAGAATTCAGTACAAATGAGATTAATGTCTAGTAATAAATATGTGCGAAAAACCATATTTAATAAAAAGTGGGTCCAGTATACCTAGTAAATTGAAATGCATGAACAGCAAACAGTCCATGTAAATACATACTGTACAGAATACATTGTAGCAGTTCAAAGACATGACCACAATGTTATGGTTAAAATGACATTGAAATTGTGTGTTTTCAGCAGTGTATAAATGCTTGCAGTAGCACATGGTTACTGTCTCTTATAGTTGGTTCAACAGTTGCAAAGAGTTAATGAAACAGTTCTAAGTCATAAATGAAATTCTGTGATTGCAAAAGAATAAATTGATCAAGTTAAAGCAGACACAGCTCATAACTGATAAAATATTTTCACAGAATGGTCTGCAAAAGAAAAAGTTGTTAAATACATTCAGTTTTGGTAGTAATACTTTAATATCATTGTATTAACTATGTAAAATTGCATTTTGATTTGTTGTATCAAACTAAAGGTTTGTTTCTTGTGTTTTCTATATAAAATGTTTTGAGTATGTTTAAAAACAGAGGGAATTGTTAGATTTTATGAATATAAATCTGAAATTAATTATGTTGTAAATATGCTGAAAGAAAAGGCTTGCTTAAATGCAGAAACAAAGTTTAAGTAAAATGTGATCAGCAGTCATACTAAATGACCATGGCTTGGAAAAGGAATCTGCTGAATGGACATTTTTCCGTTACAGACTCAAAGCATGCTGTATGTATGCAAGAACAAAATGCAAAATCTGCTTTTAAAGAACAATGGCATGTTATTCTGCATGGAAAAACAGGATAACAGATGTTTTTTATACAAAGATCCAAATAAAATACAGGATGTACACACTGTCAGAAAAGCTGATCTCTGACAATGTGTTTTCTCAAAAATATGTTTTTCTTCATAAAAAACAGGATATGCTTATCAGCATTGACATAAGAACATGTGTTTTATACAAAGATCCAAATAGAATACAGGACAATGTGTTTCCTCAAAAATATGTTTTTCTACATGGACATCAGGACACTGTTACAGGATATTCACACTGTCAGAAAAGCTGGTCTCTTACAAGACATTGTTAAACAAGGAAGTTTAGTATTGTTTCTACAGGATAAGCAATTCTCCAAAATAAGAATACAGAACAATGTGTTTCCTCAAAAATATGTTTATGCATGACTAAAAATGAGTATATAAAGAGCTGTATAAATCCAGTTGTTTGGGGATATGGTAGGAACACATTTGGTGTTCTGAGGTAAATGTTATATCTCTCACATCATCTGTACTATATGAGAAGTAAAGTTGGAACAGTACTTTTAAGCTGCAACGTTTGTCCAGTTTTATTTATTATAAAAGTTATTGGTTACTGCTCTTAAAGACAAGTGCTGCAAAGTATATTCTCTCATCAGTGTATATTCTGCAAGTTTCTGTATGCAACAGACTGTGAATGCAAATATAATCAGACTTTGAATTTTAGCAAGAATCCAGCCAGCAAGACTGAGTGTCTTAAGAACACTGCAGATCCATCACACCAAGCAAGAAGCAAGTAAGAAATATATAATATTTTTTCAAACCATCCAATCCAATACCATAGTCATGGGTGACTCTAATTACCCCACTATTAACTGGGAATCCTGTATGACATCAAACATGCATGCACAGAGATTCATGGATTTTGTAAACACAGACTCCCTGGACCAGATAGTCAATACATCAACCAAGGGTGCAATCGTACTGGATCTGGTCCTCATTAATATGGCAGTGTGCTGCAAACCCCTACTCTAATGACCTCCCTTTTAAGGTCAGAACATAAAATGGTCTCCTTTGAAGTAAAATTAAAACCTCGGCCCCCAGCTAAACTGGGAATATTCAGGAACTATTCTAAGGCCAACCTCCTGCTATTAAGTGAGAACCTGGCAAAATTTCAAGCCCCCATAAACCATGAGAACACTTCTGCATATGCATAACTGCTCACAGAAACCCTGTACAAGTATGTTAATAGCTGCACAGAGGCAGCTGTACCCACTAGGAAGAAGTACAGAACTAACTCAAAAAACAAGCCACCCTAGTGGAATCACAAAATCAATAGTCTGTATAACAAGAGGAAGAAAATCATGGCAAAAAATAGGAGGTGCAGCACCCAGCAGGATAAAAGCACTCTCATCAAACTAAACAAACAACTCAGGGGATAAATAAAGTCTGCCAAAGCCAAATTTGAGGTAAGTTTGGCCTCTGAGGCCAAGGACAACCATAAAGCATTTTTTAGATATGTCCGCAACCTCAAAGGCAATAAACAATTGTGTGCAGAGCTAACTGTAAATGGATCCAGCTATACTGAGCCAGAAGATATAGCAAACCTCCTGGCTGATACATTCATCTCCAACTTTACTCCTCTCTCCCCCTCAACTTTCCCTCAGGAAATATCATCAAATATATTTCCCCCTACTATCACTAGGAAACAGGTCCTTAATGCTCTCTCCAAGACCAAGAACACTGCATCAATGGGCCCAGACAATATCCCAGGATGCCTTCTAAATAGTATGAAATATGACCTATCAGGGCCCGTGGAATTACTATTTAACCATAGCCTCCAAACAGGCTTTGTGCCTCATGAATGGAGAAAGGAAGCAGTCATCTCTCTGCACAAAAATGGGCCATCTACAGACCCGTAAGTCTCACTAGTCTTATATGTAAAGCCATGGAAAGATTTATCATGGAGATAATCAACAGAGATATAGTAAACCTCCAGACACTGGACCCAACCCAGTTTGGTTTCGACAAGGGCAGGTCATGCCTACTCAACCTTGTGGACTTCTTTGAGGTCACCAAAGCAATGTTTGAGGGCAAAATCATTCACACTCCCTACCTTGACCTGGCCAAGGCATTTGGCACAATACCCCACTCGGGCATTGTTGACAAATTCGAGAGGTTAGGTACAAACCCATATGTCACCCAGTGGATAGCTAGCTGGCTCACAGACAGGACCCAGGAAGTTAGAACTGGGGAGTCCACCTCTACAAAGAGGCCATTGATAAGTGAAGTCCCTCAGGGATCAGACCTTGGACTGTTCCTTTTTCGCATTTACTTCTCAGAAGTCAAGGCCAATGTCAGTAGTCTCTGATTGACTAAATTTGCAGATGATTGCAAATTAGGAGCTGTCACTGAATCTCATACTGACACAAATCTTCTCCAGGAGGGGCTGACACAGACAAACAACTGGTGCCAGACTCATGGACTAAAACTAAATGCCAATAAATGCATAATAGTATCCTTTGGGAAGTCATCCATCCCTGGACTATCATATTGACAACACATCCATTAGAGTGACCCAGTAGTCAGGGACATAGGGACACACATAGATAGTAGTCTAGCCTTAGACCATCACATGTCTACAGCAGTGAGGAAATCATTCTATGTTGCACAACTTATAAACAAAGGTATGGCATCTAAGTCCAAGGAAGTCATTATTCCACTGTATTCAGCATTCATAAGACCTATCATTGAGTACAATGCCCCCTTTGGCATTTACCTAACCAGACATATCCAACAATTGGAACATCCACAGATATTCCTCACTAAAAGAATACAGGGTGTAAGAAAAATGTAGTATGCAGACTCCCTCAAGGCCCCATCCCTGTATTTTTTGTCCTACAGGCTTTTGAGGGGAGATCTATGCCTGGCATAAATGATATTGTCAGACCCCACTCTGGTGGACCTTCTGCATATCTGCAAAACAAACAGGGACATAATTTCCTGTTATAAAGGCTGAAATATTGCCTGTGATAGAAACAGGACTTGCTGGAGAGACTAGTATGTATCCCAGAGACTACCCTGTCTCTGGAACAGGCTCGCCATCGATGTGAAGCAGTTGGATGGGGAAAGAGGAAATTCATCACTGGTTTGGCACCTATGTCTCTAATGGACACAGACAGCCTGTAAATGTTTCACCTCCCAAGCTCCTGCTTACACTTATCAATGGTACCAGAACATGTCAAGGATTTGGGATGCATGGCTAGGCTTTAAAAGGCCTTTGTGGTCATTAGTCTAGTAAACACCTATGAAAATATGAACAAAAAGGCTCAGAGAGATAGACATGATAAAAACAACATACCATATCAGAACAAATCAGGATCTAACATATACTATTGCAAATGAAAAACTAAAGATATCAGCACAGGCAGAAAAAAAAGTAGAAGATATACAGATAAATATAAATGAATAGTACAAAATAAGCAATTTACTGATCCCCCAAAAAGTTTTATAGAAAATTGGGAAACAAGGCAAAAGGAATTGAAACACTAGCAAAAAGGAAGAAATAGATACATTTTGGAGAAGTATCTATGAAGATCCTGTGGAACATAATAAAGATGCTGAATGAATAGAAGAAGTAAAAGCAAGAATAAGAAGTTTAAATGTACAGGATATGAAATGGGATGAAGTAATGGCCAGAGAAACTGAAACACAATTAAAAAATGCTCCTAACTGGAAAATCCCAGGTCCAGATGCAGTGCCTAACTTCTGGCTAAAAGTAATAACATTTTTACATGAAGATTAGCTATAGGTAAGAGCTATTTATATGCACTCCCCAAACAGTCATCAACCTGGTTAACAACAGGAAAACAAAACTCCTACTGAACCACAAGCTGTCCTAAAAACTGTAGACCCATAGCAGCTCTTAGAAACTGTCTATCAAGCCCGAGATTCTGGGAACTTCATATCCACAGTGCTCCTAGAGCTCTGTAAACCATTCGATACTCTTTCCCATAAGCACCTTTTAAGTCACCTCTCAATGTTAACAAATCTAAAATACTACTATTCACATCATCAAAATCTTTCTCTTTTGATAAAAATTCCTTCCAAGTCCTTAGTCAAAGCAACTCTCCAATCAAAGCTGTTCCCTTTGCCAAACTACTCAGTGTAACTATAGACGAACACCTCAAGTTTGACATCCATACTCAGCACAATATAAAGAAAACCCACCAAAAACTAGGTGTGCTATACAGGAACAACCACTTCCTCTCTACTTCTACCAGGCATACTCTGTCCTCTTCTTACCTCCTTCCCTCCCTTCTGTACGGCACCCCACTACTAACTAACCTAGCCTCTTTCATCACTTCCAAACTTGAAAGCTGTTATAACAAAATTTCTAAATTTGCCACCAAAGACAAACATTCCACTCATCACTGTGTTACCCTCCAGTCCCTCAACTGGTTAGAATTCATAAATTACCTGGACTTCCTCCAGCTCACTACAGCACATAGACTAATATTCAATTCAACCAAATGCCCCGCTCTAACTAACATCCTTCCCCCCATACACCCCAAATAGAGCTCTCAGATCTGAACGCCAAAACTTAATTACTGTCCATAAACCTAAACGTCCTGCTGGACTACTTCTCCTCTCCTTCTCCTTAGGTAAGAAATGGAACTCTCTCCCTTCCACACTAAGGACAATGTCAAACACAAACAACTTCAAAACACAGCTTTACACCGACCTCTCCTCCAAATGGAAATGTAACTGCATTCTCCCTACCTAGAACTCTTTAAGAAAAGCCCCTGGAAGGGAATCCTCCTGAGTTCCTAAGCACCTTATAGCTGGCTAATTTCCATATGATCTCTCACACTCTGTAAATATTGTAAATAACTTTTGACTTTTGACTTTAACTGTGTGAATTTGTTAAAATGTATCTGCACAATATTTTTCCACTATGGGCAATATTTCTCACGCTTTGTACTATTTGATATGTGTTTGTACTTGTACTTTTGTTTTTATTGGACTGCTCTATCTTTACTGTAATCTGTTTCATGGAGCTTTTCTCCCCAGGCCTCAATTGAAAACGGACTATCTGAGCCCAGTGGACTTCCCCGGTAATCAAACTGGAAATAAATAAATGCATATAAATAAATAACTTGTCTTCCAATGATGTATAATTTATATACTGGAATTGATGTCGATAGAGTTTATAGTAATTTAGAAGAAAACTCAATTGTGGCAATAGAAAAAAGGTAACAAAAAAAGTCACATGGAACAAAGGATCATTTGTTGTTAAATAAAGTCATAATGGAAAACTGTAAAAAGGGGAGGAATCTAAGTACAGCATGGATGGACTATTAAATAGCATTTGACAACATCCCACATTCATCGATAAAAGAGTGCTTAAAAATGTATTAGATACACTTTCGATTACATTATAGTGGCCATGAAATAGGGGCTACCACTTTGCAGTTAAGCCATGATAAAGGACAAATTATTATTCCAGGGATAAAAATTCAGTGAGGGATATTCCAGGGTGGCTCTCTGTCACTGCTACTCTTTTGTCCTGCTCTTAAACCATTAAGCTGTTTATTTAATATATCAGGTCATGGCTACAATTTGGCTCCCAGAAAAATACAAAGTGGAAAGACTTCTCATCTTCTTTTAGTGGATGATTTAAAATGATAGAGTTTATCAGATGATGAACTGAAGCAGAATTACAATCAGTTTAAACATTCCAGATGATATAACAATGTCATTTGCTCTTGATAAATGTGCAAATGCAACCATTAAAGCAGGAAAGCTACAGCACCAAGAAAATATCAGTCTGGGACAGGAATGAAGTGTATAAATACTGGCAAATTTATCAAGGTACGACAATAAAACATGAAATAATGCAAATAAAACTTAGTAAGGAATATTTTAGAAGACTAAAATTATTACTGAAAACAGCTTTGACATCAAGGAGCAAAGTCCAGGCAATAAATCAATTTGCTCTTCCTGCCCTAACTTACAGTTTTGGAATGAATGACTGGCCCCAAAGAGTATTGGATCATATGGACAGAAAAACAAGTAAAATGCTTCATGCTTATCAAATGATTTATAAAAATCAGTTTATCTCAAGATTATATATTTCCTTTTCTGAAGGAGGTATGGGCCTCCTTAAAATTGATAACATGTATAGATCTGCAATCGTGGCAATGCATACATAACTGCTGAACCCACACAATCCAAACATAGTGAAAGTTTTAAAACATGAGAAGAATAAGTCTAAGATGACATTTCTTCATAGTTTAGCAGAAGAATATAGGTGTCAAGTGGGAATGTAAATCAAACTATAAGTAGATAAAAATCAGGCAGCAACTGAATGTGCCAAAAAATGAATGAATATCAAGTGAAGAATCAGATGAGAAGGTATGATATGTGAAAAATGCATAAATATAGTTGCAAGTACAGAAAACTTTCGGAACAACCTCATATCAATCAAGACTGAAAGCAGGAATGGTTAAGGACCGGTGTATTTAAACCAAAAGATGAAAGGTTAATATTGTTGGCCCAGTATAGTGGACGTACATGTTGGTTTACAAAGTCCATTGAACATGTGGAAGAAAGAGACAAATGGATGTTTTGTAAAGTTGCAGAGCTTATTACTGGGTATGATACACTAATGACAGAAGGGCTGTATACTGAAAGGCATAATAATAATGTGGCAAGACTGTTCTACTGGAGATTGTGCAAACATTATAATATTGAAGTAGCTCAGAATCATTGGAAACATTAGCCTTAAAGCAGTATAGAAAGTGATATCACATGGGGTCACCCATTACCAACAGTTCAAAAAGTAAATGTGAGAAAACCAGATGTAGCAGTGCAAGAAAAAAAGTACAATGATCATTGAAATTGCTACATCCACTGATTACAGCGTATTGCATACAAAGAGACACAAAGTCATAAAATAACAGTATTTACAGACAGAAGCAAGGACAATGTGGAAGAAGGATACTAAAACAGTCCCAATAGTAGAAGGAGCAATGGGTCTTATAAAAAATAATTTGCAATTGTACTTAGATATGTTACTGATACGTGTTTCTCCATCTGAGCTGCAGAAGGATTCAGTTCTGGGCACATTGCGGGTGCTACAAAAAGCACTTCTGGCTAACATCAAAAACTGAAACAATATTAATTTCATGAAATTTAAATCATACTTTGACTAAGGAATGAGGTCCATTCCCATCACATTATTAGAAACACAGAACACCTAGAGACATTAAAAACTGAGAAATATAGATACCCCCCCCCCTTTCTAGAAGGAAGTATAGTCCATAAAAAAAAATATGAAACCTGACAGACCAAAAGAGATCAAAAAAGATGACAGACTAGACTATTGAGGATAAGAAAGAAATTATGAATTGTTATTATTATGCAAAAAGCCCAAAATTTCTAGATAGGAAATATACAAGAGAGAAAGTAGAGGAAAGAAAAATACTTGTACACGAAAAACTACCAAAAGCTTCAAGTGCAAATTTGTGTTCATTAATACAACAGATTCAAGAAAAACATTGTATAGACTAAGAAACTTTAGGCGGTTTGTAAAAAGAACTGATTGAGGAAGTGTGAAAATATAAAGAACAAAATCTAGAGATATTTGAAAGGTATAAAAAAGAAACATGAACATGGGAAAAAACGAGAGATCTGAAATGGTGCAATATTTATGAAAAGGAGAAAGCCAAACTAATCAATGCAAAAAAAAATAAGCAGCTGTAAAGATACTTAGACAAATACAGGCAAAGGCATCCGGATAAGAAAATGTTCACAATACAAAAAATAAGATCACAAAGGGGGAATATAGAACAGAAGATTAGCAAAGTAGAAGTTACATAAAATGAAGTTGATGTCATGAAATACCTGTGAAGTGAAGGATTTAATATACAAAATCTAACACAGTTATATCACAGCATGATGAAACAATGAGCCCCTAAGTAAGGAGAAACAGGAGCAGCAGGAGACATCTGAAAAATAAATAAGGACATGGGGAAGAAAAACAGATTTAATATGGTGCAATATTTATGCAAAGGAGAAATTAAAACTGATAAATACAAAAAAGCAGCACCAAAGATATGTGAAGTGAAATATAGCTGCCAGAAAACAACAAAGTGTAAAGACTTTTCATCTTCTTTTTGTGGATGACTTAAAAAGGTATAGTTCATCAGATGAGGAATTGAAAGCACAACTGCAAGTAGTCAAAACTTTCTCAGTTGATATAAGAATGTCATTTGGTTTTGATAAATGTGAAAAAGTGACCTTTAAAACAGGAAAGCTGCAGTATCAAGAAGGTATCTGTCTTGGACAGGTGATATGAAGGAGCTTGTGCAGGAGGGAATGTATAAATATTTGGGATTTGATGAAAGATGTGTAATAAAAGTTGATCAAATGTAAACAATACTTAGTAAGGAATATTTTAAAAGATTGAAATTAATACTGAAAACAGTGCTGACATCTAGGAACAAAGTTCAAGCTTTAAACCAATCTGCTCTTCTTGTTCTAACTTACAGTTTTGCAGTGACTGACTAGCTCCAAAAGATATTGGATCATTTGGACAGGGAAACAAGCGAAATACGTTGTGCTTACCAAATAGTTTATAAAAATCAGTGTATACCAAAATTATATATTCATCATTCTGAAGGAGGTATGGGCCTCTTCGAATTTGATAACATGTATAGGTCTGCAACTGTAGAACTGCATACATATATGCTGATCTCACAAGATCCAAACATAGTGAAAGTTTTAAAACATGAGGAGAACAAGTCTAACATGTCTTCCCTGTTTAGTTTAACAGCAGTTTATTGGTATCAAGCAGGAATGGAAATCAAACCAAAAGTAGGCAAAAATCAAGCAGCAACTGAATATGTCAAAAAAAAAACAAAAGAAAAAATATAAGGTGAATCAGATGATAAGGCAAGAAATGTGGAAAACGCATAAATACAGCTGCATGTACAGAAAACTCAGTGACTCTGCTAGACAGAGGCACGGGAAACTAATCTAAGGGGGTGGCAAAAGGAAACAGATTCTGGCTAGGCTTATAAATGCATCCGGGCAAATAGCCTGGTACCTACCTATGAAGAACCTCATGTCAATCATGATCTGATGCAGGAATGGTTATTAAGAGGAAAATTTAAACCAAAACATGAAAGGTTAATATTGGCAGCCTAGGATATCTACATATGTGTTGGTTTACAAAGTCCATAGAAGAGGTTGGAGAAACAGACAAATGCAGGTTTTGTAAAACAAAATTGGAAATATGGTCACAAGTCTTACTCGGTGTGATACGCTAGTGGCAGAATGCCTGAATATTGAAAGGCATAATAATGTGGCAAGACTGTTGCATTGGGGATTATGCAAATGACATTATAGAAAATGATGAATATTATGTGACATGGGATCACCCATTACCAACAGTTCAAAAAAATAAATGCATGAAAACCAGATATTGTAGTCCATGAAAAGAAGACAAACATAGTATTGATCACTGAAATCACCACACCCACACACAGTGTCTTACATACAGAGAGACACAAAGTCATAAAATACCAAGATTTGCAGGCAGAAATAAGGGCAATGTGGAAAAAGGATACCCAGACCATTCCACTAACAGTAGGCGCAATGGGTCTCATCAAAAAGAATTTACAGTCCTATTTAGATATGCTAGCCACACGGTGGTGTAAACCTTGGCTCAAGATGATTGTTACTGTTGAAATGACACCCCGACCCCATGTGTAAAATGGGAAAAAGTGGTTGAAGATGGTTGGAAGGATGGATTTAAAGAAGCTAGCAATACATATGTAACTCCACATGAACTGTAAAAAGGAGTCAATTTTGGGGACTTTGTAGATCTGCAAAAAACACTTTTGGCTAACATCAAAGATTGAAACAAAACTAATTTCATGAACTTTGATCATAGTTTCACTTAGGAATGGGGTCCATTCCTGTTGTTGTATTAGAAGCCAAAAAGACTTAGAGAAATTAAACCAACTAAGAAATTAGAAGTGCATTGGCAATGAATACAAAGTCGGCAGTACACAACTTTTGCTTTTCAGTATACTCAAATATTACAATAATTTAGCTTTAGCAAAAAAGGAAGCTAGCAGGTACGGCTGGTGCAAGGCAAGCAAGCTAGTTAGACCAAAATGAAAAAATGCCAGCACCAAGAATGAATTAAGTAATAATTAAGTAATAATAGCTATATTTAAGCTGAAATTCTAGACCGATTTCAGCACATGGCTTTCATCAGTAGATTGTTACACATAGAATGAGAAGGTCCTGCTATAAATACCTTTATAACCGGAAGTAGAATGACATAATTTCCTGTCTCAAGAAGAAAATGTAATTGTTACAAAATATAAACATAAAAAATAAAAATAAATATTGGTATACATAATGTAATACAATTCAAAATGCATGTGCTTTGAAAATATACATATTCTAACATCAATATTAAAGTCAAAAAGGAACAATGTTTGAATTATGATAATTTGTCATTAAGTCCAGGGGAAAACAAACTCCCTAATTTCACTATGCATCTTTTCTCTTTGTTATTCAGAATTTCATGCCATCCAGTTTTGAAAGCACGGTTGCCAATAATGTTATCAATAATAGTAAATGAAAACTTAGCAGTGGGATGATTCATAGTGTGTCTGTATAAGGCATTTGTAATCCTACCATTTCTGATATCCCCCAGGTGTTCAGATATTCTAATTCTGAACTGTCTGGATGTCTGTTCAACATAAAAAGCTTGACATGTGCATGTTGCAAGATAGATAATCCAATCCGAACTACAGTTACCAAAAAAACCAATATCATATAAATGACCAGTGTTTTTGCTAGTAAAAGTTTTTGTTTTAAATATGTAGCCACAAAAGCTGCAATGACCACAAGGGTATATTCCAACTAGTTTCTCACCTGTTAATGTCCTTTGGGATAAAGTTTCATCCCTAGAGTTAAGTTTCTTATAGTGTGAGAAATGAGATCCCAGTGTTTTCCCCTTTCTGTATGAAAATGAGAATTGCTCCCCCAAATAGTCCTCTAAGAGGGAATGAGACTTCAGTATGTTCTAATGTTTATCTATAATATTAAGAAGATGTTTAGTATTTCTACCACAGGTTGTAACAAATCTGCAAGTTTCTTGATTGGTCTGTTTTTGATGTTCTTTATATTCCAGTAGTGAATCCCTAGATTGGTTTTTGCTCCATTGCCTGGCAGAACTGATAGTATGTCTGGAGTATCCTCTAGTAAGAAACCTATTGGCTAAGTCATCATGATGTCCAGATATCAATCTCAGGTATGTATACATTGTGTCAAGTCTCTATATACTAGTATTCCACACTGGGCAGGACTAGCAGCTTTGGATTTTTGGTTAAACAAAGCTAATATTTATTCCCCAGGATTTAATACATTACTTATTTACATGGCTGAACACATCCTTACCAAGAATGTCTTTTACTTCAAACAAGATTGCTATTGGCAAATACAGGGTACGGCAATGGGTGCCTCATTTGCACCCATTTATGCTGACCTTTATATGGGTTATGTGGAGGAACACATCATCTATGATGAGTTGCACAATGTATACATACCTGAGATTGATATCTGGAGAAGATATTTGGACGACTGTTGGCTAGTGTGGAAAGGTGGCAGTGATTATCTTCAAGAATTTGTTGAACATCTTAATGGAAACATTTGGGGTACAGAATTTACAGTGGACCATCATCATAATGAAATACATTTCTTGGATGTCTTTTTACAGCGCCAACCAAACAATACACTAAAAACTTCTGTATATCGAAAATTTCCTGAATTTAACACCTTGCTCCATGCCAACAGTCTACATCCAAAACATACAATTAATAACATTCCTAAATCACAGTTTTTGCAGCTCAAAAGGATATGTTCCTCTTAGCAAGATTTAAAACAACATCATGATGACTTAGCCAATAGGTTTCTCACTAGAGGATACTCCAGACATACTATCAGTTCTGCCATGCAATGGAGCAAAAACCAATCTAGGGATTCACTACTGGAATATAAAGAACATCAAAAACAGACCAATCAAGAAACTTGCAGATTTGTTACAACCTATGGTAGAAATACTAAACATCTTCTTAATATTATAGATAAACATTGGAACATACTGAAGTCTCATTCCCTCTTAGAGGACTATTTGGGGGAGCAATGCTCATTTTCATACAGAAAGGGGAAAACACTGGGATCTCATTTCTCACATTATAAGGAACTTAACTCTAGGGATGAAACTTTATCCCAAAGGACATTAACAGGTGAGAAACTAGTTGGAATATACCCTTGTGGTCATTGCAACTTTTGTGGCTACATATTTAAAACAAAAACTTTTACTAGCAAAAACACTGGTCATTTATATGATATTGTTTTTTTTGGTAACTGTAGTTCGGATTGGATTATCTATCTTGCAACATGCACATGTCAAGCTTTTTATGTTGGACAGACATCCAGACAGTTCAGAATTAGAATATCTGAACACCTGGGGGATATCAGAAATGGTAGGATTACAAATGCCTTATACAGACACACTATGAATCATCCCACTGCTAAGTTTTCATTTACTATTATTGATAACATTATAGGCAACTGTGCTTTCAAAACTGGATGGCATGATATTCTGAATAACAAAGAGAAAAGATGGATAGTGAAATTAGGGAGTTTGTTTTCCCCTGGACTTAATGACAAATTATCATAATTCAAACATTGTTAATTTTTGACTTTAATATTGATGTTAGAATATGTATATTTTCAAAGCACATGCATTTTGAATTGTATTACATTATGTATACCAATATTTATTTTTATTTTTATGTTTATTTTTGTAACAATTACATTTTCTTCTTGAGACAGGAAATGATGTAATTCTACTTCCGGTTATAAAGGTATTTATAGCAGGACCTTCTCATTCTATGTGTAACAATCTACTGATGAAAGCCATGTGCTGAAACCGGTCTAGAATTTCAGCTTAAATAAAGCTACTATTACTTAATTCATTCTTGGTGCTGGCATTTTTTCATTTTGGAATAATTTAGCGTTAGTAATGGAGTACAGCAGCAGGTCAGCAGGGATATATTTTTGTTTAGAAGGGCTCAATGTAAGCATACGTAAGTGGTCCATTCTTATGCAGATTAATTTAAAGGTCATTTGTTATTAGCTGAACATCTGCACATTTGTATAAGAATCATAGGAAAGAGCAGTAGAGAAGTGTGAAAGAGCAAAGGGGGGTTAGGTGGGGGCCGCAGCAAATTTTATAATTTATGAGCAATCTATATATAATATATACAGTATTCATAAAATGGGGAATTTGTTAAAAGGAGCACAAAACAATATTAACTTTACCATTTATCTGAATAGCATATGGCTAGTGAAAGTCCTATTATTGCTGAATGGATGGTATAAGCCACTTGTGCTAATTATCATGAGATTTCCTAACTCATACAAGAATGACTGGCAGGGTAAGTAAACAAAACACTTACTTTTACCCTGCTAATAAGCAGATACATTCATCATACAAACAAACTTAAATTGTATTCCACCATATGATTTGCTATTAAATACACATCTTATGAGATTAAATCTCCAATCATGACTGACTAATGAAAAGTCTACTTGCCAATAAATACAATGTAAGAAGAGCATATTGCAAAAATATAATAAAAAAAATCATAATGCACCATTAGAAAAGAACCTGCAGTCGAGCTTTGCCACTATTTATTTAATAATGCTTAGTGTTGCAACTTCTTTTTTTTTTTTTTTTTTTTGTTCCCAGTCCCAGGATACATACATACACAGTTTTACTAGTTTTATCCCCCTATGTATTTCACACATAAGCTTTCCTATAATCAAGGGGTAGTGTAAGAATTAATTGTGGGAGGCTATCAGTCAGAAATAACACAAGAAACCTCCAATGTTGTCCCATGAAGTCAGGTCAAATAACTACCATTATTCCAAAAGTAAAATTCAGTCCAAAGTCCGTGCAAACAAAATCTGTTTATTAACAAAATCCACTGGTAGAGTATTAAGTGCTTTCATCCTTCAGCATTAGCAACGGTACTTAATCAGAACAGCCATAAAACACTAAGACATTCCTTATATACACATCCAATCACTTTATTAATCCAAATTAGTTAAACTTTTAAAGTGAGCAATACCTACATAACTGGAAAATCAGATTTCTTGACATTTCCAAACATTAAAATAAAACAGAAAAGCAAAAACGTTTTCTCTAATAAAAACAATGGTTATAAAAATAATTTATAAATATAATCTATGTATGTGACTATGCATATATGAATATATAAATATATGAACAGCCCTAATGTTGCCATAAATTCATACTACATGTTGTTGACATACTATGTGACATCATTGTACAAATAAATACTACATAAAACTTTAAAATACTAAAATATCTCCCCTCTACATATCCAGAGCTTAAACACTGGCATACTTTTAATGATCTCTTTTTATGTATTGGTAGTAGGGACATACTATCATTAATCCCAGGGCATTGACTAGGTTCAACCTAATTTGGCATTGTAATTCCATCAGCTCTAAGTTCAATTCCTACCACCCACCTCAGGGGTGTTTAGAGATCACTTTCAATATACCAAATTTAAATTTAGAAAAATTTTAGCATTCAATATTATGTCTAAATAGGACATTGCTAGTGTTAGCTTTCTGTATGACAAATGCATGCTCAAATATTCTTTTTCTTAATTGTCTTTCTGTCTTACCAACATAATAGTAGCCATACCCCACACATATTCCAGTATAAAAAATGACTCTGGTGTTAAAATTGTCCTTTTGTAATTTTATTTCAAACGGTAGCCATTGCAAAATCAAAGTACTTTCCTTTAGTATGAATAGACATTGGCTAAAAGCTCTGCAGCAAGTAGTCCCCTTAATAGATACAATATCCCTAACTAAATTCTGCTCAAACAATGATTTACAATTTCTACCTGTTTTGAATATAAATTCTGGTTCACCACCAACATATTTCATAACTTCCACAGTCCTCTTAAATATTATCCAGTTTTTTCCACTATTTCTTTTATATCCTTGCTGTCTGAAGCATAAGGCATCACCATCCCTGTTTTTGTACACTGTCCTCCATTTTCACCATTAATCACAGTCCATAATAGTTCCCTACTACCTAGAAGGGGCTTGAACTTTGTCCCCTCCCGACTTTCAATTCTCTACTTATGTCAGCTATTAAATTCTTTGGATACCCCCTTTCTATAAACATGGAACTAATTTTACTTATTTCCATTTCAAACAATTCCAACTCCGAGCACATCCTTGCCGCCCTGACCAACTGTCCCTTGTATATGTTTACTTTTGTGTACCCAGGGTGACAACTGTGCAAGTCTAGGTAATTATAAGAAAATGTCTCCTTTCTATATATTGTTGTTGTAAACTTTTTCCTCTTACTATCCTTACTAGGGGTGATACAAATAGTTAATAACCTCATCATTAAAATTACCCGTGAATTTTACAGAAGATGGAATATTATTAATATATTCCAAGAATGGCTCATTATTTTCAGCCTTGTTCCTCCAGATTATAAGAATATAATCCAGGAACCAAACGTAACTTTTGCAGAAAAATCACACTTGAAAATATATTTAGCCTCTCATGCATATAAAACTAAGTTTGCGAATATGGGTGCACAGCTTGCACCCATAGCCACTCCCTTTAGTTGTTTAAAATAAGCCCACTCGAAAATAAAATAGTTATTAGCCAAAATTACTTCCATGGCCAAGATGGTACATTTGATCAAAGTTTCATCCAAACTAGTCAAATTATGAATTGCTTCTTCAAACAACTGTAATCCTTCCTGCTGGGGAATAGATGCAAATAAATCAATAATATCAATTATTGCAAAATTTACTTGTTCACTACACCAACCATGTTCAATTTTAGACAAAAGTTCCTAAGAGTCCTTGAGCATGTTGTCTATTGGTACCATGGCATTTTTAACAATCCTATCTATAATCACCCCCAATGAATGTGTAGGACTATTTTACAGTGATATTATTACTCTAAATGGGGTTGATCTACATTTTTGTGAACCTTAGGTATGCCAAAAGCCACCGGAATTAATATGTGCTCACTTTTTAAAAACTCAAACAATTCTTCCAAAACTACTTCTTGCAACAAAGAATCTTCTAATAATAATTTAATTTTTCTGTGCGCTATATATATATATATATATATATATCATTTTTGGAAACTTTGTGATATTTATCAATATCATTAAAATCTCCAAAAGACAATTTATGTAATCTATTTTATTAAGTAATACAATACCACCCCCACTTGTAAAGCTTTATCACTCATTTCATTGTTATGGGCAATTTAGTCTCCGATCTACTTTACTTTGTCAACTGATGTTTATATTTTGAAAAACTGCTTTGCATAGTGGCATTATTGCCTTTTTCAGCTGTAATGGAGCAATCAGGAAGTCAGCAGTGATTTTGTATAAAACATCTCACTGAGGGTTGATCACTTGGTCACACGATAACTGTATTGCTCCTTTATCTTATCCATCCTGCTTTTCAGATGGTTTGAAAAGGTAATGAAATTAAATTCAGATATTATAGCTATCATAAGCATAACTTGAAAGCTTCTGTTGCCACTACAGGTTTGACAGGCACAAAATTAAATTCCAGTCATACAATTTGATGATTATTGTACTAATATGATGAAAACTAGTGAAGATTTTGCCAAATAAAGTAAATACTAATAATGAATGTATTGTGATAAGCACAGAAGCTTGCTATCACAGCACTGTACAATTAGTGCCCTTGTGTCAGCAAATATGAAAACCTAAAGTAAAGAAAATGTGGCACGGCCTGCCAATAACTTCACATACTATGTAAGGGGTAAACAAGCTCTTACAAAAGTACAGGCTCTGTGTTATAATGCAGGGGGAACTAGAGCGATAATATCCAGAAACTCATACCTAAACATATTAGTGCTTCAAAGATTAAGCAAAACAGTGCATTTTAGCATACTGAGAGTTGCATATGTATCATACATTTGATTCTGAAAAAAAATACACTTAGATGATTAATGGATGCATGGATTATGTATGAATTGCTTATAGATTACTGACAGTGTAAACACAGCAAAGAAAGCAAGGAACCAGTTTTTAAACTTTTTGTTTTAGGATACATAGTAAGAAAGCATCTGCAGTGAGTAGCAAATTCAAACTATTCTTTTTATTTAATTCAGTCAAGCCTTAACTTACCAGAGTAGCTCAAATTATACATGAAACTGGTTTCCATCAACACATGTAATCATATTACTCAATACATTTTTTACCAGTAATCACGAGTTTTATTTTTGTTTTTTTGTTTTTTTTTTTGGGGGGGGGGGTTAATATCTATTCCAATGCTTCCAGTGAAAAATAAAGTATTACCTCAGACATAAAAAATATCTACCATTGCCCTTTCCTACACTGTTCAGAAGCCCAAACATGTGCTTGCGTAACCAGGCCAGGGCCCTATTATATCTTTAAAAAAATAGTCTCCATTTTTATATGCCTCTTCCTCTTCCTCAAATAACTCACTGGAAGTGCACAGACATCTTGGCCTCAAAAACTGACCGTGTTTCAAGAAAGTGGATATCTCATTACTACTCAGTTTAATTATGGAGTACCACTATCAATTGCACAAGAAAGCAAGTACTTGTAATGGCTGATGGTTAAAATTTACTGTTATTTTTGGATAATTTAGCTGAAGACCAAAATGATCTAACTTTGTCTACTACAAGAGAGTTATTTGCAACAACCGAGGGTGAAGGCTTATCTGTGGATATGAAGAAAGGTTTCAGTTAACTGAGAGTTTGAAAAAAGTAAGAACTAATGTGTGGTACATAAAATTTCTTAAGGCTTATTTGAAATAAGAAATAGACCCAAGAGGTTTGCAAGTATATCTTAAGCCAGGTGTTGGAACTGAGGATATGTTTTTTGTAAACAGATAGAGGGATATTCAGAAGGTAACATCCAAGATGTTCTGAGAACTGCTGGTGGAGTTTTATGATAAGCAATTAACATCATTAAGAGATAATTTGAATCAGAGTTATGAAAATATTCAACAGTTTGTCCAGACAGATGATTTTGAAGGCAGGAGCAATACATTTCTGAAAGAGATGAGCGATTTTGAGAATGACTTACGTGGTCACAAATTAAAAAAATATAACAGAGACGTGATTGATTACCAGAATAATGTAAATTACACTTGGAAGCTAAACAAGCATGGTATACAATTCACTGATTTGAATAAGAAGCACGCCAGATCCAAATGTAAAAGAGTTTGCTCAATCCTGAGAATAACAGCAGATAATAAGGACACTGAGTCTAGTGCTTCTGCATTGTCATCCAACTATTCTAATACTGATACTGAAGCTGAGATTTTGGAAAGTACAAGAGCTTTTCACCATTGAGCAAACATCCCAGAGGCCCTTTAGATGTGTAGGAAGAAACCATTAGAAAAGGAACTACGGAAAAAATCTTCAGACAAATGATGAAGAAATAACTGCAAATAGAAGGAACAATAATGATAACACAAGTGAAGATCAGTTAGTTGTTAATTTAACATCTACAACTCTTACTAAGGACAAAATAAATTGATGCGTAAATAAAGGTTTGGACTTCATTCCATCGTTTTATGTTTCTCAGCATTTAGTGGTTTCTGATGATAAAATGTTTTGTCAAAATCTGAACCTAAGATTTTATTACAGTCAAAGGCAGGAAATGGTTGCTGATACTTTTTCAAGTTTAAAAAAATAAACATTTCAGCCTCCCTATCATCCAGCAGTAAGAATGTTCAAGCAGTGGGTACTTTGGGAACTACATGCAAATCAACAATCTATTTTTAGAAATTATAGTCATAACTTAAGTTTGCAACAAAAAACTGCTTTACATAATTAAAACAATTTAAAAAAAGAATGAGAATTTCATTATAGTTAAAGCCGACAAGGGAGGTGCGATAGTCCTTTGGGACTCTGTAGATTATAACGAGGTCAAGAGACAACTTAATGATAATATTTCATATAACAAGTTACCATTTAATCCAGATTTTGTATTTAAATCTTATATTGACAAATTTCTGACTGAGGCTAGAAATGAAGGAGCAATTACAGAAGCATTATTACAACAGTTAGTTGTGGAAGATCCCAAACCTTCTTCATTTTATATTTTACAGAAAATTCATAAATCGGGGGCTAAACCCCCTGGGGGACCAATTGTCTCAAGTGGGGGGGTCTTCAACAGAGTCATCGTCAGTCTATTTGGAAAGACAGTTAAAACCCTTATTATCATTTATAAGGGCTCATATCAAAGATACTAACACATTTTTGAAACTTATGGTTAAAGTTCAGGTACATCCACATTCATACTTGAGTACACTTGATGTACAATCACAATTTACTAACATTCCTCATGAAGGTGGACAAATAGCTGTGAAATACTGGCTTAGGCTTTCCAGAATGCATTCAGAAAAACAAATGGAATTTTTATTGAAACTATTAGAGATAGCATTGGAGCATAATGCTTTTTATTATAAGAATGATTGGTATCTGCAAATCAAGGGTACTGCCTTGGGCACGACCTTTGCAGCAATATATTCAGATCTTTTTATGGGTTATTTAGAGATCAGTTTGATATATAATGATAATAATCCATATAAGAAATATTTAAACATGTGGTTTTGCTACCTTGAGGACTGCTGGTGTGTGTGGTCTGGTCCTGCTGAGCTCTGGAATAATTTTGTAAGTTATTTAAATTTAAATAGTTTTGGCATACGATTTTCTGGGACAATTGAGAAGTTCAGTATTGACTTTCTTGATGTTAATGATTCAAAACTGATTGATGGTATAATGGCGACAAGCTTATAAGCAATTTACCAAAAATTCTTTACTTGAGGCTACTACATGTCATCCTAGCCATGTAACTCACATATACATAAGCACAATTTCTGAAGCCAAGACCTCTATGCAGTTCCAATGAGTTATTTGAGGAAGTGGCATATAAAATGGAGACCAGGTTTTTAAAAACAGTATATAATAGGGTCATGGCTACACAAGCACATGTTTTGACTTCTGTACAGTATAGGAAATACTTATTTAAATAAAAAAAAAAACAAAGTAAGGGGGTGTATTGTACCTCTAGTATATCTAGATTTATTGCGACCTTTGGTGCTAACACTTTTAAAATCAAGGAGGTATTTAATACGTATTAAATATTGGAATATTTTAAAGTCTGATCCATTTATTGAACAGAGTTTAGATGAATAGTGTCACTTAGTGTATAGAAGGGGCAAAAATATTTAATTTTTCTCTGGCTTAAACAAGAATGTATTTAGGACCAAAGAAGTTAAGGTGGATGTGTCTAAAGGAAGAACTTTTTTAGGTATGTCCACTCATTATAAAGTGGTATCCAGAATCAAATCCTTTACTTCAATTAACACTACAAAGGTTTTTGATATTATATCTTTAATTACTTGCAGTACGGATTGTCTGTATGCCAATGTGGTGCTTTTTATGAGTCAAACATCCAGACCATTTAAACATAGGATAGCTTTACATCTTAGTGATATTAATTGCAAATGACCCAGGAGTGCACTTAATAAACACCATTTAAAACAAACGGAGGCACAATTTATCTTTGTAGGAATAAATATGGTGAAGAGTGAAGGTTTATCTACTATAACGAAAGATAAAATTTTAAATTACAAGGAGAGAATGCAGATCATTAATGTGGGGGTTTTATATAAACCAGATTTAAATGAGAAATGTTGAAAAAGTTTCTTAGCTCTAACTTATCAATTTTGAGGCTATATTATACTTCATGTGCTTGAATTAAGTAATACCATTGTTTTGATAAACTATATAAGTTTATTTAGTTAATTATTATATTACAAAACTTTTTTATATTTTTGTAAATTGTAGCTGGCCCTTTAAGGGCTTCTTCCTTAAAATTTCCTGGTTTTGTAACTTCCTGTTATGCACTGATGATGCCAGAGGGTGAAACCAGTTTGCAGGTCTTAGTCTTTGGATGTGCTTGATTTTTGGATCGATTCATTCACTTATGGATATGGAATAAAAGAAGAGAGAAGGCAGTTTCTCATTTTTTTTTTTTTTTTTGTTATTTTTATGCCTTATAAAAGTTTTTTTTTTTGAGTATTTGAAGTGCTGTAATGGTTATGATTGATTGTTTAATTATCTTTATTCTGTGCACTTCACAGCTGGTGTGGACTCTATAGATATATATACACACACACACACACACACACACACACACACACACACACACACACACACACACACACACACACACACACACACACACATACACACACACATATATATTTATATATATATATATATATATATATATACACACACACACACACACACACATACAGAGACAAAGACACACATTTATGAAGATATATATATATATATATATATATATATATATATATATATATATATATATATATATATATATAGATAAACATAAATATGAGAAAAGCAAAATAGCATAAATGTATATGATTATATCAATCAAGATTTGAAAGATCAATAGGTCATCATACTGGACGTCACAAGCAATTTTATTTTGTTTATTTTTAAGTCTTAGAATTAGCAGGGAAGATTTAAGATTAGAGTTGTTAATCAGCTGCTTTCTGTAGCCTGTGTTTTGATTCCTCAGAATCCATTTCCTTTCCCTATAACTTTTTGCATGTCCCTTAAAATGATGGTGCTCTGGGACACTTGGGAAGCTGTACAAGGCTTCTATGTGGTCTCCTTGACCCCATACCTGATATCAACTTATGAGACATACAACCTATATGCTTGATAATCAAACCTGGAGACTGTAAAGTCACCTTGTTTTCAGGCAACTAACAACCACTCTCTCAACTCTTCAAGAACCTTACAAATGTTGGGGAAACTTTCCAGTCCATGGCCCTTTCCATATTTCATGCCATTCTCTGCGTCTTTATTTCTGACAGGAACACTGGGATCTTTTAAACCAGTTGTTACAACTGTATCTTCTAGAGCATACCTCTGTTCCACTGGTGCCACTAACTTACCTTCCTCTCCAATAGGGTTGATCAGTGTTTGCCAACAACATAAATTACAAAAAACAATCAAATATTTAGTAAAATATTACTAAAAAGCCCTATTGGAATGTTAGTAAAAATGCTTAAATAATGTAATAAAACCATGCAAGCAGAAACAAAGTATTTATGTAAGACATAAATCAAACTTCACCAGTCAAACACAACAGTACTCCTTGGTGTCATGAATCTGTTGGTATATACTAACCACACATCTTGTTCATATCTGCTATTACTTTTGGCTGTTTTATAGTTTAACAGCACACCTTCGGGTCATACTTCTGACACCAGTGTTGTCCTTTAACACAGATGTGCAAAATTAGGTGAAGAGGTCCGAAAAGAATGTAATTATTTCTAACATCCATTTGCATTGGACCTAATGAGGCTTGAAATTGGAAATAATCTAGGCAGATCTGCTTGGTTGAATATGCTAAGCAGTCGGTATATTTTCTGCAACATTCATGCATTTATCTTCAAATCCCTTCTCAGGCAATGGTGTCCTGAGACTGAGCTATTTAGAGTTGTTGTCTGTGACCTGACCCTCTATCACAGACTACGATTAAAATCAAATTGAAATCCACACCAAAGTGTCATGATCATTTGGGGGTTTGGTGGTAAATGATTCAACTGTCTATCTGACATCATGGCTGCTAGGATGTCCATGATTTCCTGTTACAGGTAGCGAAACTCTCCTCTCACATCTGATCCCACATTGTGAATGACTTGAAATGCCACTGACCAAGAACTCATGCAATTCCTTTCTTTAAAATACTTGAACATACACTGCACTGGAATAGCATATTTTGAAGTGTAGAAAACTGTTCATGGCACAAACATGGTATGTGCTCCTTTGTGGAACTCTCAAACAACTTTCTTCATCTAAAAAGGTGTCTTTATATGCAACAGCTACAGTAACACAAATACTGTGTTGAGCATCGCAAGAGAACATGCATTAAATGGCAGCCATCTTTGCTTGCCATGTTACTCCAGTCCACAAAAGCTCTCAGGGTGGAGGATGGTGCATGTGCATGGGTATGCATGAAGAACCATGTCTTTCTATAATGGGAAAGAAAAGATTTGAGGGATAACAGGCAAGGAAGTCAGTGACAATATTGTAAGTATGAGGAAGTATCATTGATGAATCAGTGATAAAATGTTACATAAAAGTATGAATGAAAGCTGTTTAAATATGAATGCTCATTTTGGAAAGAAAATATAGGGAATTTAATTGTGCTACATTTGACATACTCTGAAAAACATTATGGTGTAATAGTTTCATAAACATAAATGACACAGAAATCTGTATTTACTGGGTCAGCATATCTATCAAACATTAAATGAAAGAATGCAAACACTTTTTTAACTTTCTTTCTTTCTTTTTTACTCTGTTCTTCTAGAATTTCTGCTTCTGTTTTTTTTTTATGCTGCTTTATGACAAGAGCAGGATTTCATTTATTAGTATGACACTTGTATCATGTAATTATTCCTCATGTATAAAACAAGCAAGCCAATTCTTAAAACATTACTTTGAAAGTTTTTTTTTTCCTAAGGAGATGAGGCTTAAGAACAATGAAGTGCTGCTAACTTGAAAGTGCAATAGTGGACTGATTAGCATAATGTGTACACAGTATAGTCATCATTTTATTACAGATGATTTCAGCTAACCTAAGAGGTCCATAAATTTAAACAGAGTTTGCTATGGGAATGAAATTAGCAACGGGCTGAAATAAATGGAAAGGTCATTCATGATTCTAGCTTACTACTCCAGAACATCGTATTGCATCTTACACTGTATAATGATTTGCACAGAATGTCAAGTGCCTTAAAATGATGTTCTGACCTTTAGTTAATGACACCATGATGCCGTATTGACACAGGGTCATCCATTCTGCGTACTCACTTAAAATAATTGCCATAAAAGGAAACATAAAACACATTTATCTGTGTAGTAGTTAAGCACGGTATGGTAACATAATTGCAGAGTGACAATCCAGTTTAAAATAAAATAATTAAAATAATTACCATAAAAGGAATCATATAACACTTTCTCTGTATAGTAGCTGATTCTGGTGCGGTAACATAATTGCAAAGTCAGAAGCCATTTTATGACTTGAGCCACTTGGTACAAGCTGATAATCTATATTAAAATGTAAAGCACAAATAACATGACTTAGCAAAAATACAAGCATGAGCCCTGCTATATCACTCTGAGAAAAAAAAAGCAATATTACATGTTTACAGTGATTTTGCTTCTAATGGAAAATTGCTGCTAAGCAAGGAGTGGCTCTTTGAGATTTGCTAGTTTTGGTTTCGGTCCCTCCTCAGTTAAAAAAAATGCATACATGTTCTTTACCATTGCATGTTCAAACTACGTTCCTCAGTATATGGCTTATTATTTGTTAAACTGATATGACTGCAGTCTTAATAACATGTAAGACAATATGTGATTGCTAAACATCACTTGATAGATTAATATTTTCAATGGACTTTCTTGGATTTAGTCAAAATAAGTAAAATTAATCTAGGTGCAACATTAAACTTCAGTTACAGCTGATATTGTTTTGTGTATGTGAGACAAGAAACAATCTTGGGTGTTTCTAATATTCAACTTACAGCAGCAAAAATCCCAGTCTAATGCAAATCAAAGCGAGTGAAGTAAATATTCCTAGCTCTAAGTTATTGAACCAATGCAACAAAATATTTGACTTACATTTAAAGCAAATTAACCACAGAAAGAAAAGCATAGCATAGAGTAAAATAGAATTTGTAAAGTAATGCTGACCATTTATCATGTAGAACTGATAAAACAAAATGATAAATATTGTCACCTGATTATTGATACCCGAAAATGTCCATCATTAACCATTTTAGGTTAATTTCTTCAGGTATGGTATACAACTGCCAGCAAATCCACATTTTTTTTTTCAAAAATAACCTACTATGTTTACCATTTCTTTACAACTCCAGTGTATCTTGTGCAAGAATTGTAAGGTCATCAACATGTTTGTTTTAAATATATTTATAATGTTTATTTATTTATTTTGGCCATATGACTTTGCACGAGTTTGGTAGAAGAATCTTTTCTATGTATTTCTAAAACATGTCTGCTGTTTTCTATGGGGCATCATAAGTTATGGCAAAAGATGGCTGCAGAAACTACATGAATGGAAGCATCTGCCCCACAGTTTATCTGCAGCTGTACAGGAGAGCAAGCAGAAGAAACAGCACAAAAGACAACCTAGAGACCTTTTGTTCCTCAGTTATTTTCAGCAGATTAATAACAAATGAAAGAGAGTACATGGATACAGAACATTTTTCTTTAGTAATTTTGCTCTAGATAACAGCAGTCATTTGTCAGTAAGTAGACATTTTTTTACTCTATATATTGTTCCACATTAGGAGCAAAACACAAGTATGCAAGGTAAGTCTTGTAAACAAAGCCTTGAAGAGTAGCCCATGATGGGCAAAGTTATTAAAAATCATGCATCACATCATAAAAACAATCATGAAGTTTAGCAAAGGTATAAATAAATGCCAAATTAATGCACTGAAGCATTCTCCACTAAAGACAGAAGAAGACCAATTGTAACCCAGGAGAGATAGCTGTTTACATATGTGGATGTGTTCATGAGGTAATGTTTAACACACATGTGCACCTGTCTATTCATATGCAAAGGAAAACCTAAGGCATGGAATATCCGGAAGTCTGTAGATTTATACATGAAATATCTTCCACTGTAAGGTTATTAAATGAATTTCATGAAGTAATCAGTTTTTCTAATCTTAGAATGTAAGATGTCACTTAAATTCCAACATTCTCTAATTATCCAGGGGTGCTACTAATGATTCAGAGTCAACATGGCATTTAAGTTTGGTGACTTAACCCAAGAGTAACATTTTTATACGTATTTAGTGCAAATAGGATGAAAAAGGTTATGAAAGGTTCCAAGGTTAATGTGAGTGGGTGCTGATAACAGAGGAGTTAATTTGCTTTTTTTCTCTGTTAAGATCAGCGATTTGTGAAATGGAAAGTATACTGAATGCAGTACTTACAAAGTTAGACATGCTGAATACTTACATCTGGGCTTGACAACTGAAGTCTCTTCTGCAATATTGGATGACCAGGGGGTTAAACATTATTGTGGGGAAGCATGTAGGTAAGCCAGATGCTCTGAAGTTAGATGCTCAGGCAATGAGACAGAACAATTAAATAAAATGGCACCTATGCAGTGATGACCTGGAAATCTGATCTAGAAGGGGGAGTGTGGGAGTTACATCTCTGAGAGGGGCTGCAGGAGCCAGGCCAAGTGCAGTTTGCTCACGTATAGTTGCAGGACAAATGTCAAATGGGGTTGAGCTGGGATATTCATGCAGGCAGTGCATATTGAATGGGGAAAGGCAGCCCAAATGGTAAACAAAACAGAATTCTAGTGGTAAAACTGCATATCTATCTTTGGGGAGGAAATGGAGTGTGATGCAGGCTACAGTGCAGGTAGTCCTTATTTTAGCAGACCAACAGGTGAATATAGATGAAGATTTCTTAGTAGTCCTGAAAAAGATGAGGGTGCAAATGACCATAGCATTGTGGTATTTAAGGCAGGCTGGTGCTATGGTTAGAATTAACTGTCTGCTAAAGACTTTCAGCATGGAGCTAATAATGATGTTATGTATATTAAAGAAGGAAATAGAGCATGCCCATATTCTGGAGTGCTTGCAGGTCATGCTGGTGGAAAGGGGAGCATGTTTTACCCGATAAAGAAGGAGAAAGGATCTCCAGGTGGAAACAAGCCCTGTTATGTCTTAACATGCACCGATAACTTGGTTAAGCAGCTGGAGCAAGTAGTCCCCCCTAGATTTTTCTCCACTAAATGAGGTAATATGGCACAAAGGCAATTGGGAAATTCAAGCTGGCTTGGCCAGCCTGGATGATCTACCAACTTAAGAGATGAAAGTTTAAAGGGAGCAATAATAGGCAGTGGACAGCAGAAAAAGCAAGATGGACCAGTTATAAGGTGAGTTAAGACAGGACTACTGTGGTCATGTGATGTACCAACGGATCCTAACTAATTTAGTAAATAAAGTTTTTGTCAGAGTCAATTAAGAAAAGATGCAATTTGCACTAGTTTGCTATTTTTTGTACCATTGGGTCAGTAGAAGGGGAATGACAGAGTTAATTTGGGAAATAAAGAATTCTGGAGTTATGACAATCAGAAATGCTGAAGATTAATGGCAAGATGGGCATGTTGGTGTGTGGAGCTGAAGAAAAGGAATATTGTTAATGCCTTGTCTGTTGATGTATTGAGGATGAGAGACTGCTCCCCAAAAGGCAAACAAAGGGTGGGTTAGATTACTTAGCTGCACAGAGGGCTGGAGGACAGAAGGTTTACTGAGGATAGTCATACAGACACATACGAACTTGGAGGAGTGAAACTTTTGCTAGCATTAAAAATTAAAATTTTAGAGCAATATTATGAAGCTGGACGTCTTTCTATTTTTATGTTTTAAATATAGTGATTGTATGAGGCATTCATTTGATGTTAAGATTCTGTGTGTTTCTGGAGGTGTTCATATTTGTTTCCTAGTACAGTAGCTCTTGAATGTGGAAAGGGGTCATATCAGAAGAGTAGAGGTGATGTCAGTGTCTGTTGAACACATTATTATATTTAAAAAGAAAAGTTAGTTTGTATAACAGTCTGTGTAATTCTCAAATCATATGCCAGTTGATTTTAATCTAGTCATATATTTTTAGTTTGAGCATGATATTTCATATTATGTGCTATGCATCATACATTCAGTAGGTCCTTCCATTACTCTCTGACTGGGCAGATCAGCATGGATGAGGGTTTAGTCAGTAGAGAAGCAAGGCCTTGAAGGGAACAATGTCTAAATAATGGAATTAGAGAAGCTGTTTCATCGTTTGCAGTGATCAGAGAGAGATGTTAGAGGAAGAACAAAGAGAGAGGGAGAGGGATTCAAGTGGGGTAACTCTCTGGGTATAGAAGGAACTTGCTAAGCTGATGGGAAATGGCTTGCAATTGTAGTATTCTACAGCTGTTGTGGGAGTGCGTCAGTGAATACTTTGAGCATGCCCACAGATTTGTTGAGCACAGATTTACGAGCTCAACAAGGAGGGTAAAGTGAGAGAGGGAGAAGTCTTGGGGATATTGAATGTGGGTGCATACCTTTCAACCTCTTAGTGCGAAAATTCTGGATAAAGCCAAAAATAGTGGCAGGGAGAAGGACCACAATCTGGGACAGATATCGAATACTACTCTTATAAGTTTAATTGGTAACATAAAAGAGTTTGCATTAGTATGCATTTTATGAAGGATATGAAGTCAGAAACATAAATGCCTTTCATTATTTAGTGATTTCAGTCCTTAAAGATCTGCCAGAAAAATACACATTTGTATGAGGGAAAGAAACAATACGAGGCACAATTCTGCATATTCTGAGAAATTGTGGACAATTGAGAGGAATGTGTGGCTGTGATAAGCAATCCATTCATTGTACATAATGTAATAGAATGTCTGATTCAAATACATGCAAAGTATTCATGTAGAAAAAATTAGCTGAATTGTGAAGTAAAGTATTAAGATTTATTTTCCTTAAATATTATGAAAAAGTTAAGGTGTATTTACAATTAAACATTCAATTTTAAATCATGTGCATCCTTTCTCTTTTTACCACCCTTCTCCTTCCTGTAGTAGGAAACTTTATCAGTGAGAGGAGAAGCAAAACATCCCCAGAATGTTGTTTTAAAAGAATACCAAGAACTGTATTTGGTAAACATTTCTTCTGATGACTGTGAAATATACAGAATATGTTTTTACTTTTAGTTATCTCTTCTGTCAGTCTTTTATCCAATTATAGACAAGTAAGAGTGTACAAATGTGAACATCATGGCTTATGAAATATATGTTTGCAAGAATTCCAGTACTGTTAAAAAGACCAGAGAGCTAATATAGTGGACTGTGAGTGTGTGTGGTTTGTGGGGTATAAATAAGCACCGAACTTGATAACAGAAAGAAATGTGGTATACTGTAATTATAAGCATTAGTGGAGAGAACTGCTACAGCAAATTAATTTTGGAAAATTGTCCTGAAGATGTATTTAGAAGGGTGTGTGTGGGTGGGTGTGGGGGGTGTTCTGTACAAGTCCTGACTTTTCAATCCATGCGTGTCAGGTGGCAAAGTCACAAGACAGTGAGGGACAGAATGCCAGTGACCGTCTTACATAGGACATTCGTGCTGATTCAGTTTTAATGCTATTTCAGTTTAGAATGCACCATCTTATAGGGCAGATTGCATTATGCTGTACCACCCCATCTGTCAACCTCAGTCTCGTGATGTTTTCACCCTCTTAAACAAACATCACTAAATGTGTAACTAGATTGACACAGGCAAAATGTTGCTCCTCAGAAATAAATAGTTTTAATTCTTTGCTTACGGGGTGTAATTGGCTCCTTACTCCCAGCTTTGGCCTTTTTGGTCTTTCAAACATGTAAACAAGGATGCTGAATATCAGTTAGTTAAAGAGTGTATGTGTGTGTGTGTGTGTGTGTGTGTGTGTGTGTGTGTGTGTGTGTGTGTGTGTGTGTGTGTGTGAGAGTGTATTCCTTGTATGACAAGGTATGTATATATATGGACGTACTTATTAATGTGTCTTTGTTGAGAAAACTTTATTAGCTGTCATTCCTATATATATGTGCTGATATTTTTACATCATTATTTCACATGCCTGTCAAATATACCTCATTCTGAAGAATGTTCCTCATTTTGAATCTTTAAATACTCCATGTTCCACTAAGTTCCACACTGAAAGGTTCAGTTACACATTCAGTGTTAAGATTTTTTAACTCGTATCAGTGGCAAATGATACTGAATCATATTAATTCATCAAAATGACTTTTTATAAGTATACAGTAGCACATTTTAATCATCTTGTGAGCTTTCTTGTTAAAAGTTTTTAGTATGCTGTTAGTAAGGGTTCCACATTTTGCCCATTTGTTCTACAGTATGAGACATGGTGTTTGCTGTTGGTTTTCCTTGCAACTATTCAAATAACTTAAACGCACTTTATAACCATTTTTATGATGATTTTTTTATGTTGAACATCATGGCGATTACTTTAAACTCCATGTACATTAATTTTCAGTTTCATTACCATCACTAATGACTCCCTATTGAAATGTCTGCACTCAAAATGGTGAGTGCCAACAAGCCGACCAAAAGACCGAAAACACAGGAGATGAGTGAATCTGAAAAATCACTCTTCTCCTTAAAACTTCTTTTTATCCCCCTGCATGCATGGAATAAGCCCCCGCACTCCCTGAACTTATATGCACCAACTCTGAGATCACTACAGCTCATAGAAAAGGGAATATTCCAAGGAATGGCATTTCAGACTTGGTACATGTAAGTCCATTCCTTCGGCCATTCACTGTCCTTATTTTCGGATCCCTCAAATGGGTCCTGATATTTGAAATGGTTACCTCACTAATCCCCATTTTGTCCCTTTTGCTGCATGGGTTCATGTTATATAAAGTGTCACCACCTCTTTTGACTCAGTGACACTCTCCTATCTTCTTTAATATTCACTCCTGACTGTCATGTGTCTTATCTCTCACAGTCCCTCCATCTCTTGGCTAAATATCCTCGTCTCTTCCTATCTCTTCCAAATCTCCTTCACAAAATTATTTTCTGCTTTTATACATGTAACCCAACTACTGTAATCAGTTCTCCCTCAGCTTCTCTATAATTGTTGCCTTTTTGGCTTCTGTTCTGAAGGCATCATTTCTTTGTCTTTGCATCCTACCACTCATCTTGGACACTTTAGCTCTCTTTCCTAAAGCTTCCCCAACCACTCTGCCATCACTGTCCGGGTTTCTAATTTATGCAGAAGTCCTGGATACACCGTTTCTTCACCTGACTTTGCAGATTTATTGGCATTTGTCTGTTAAATACTACTCCTGACACTGTGCCAGTTGGCTGCCGCACCTCTCTTTCTGATGACATTTTTTTAAATGAAATGTGTACACGAGTAGTAGCAGAAAAAGAGTTTTCATTATTATCTTCCTGCAGTATTTGTAGGTTTTCTTTTTATCGGTTTTCATTCACTTCATTATTATAAAACTTGTTCATTTCCTCCCTTCATTCCTCTTCCTGATCAATATTCTGGGTGCATTTTTCCCACAAATTCCATTTATTTCTATGTAATTTTCTCTTTTTTAAAGATTCCACCTCTAGTTCTTTTTTCTCCTTTATAATATAACAGTAGCCAGCAATAACTGAAATTATAATATAACATTAAAGTTAAAGATGTAGGCTTAACGCATGCATGTATACACATGTATAGGCACACACACACACACACACACACACACACACACACACACACACACACACACACACACACACACACACACACACACACACACACAAATGAACATGAAAGCCCACACATGCACATACACACACATGTGACATACACAGACACACGCATATGCACATGAGCACACATGCACACAAACACTTGGGTGCACTAACACACACACAAACACACACTGCAAATGCTACTTTACCTTATTTATCATTTTCTTAACTTGATTAATCAAGATGGGCAGACACCATTTGTCCCGGTCCCCTTCAATAAATATGCCACACCAAATGACATTTGACAACCTTTATTGAACTTCAATAAACATAACTTTATTGAACAATAAATTAATTTATTGAGCACAGCTTGAACATCCTTATAATCATTTACCATGGCAGTGTGACCTCCCTCACCCTAACCAAATAAGCAGTATCCTCACCTCTGCTCACTTACTTTTACTTATCAAGCAGCATTCTCACCTTCAACCTTCACACCTTTATTTTTACTTATCAGGCAGTGTCCTACTGCTCACGTTCATTTCACAACTCATTGAATTAAACATCTAACACCAGAGTTGGAAACCCTAGCCCTCTTCTCTGCCAGCCAGATTGACACAGCCCCCCCCCCCCACCAATTTCTCAAAAACCTTCAGCAAACCCTCCATAAACAAACCTAAATGTACATTAAAGAGGTCCAAACCAAAATTCCATCCTCTCTGAACCAAACTGGATCCCTGTGATTGACATCCTGATGTCCTACCATATAAATACCCAAAGCAGCCAGTTGCCTAACTAGCCTAACATTAACAAAACACTGAGCCCTCTCCAAAGTCGAAATACTTGTTGTGCTACCTTCGACCACACAATACACATACCTGGGTATAACCTCTTTAAAATAAATAGTTCCTCACTTAGTCTATCTATCAATTGTAGCTTCAGAATTATTCCCAGGTCATTACCTGCCAAATGTAGCCCCAGAACTCTAAAGAAACCGATGCCAACCGAAACAATACAAACCCAATTGGGTGCCATCCGGCCTAACTGCAGCACCCATTTGCCACTCAAGTGATAAAAGAATGATTAAAGTGAGATTTTCTGTACTAGAGAATTAATTTACTACTAATCCACTCTCTGTACCCAATTATCTGCCACTCTCCATACCCAATTATTTAAGATAAGACAAGAAAATGTTTGATTACCAATATTTCTGCCTGCCCTTCTCCAAATGATCCATTTTAGATCTACACAACCAAATATGCAGAGAAGCAGAAAACACTGAAACATCTCACCAAACTAATGACCAAAACAACTCTGATACCCTATGAGCTCCATGATACATCTGAGTATAAGTATAGTCCAATGAATCTTCATTTACCAGTGCTAATCCCTGCAACAAAACCTTAAAACATGTCTTGTCAATGGCCATCTTCTGTCAGTCTTCATACTATAAACCCTGCCCCAACCCATCAACATATGAACCACAGTCCAAGATTTAGTAAAGTTGCATAACCCTGCCAGCCATGCAACTATAACAAATGCAGTGAAGGCCACCTTGACCAAATTAACTGCCTTACCTTGTTGCCAAGCCTGAACCAAATATCTCAACAACAATCCTTCCTACAAAACTCCTTCCTCCTCAGGCAGCTGCAACACAAATTTAACAAAATCTTGCAATGCCCTACCATAAGCCTTCCTTTAAAAGCTGTCCAGGATTCTTGTACCAAGCATCTGATTATTCCAAGCCAACCCGACACACGTTGTCTGGCAAAACCAGCAGCTCATAGTACTGCCATATTGTCCAAATGAAAATGAACCCTCCCTCCCCTGAGACTTCTCCTACTAGACCTTCATTGACAGTCAAATTGGAACTACAAACAGTCAACATCTCTCTTCCAATCATCTTTCCACCCTGCCAGCCATTGAACCACAAACCATCCCCCCAAATATGCCAACACCCCAATAATTCCTGCCGCATCCATAAACAATTGCAAATCTCCTTGAACAAGCCAATCTGCCTGCCCTAGAGACATACCATTAAACTGCTCCAAAAAGACAACCACAATGCTAAATCAGCATGCACCAACTTATTAACCCTCACCCAATGATGTTTGCTCCCCCCCCCATTCAATAAAAAGACCACAAACCCACAAGAGGAATGATCCAGGTCAAATGCCTGACGTGCAAATATCAGGAGCCTGAAGAACTCCATAACTTCCTAAATCCGCACCTTGTCCTAGGATTTCCCCACCAAATCTTCTCTTTCGGACATGTTACCTTCGTATCTGGTAAACAAAACAAAGCATGGCCTGCATCTACTACCAATCCCAGAAAACAATGCTTTGTTTAAACCTTCTCTAACTTCTGCCTAGCCAATGTAACACCCAGTTCCTCACACATCCCTAAAAACACCCGCCTACCTTCCATTGCTTTGTCAAACCTCTCAGCAACTTTAAGAAGTCATCCAGATAACGCACCACTTCCTGGGAGCCCAGCCACTGCTGCAAATCCAATAGACAGCAGTGCTAAACCTCTCAAAGTAGCACAGACCACTGAGCATCCCATCAGCATAGCCTTATCAAAGTAAACCATGAACTAACTAGCCTACCCAACAATGGCCACTATTACTCTCAAACGGAATAAATGAAAAACAGATTCAATATCTACCTTCACTAACCATAGATCCATAAACTCCCAAATGACTTGCACTTATTATCCAAAGATGCATAACTGACTTTACGTCCTCTCCTTAAATAAAATAATACACAGAATTCTCCCTCAGGATGAGACCAATGGTGAATCAAATGAAATTCCTTGCCAAATTCATAGGAACCAGCCTCAGTGGAGAAACTTTACAGTTATTAACAGGAGGAATAGCACACTGACCTAATAACCCACCTGCCCACCATTCCTCCTCCACAAAGTGTTACAAAATCTCTTCCTTCCCCTGTAAGGAACACATATTCCTACAAATTGAGCCCCCTCCCACCCCTGATTGAATAGAAAATCCCTCATTAAACCCATCTGTTTATTCAACTGTGACTGCTGAGTCAGGAAATCGCATGAGCAGCTGACACAATGCCTGTATGTTAATGTGAAAATGCGTCCCCCAGTCTTCCCTTTGACCCCTGAAATGACACCCCCCCTTCTCTGCTCCCAAATATTCCCCCTCCCCTAACTACTCTGAAGTCCAAAAAATGATAAAGGTAACCCACCTGATTCAGCTGCTGAGAAATTAACCAACGTGCTTTCCCATCTGCCACCTGCACAGCTGAATGCATACCCACACACTTTCAGCAAGTTTGCAAAACCTACATGCCATCGACAAGCAACACCCCGCATTAAAGTCATATCCCCTTCCTGACCACCACTAACTTAACCCCCTTGCTAACAGACCCAAGGCTATCCACCATAGTAGCCACCACATGTCATGATGTTTCACATCCAAAAAAATGGACCGATCAACTGCCTTCCACCTTCAAAACTTCTGATTGTACCACAACCAGGCATTCCCTGCTCACAGATGTTTTGCCTCACAGATCATGAGAAAATAGGCCAAAAGTGGTAAGGCCAAAAGTGTATCCTTCTCCAACCAAACCGCCACATAATAAATTAAGTCTAACACCCAGTTGTCCCATGTCCTTGGCCACAGACTGCCTACCCTTCTCTGCACCAAGGCCACTAAAGCCACTTAAAGTCTTTATTGTTTGCGGTGTCCTTTCCTGAACTTTGCAATAAAGCAACAAAAAAAACAAATTGAGACTGATAAATGAAGTTTGGCAATAAACTAAGTTGTCCCAGGACATCTTCATGGGGGGGGGGGGGTAGGTTAATATTAGGAGGAATTAAGTAGGTTGGGGAAGTGAAAGGGTAAGGTGGAGGCAGGGATGGTTGGGAGGAAATGAGATAATGATGAGGAGGGGCTTAAGAGGTTTAGTCTAGTGTAGTTTGGTTAAGCAATCACATTTTGGCATGAACTTGCTATGCTGCAGGTTCATGTCCTGACGACCGGTGTGTTCTTTGGTCAAGTAGGCCATGGTTTGGTAGTGGGCTTGAGATGCTGAGTATCTAGGGTATGGTCATATGTATGCTGGTTAAAGGCAATTTTTTTTTTTTGGGGGGGGGGTGGTTTCATGCTGGGTGAAAATGCAGGCTTTGGGAAGGTTGGATGGTTTTTGATTGGTTTGCTGGGAATCATGTTAAGTATGCTGAAGAGGTGCTACTGTTTTCCTCTTGGTTTATTTAGGCATTGTAGTCTGTAAACTGGCAGCAACTTTCAGCTGCATGATGATAATGTTATCATGTCAGCGTGTTGTGTTGTAGAGCTGGCTCCTCTCTCACTTTGATTGCTGTGAGGGTGAGAGCTTCGGGGGTGGTGAGTTAGGTTACATGCCTGCTGGATTAGGTAGGGTTGTGGTTATTAATGTATTTCAATGGTGGTCTACCTCCTTGGTTCTTGTAAGCAGTATCACTCTTGCCTACAGCAGGAGTTGAGAGAATTTTCTTCCGGCTGCAGCCATTGTCGGTAGTGAGCTGCAATTCCTCTCCTGTTCATTTATATAATTATTTTCTCAGCTCGTTAGTGGTGGCGGTTTGTTTTGATCGGGTACATGATTCACTGGTAGGGTCAGTTTACCATGCTCATTTTGAGGTATTTTCCTAAGTAGAGGCTGCGGATGGTCTTTCACGGGCTCTGAGCAAGTTGGAGTGATGAGGGTTGCCACGCATGCGCGGTGACGGCTGGAGGTGTATGGCTGACCCATAGTTTTCAAATGGAGGTTTCGGATGAATTATTTAATTCAACTATTAGCTTCACAGGTTTGAGCGATGAGGGGTAAGTAGATAAACCATAAGAAACTTTGGGGGGGCTAACAAGTAATTCTTGCTTATATTGCTTCATCATAAAAGGAGCGTAAGCTATATATTGTATGTAGACATACTGTAGAGGTTACTGCAACGCAGGTCAGTTGGCCACATGCTGACACAAACCCTGTCATTATGCCACAGTTAAATGATTCATTTCCGCACCCCCCCCCCCTTAGTTCTTAACCAAATATACTCACGCTGACATTAATCTGTTATTATATTATTTTGTAGGACACTGAATAGTTCCTCTATTTTACAAGTTGATTATCTGCTTGTTTTAGACACAGCTTCATGTTTGCATGGTATTTTATTAATCAGCGAATACCTTACTCCCAAATTCTTGATCAGACATGGCGTGGGAGGTGGGTCTTGATGGTGTGATGGTTCAGTAGTGCTTCATGTTGCATTTTAATGGGTATCAAGAGTGTCTTGGACTGGGCCCTCATGTTTCAGGCCAGCTGCCCGTGAGTTCTTCAGAAATTGCTGATCACTGATTTTAATCCGTGTCTGAAGTGGTTGATCCAGAATGGTCATCTGGTCAGGGCGTGCTTCTCAGCAGCATGAATGGCTTCTTTCTGGCTCCTTCTGAGGTCTGGGAACATACATGGAGGTAGGGTGTTAAGATCTAACACTGCTTTTGCTGGCTGTCACATTGTTGAGAGGTGATGTGGCTGCTTGGTACTCGAGGTCTGGGGCCTGCGAGTAATGGCAGATTTTATGTGTGTGCAGAGTCTTTTATGGGTTTGTGGTGGTGCCTTACCTCTGAACTCTCCCTGATTTTCAGGGACGTCTTTGATTTTGATTCAGATTTTAGTTTTTCCCTCTTAATCCTTACTACAACTAGCTTTTGGAAGCTAGTGAATTCTGGAGGAAAGGTGGTGAATTACCCTGAATGAATAATAAGTTATAGGCTGCTCTTCCTTCGGTAAGTGTATATTAATTCATATGCTCTGATTCTGTCCATCTCTCAAGTTAATAGCACTAACATTTTAAAGGTGTCCCTGAGTTTGCATTTGTCTCTGATTCTTTTATGTTCTCTGACCATCACACTGATTTGTTCAGATGTTTGAGTTAAAAAAAAAATAATAATTTGTAAAGTTATTTGTGTCAAAAGTGCACCAACAGTAGTTCCTGCTGGATGTGTACATGTATATTAGGCTGTATTTTTGTAACTGATCAAACTTGTATGTTTATTTATTGATTTATTTTACAGTGTGTTACTAAAATAGTCCATTGGGCCAAGAAGAACCTGTTTTCCATGGAGGGAGATGTGGCAGCATGGCTGAGGTGATGGCTGTGTTCTTAAGCGTCAAGTGCATTGCCGAGTGTATCCATTGTTGCTTGTCAGTTGCTTCTTGTTTTGTGGTTGTTAGTGGTGGCATGGAGGTATGTGGGGATGTAATGTTGCTCCAAGGTGGGTGTGAGTGCCTTGAGGGCTGTGGTAGTGCATGGGGGGTCTGCAAGCTACTGGAGTGAGCAGGAGCAACGGTACAAATGAGAAACCTTTGTGATTGTTGCGGTTTGTATTAACTCATTAAGAGATTCTTGTTATAAGTAAAACCAGCAAATTTTAACCATCCTGTGATTGTTGTAAATCCAAACTATCAGTGAGCTGTTGGACATGCTACACTTAAAGAAATCCCAATCCCTCCAAGCCACACACTCCAGGGATCTAAACCTTGTCATCACAATGCACAACACATGCTGGAGGGATAGGTTCCTGACGCAGAGACTTCCCAGACTGTGGAAGAGACTGCCCATACATGTCAAGCAGAGCGCTTCTTTGGCCCTCTTCAAAAGGAACTTTTGATTATTGGATGGGAGATAGGAAATTCACCCTGGGGATCATGTCAGTCACCCTGCTAGACAGGGGTCCTGGGAAGCAAATACTATGAAAGGAAAAGTGCTTCGCCCAGATGAAAACGACCCGCCTAAAACCACATCCACAATGGAACCTCCCTTTCCACCAAATGTACCAAGCACTACCCTTATGACTTATAAATTTCCAACACAACAGGATTTGCTTTAACATACCCTCTCTGAAAAATTTGAAGTCCGAAACTCAGATGTACTTCACTGCCCAGTGCCCAGCTCTCAACCTTCCATTTCCAAAATGAGGAACGCTAGCATTTGGAATGTGGCTTACTAACAACTTCAGCTAGGAAAGTCATAGGTCATTTACTAGGTTAAGGACTGCTAGGCTCATACAATCTAGCCAAGTTCAGCCCTTATTTTGGTACTTTTGATAACCCCAAGTATTCCCAGAGGTAGTTGTCCCTAAATGCCCTATATACTTGAATAAGATACCCTCCCAGATTACAGTTGTTTCTTTCTTTGCTGATTGGCAGTTGCTAGAGTGGTGTGGTTGGGTACAAGTGGACATAAATGTAGTTGGGCAGTCCAACAAAGAAGTACTAGTAGTGTCTGCAGTAGCCAATAGCTATACATGAATTGTGCTACAGTTCTAAATGTACACTTTACTCTCGCTTTTGAAGTGGAGGTATACTGCTGTTATAATAGGTGTTACCTCACACACTACGGTATTCTACAGGAAGCAGTCTAGCTACATTCTGTAAGTTTTTTCTACAAGGGAAGTCTGAATCTACTTTGAACGACTGAGAGTTGTATGGTAAGTGGCCTCATTTTGGGGTAACTAGAGCGGATGGTAATTACATTAGAGAGTATGTTGGGTGGCAGTCGTATAAAAAAAAAATGTTTTTAATTGGTGTTCTGGCCCTCTTAATCCATCCTAAGACTGGTGACTTTTGGGGGAAGGTGGTGTATTACATTCACTTAATAATGGCAGTAATTAAGAGTTAATGATTTCTTTGTTTTACAAAGGCATATTAACATTCTTCTTCCAATGCTCAAGATCACTTTAAATGTGATAGTTGTGACTTCAAGGCTTCAAGTTATGGCTGCTTGGTCATTGGTTTGGCGGTGGTGCATTCCTTCCAGGGCTGGCAGGATAGGTTACCTTTGAGGATGTCTTTGAATGTGTGCCATGTATTTTAGATGATTTGTCTTTTTATTTCTTGCAGATGGGGATTTTGGAATGCTGCTGCTGTAATTTGGAACAGGTGGCGGAGGTCCAGAAGTTGATGGGACGTTGGTGGTGATCTGAAGGAAATTAATTGAAAGGTGATGGAGGCAGTTGCCATGGAAGTCCCAGTTATTTTGGTACTGCACAATGGGGTCACAGATGGGGTACTGCATATATTTGGAAGGTAATCGATTCTGCTTTTGATTTTGGTAACCGCATTGCATTCATCAAGGGGATTTGCATTAGGGGGTGTTTAAGGCTGGGTAGGTAGAGTACTTCTTTGTTGGGTACAGGCAAGTTTTCACGAACCAGGTCAAGGGGTGCTGGTTGGGTGTGAGACTTGATACTAGTTGTTTTGATTAGGTGTCAAATTGAGTTCAAGGGGTTATATAGTTTGTGGTTTCGTGGTGGTTATAGGTTGTCAATTCATTCAGGTTGAGCCGCAATTTCAGCTTTGAAGGTAGCGGGCTGAAAGGTTATGTATTCTCTTGGTGTGGATGTTCCAGTGTTACAACAGGGTCATGGTAATCCTACTTTATTTAGTTTCATTAGGGTGTGTTTCAGTGATGGCGTGGTATAGGGGTTTCTGACAGGATTCTAAGGTACTTTACAGATGATAGGTACACCAAATGATGTTTGGCTTGACTCTTCCCTTTATGGGAAGTGGATTGAACAATGTTGAGTAGAAGGGAGGGGGAACAGCCTGGTCAGGCTGGTTGACGAAGAAGAGGGATAGGCTTGCCCTCTTCTGTTCCCCCTCTGATGTCTGGATGTTCATTTCAAGGATCTTGGGAAAGGAAATGAGTAGTTGGAGGAAGCTTGCTGAATAGATAAGCAAGCTGAGGTAAGGATGGTACTTATTTGGTGGAAGGTAATTCAATGGATGGTGTATGAAGTGAGATGGGACACTGCTTCATAAGTAAAGGAAGCGAGCAGAGGTATGAACCCTGCTTGTTGAGCAGGGTGAGTAGGTAGGCTGCCCTGATTAACATTACAATGAATGGTGTATGAAGTGAGAGGGGATGCTGCTTCATAAGTAAAGTAAGTGAGTAGAGGTATGGATGCTGCTTACTGGGGCAGAGTGAGTAGGTACGCTGCCCTGATTAACATTACAAGGATGTTATGCTGTATTTAGAATCATTTATATCATGAACAGTTGTAATTAATAAAGTTGGTGATCAAAGCTATGTTATGGAAATTTAATAAAGGTCATCAAATGTCATTTGGTGTGATGTGTGTTATTAAAGGGGACCGGGACAAACAAAAAAATAATTTCATTTCCTTGAAAGGAAACATAGAATTAACCTACAAAAATTCTAGGCAGCAGTTGACAGTATTCTCCAACCCGGTGAAACTACTACCCGTCACCCAATATATCAGGAACAAACTCAGATATAGCTTCCAGCTTCAATAGCTATTTTACCTCCTCTATTCTTAAACTTATAAACAATAAAAATCCCACCAACCTCGCACAATCTCCAAAGGTCCAGAAAAACATTACTCCTTCCTCATTCTCACCAGTACCTACATCAACTATCTAAAAACTATTATCTAACCTCAAACCCACCACTCTCGCTGCTGACAATCTCCCTACAAAGTATCTCCAACTTGCATCCAAGGCCATAGCTCACCCTGTCTCTTTACTGATAAATAGAGCCATCAGTGAACAAACAATTCCAACCTTGTGGAAAACCTCTTTCATCATCCCCATTCATAAGGGTGGTCCCTATACTGACCTTTCTAACTATCGTCGTATTGCAATCCTATCACCCTTATCTAAGATTCTTGAAAAATGTATTCATTGCCAACACCTCACCCACCTTCTCTCCAATAACCTACTATCTAAACCTCAACATGGATTTCTTCCATCCCATAGCACCACCACTGCCCTACTTAATTTCACCAACACCATAAATACATACAGAAACCAAGACAAGCTAGTCTCTGCTATTTTTCTAGACATATCTAAAGCATTCGATACAGTTTCCCACAATAAATTCTTATCTTGCCTCCCTGAGCTCAATATGGACACCTCCGCCTTGCTATGGTTCAAGAGTTACCTTGACAACCATCTTCAGTCTGTTAAATGGCTCAACTCTCTATCTTCCCCTCTCCCAGTCACAGTAGGTATGCCTCAGGGTTCTATTCTTGGCCCCCTTCTTTTTAACATTTTTACTAAACAACTTCATTTAGCCACCACAAATGCTGAAATAGTTCAATATGCTGACGACACAACCCTAATCTGCTCTGCACCCAACATCCAGCTCCTACAGCAAAAAGCCCAGACATCCTTCATCGATATTGAAAACTGGTTAAATAAATCTCAACTGATTTTGAATAAAAACAAAACAGCTTATAGTATTCCACCCAATAAAGATTAATGACCTACCCACCTTCTCTATATTGCCGTCCAATAAGACCCGCATCACCCCAGTCCCTGATGCAAAATTACTAGGAATTACAATTTACCAACAACTAAAATACAGTAAATATTTATCCCAAACTATCTCCAAAGACCACAAAAATGTAGGGACCCTGTATCATTGCAAAAAGTACCTTACTTCGGAATCGAGAATTGCTATAGCCGGATCACATCTCCTATCAACATTACTTTATGCATCACCAGTACTAACAAATCTATACTAGTCTAACCTTAACAAACTTCCCAAGTTACAATAAAATTGCCAGATTTGTAACCAACATCAAACCTCGTACCCACCACTGCAAGTCCTTGCTTACTTTACACTGGCTTGAATTCCCCAATCTTTTAAGATACTATCAACTCAATCTGGCACACCAAATGCTCTACTACCCAGAGAAAACCCCTGCCCTAACTGACCTACTATACTTCCGTAAATCAAAAAGGCAATTATGTTCCACCAACAAAGCCCTGACTGAAAACGTTCCATGTAAATATAGCTCTGGTGAATCTCTCTTCCCCAATGAATTTGCTAAAACCTGGAATAGCCTTCCTCATGGCATCAGGCTACAAACCTGCACTCCCACTTTTAAACAACACCTTAAATCATACCTTCTCACCAACCGGCTATGTTACTGCTATAGTCCACCTTGAACTCTTATTACATTGCAAGAGCATCATCCCCTTATTCTTCTCGTTAATTAAGTCTAATTTCTGTACCCAATGTAGGCTCTTTTTCTTATGCTCCTAATGAGTACTAATGTGCTAAGGTCACATACTTTTAATCACTAGCAGGCAGCTGTTTTTTATCTAATATTTGTTCTGTCCCTACCGTATTCAATAAGTCCTATACAACTATCTTCCTACTTTCAATTGTTTTGTCATCTTAAATTTTTTGTAATCATTTTACTCTGTACTTGTAAATCTTTTGACTTTTTGGCAACTGTTAATTCGTTTTTGACTTTTGTAATCACAACTGTTATTATTAACTACTGCTGATTTTTGTACGATGTGGAGCTTTTCTTCCCAGGCCTCTGCTGAAAATGGACACTAGTGTTCAGCCAGATTATCCCAGTAAACAAATGTAAAATAAATAAATACTAAAAGCCTGCTCACAAGCCTGTCCCCTTCACCAAAAAAAAAAAAATCAGGCACACCACCTGCTTTACTCTGCCCCTGACGTACCTCATTCTTACCTGCCCCCCCCCCCCATAACTGCCAAACTGCACCAACTCTGACATGCATAAATGAACACCTAACAGTGTATTGTTACCTGTGGCTTCATTTCACACCCCTGCAATGGCTGGCTCTGGATTCTGTAGCCACTGCATGCTCCACCTCTGCCTCTCAAAACAATTCTTCAGTGACAATAGCAACCAATTTCTGCCTCAAAGCTCATGCACCAGCCATCTAGAAAAACAGAAAACATCACTACTAGAGAAAAGACCAAAAAAAAAAAAACACACAACCCCAAATGGTGCACCTTGTATGTGTTAAGTAAGCACTTTAACCACTATGTCACCTTATAGTCTCCTCATTCCTTGAAAATACCTGCAAACGCAGCCCTACCACTCCTGATTTCAATGACTGCTTAATTCCATTGTGACTAATGCAGATATTAAATCCTGTACCACAGGCACTGCCACTCACTGCTTTAAACCTCTGCTCCAATTGCAAAATTGCCATTTAAGTAAATGTTAGGCCAACTGTCCTTGCTAGCCATTTTTACCTAGATAATATTTTTTTTATATGTGTGAGGCAAATGCCTTAACCAGTATGGCAACCCCTAAAACAAATCCACACTCAGCAACTCCAGGCCTGCCTACATAGAACAACCACAGTATACACCCTCACCCCTCCCAATAAAACAGTGCCACACACACAATAAATGAAGCTTGTCCTTAAAGTGACAATCAAACGCTGTACTGTATAGTTGTGCAGCAAACACCTTAACCATTATACTCCCCATTAACTCTTCAACCTTTTAGTACAAGAAATCTGGACAAAGCATGACAAAATGGAGGAAAATATTTTAAATATTGCTCTTTAAACTTAGCAGGTTGTTAGAGTAACATGGTTTGTGTTAACTTACATCTTCTGAAGGACTTGAAGTACCCAATACATGTCATTATTTAGTGACTTCAACCCTCCGATCATCCCAGTACCATAATTTTTATGAAGCCATGCTACTCGTTTCCTATGGTTGGCAGAGCATCGCACATGGATGAAGGCTAACTGCTATTCTGGGGAGCTTATGTCCCACAAAAAGTCGTACACAGCTCAGTCAAAAAAAAAAAAAAAAAAAACACCACAGGAAAGCCCCGGCATTAAGCTCATGTACTAGATTCCCTTACTTCCTAAGCCTGCAGGACGACACAGGTTAACTATAAACTACACAGTCATCTTCACCTTTAATACATCCCCCAACTGAAATACGTCAGTAACTAAACCACACCCACAACTAGCCGCTACACTCCAGAATGATAAACTACAACACTTCATTTCTCTCTAACACCTGAAAAACAGGGACAGATTTCAACCATTACTCTTACAAACTTAAAAAAAATTACTGGATCAACAGCATCTGTGCTAGCATGCATTTCCCGAAAAATTTCAAGTCTAAAACTCAAATGCATGCCACCATCCAATGACCTCAATGCACAGTGACTTGCCAGCAAACCACAAATCCCATGAGGAACAGACCAAAATATAAGGCAAAACTCTGGACACTCTGCACAATCTGTAGTGTTGACAGCAATGTCACTAATCGTAGAAGCATGTTTACATGTTCTACTTCAGTATTCTGCAATTCTGCATTAGGATTCATTTACATTCACTTATTTATTATTTCTCTCTTTCTTTTTTTTTTAACAAAATACTGATGCTTAGTGGAAATGAGCATCCATGGAGGGAGAGGAGGGACAGGAAGTGGCTGCTATCCTCACCCTCCCCATGACCATTAACATCACAATGCACATATGAGACAAATGGCTGTTACTCACAGGTGTCTCATAGCCCATGAACACGCTCCTTCAGTCTGGAAAGCATCACAGCAACAAAACAAACAAACAAAAAAAATGTTTTCGTTGCTCCACCACCCCCAATGCAAGCAACTAGGTCATTAATAAGAAAGAATGCATAAAACAAGAAATCTGGCTGCTAAGCAAGATGTCCCCAAAATTAATGAGCTAACACTAAGTTATGGGTTGTTATGGCCCGGCCCTACCTCAAGGAGAACTAAAGCACAGCAAAATGCCATAATTTAAAAGCAAATAAACAAAAATTCGCTACATGCTAAACCGTAAGAAAATAAAAGAATATCCCCTTTCCGTACCAGAAAACAAATAAACAAATTATCAGGTCAATGTAGCAGGAACCATGCTTAGTGCAAAATCAGCACAGGAAAAAAAAAAAAAAATATATATATATATATATATATATATATATATATATATATATATATATATATATATATATACACATATATTGATGCAGATATATAGATATAGATATTAAACCACTCTCCAACTACCACTATACAAATCACTATTTGCCTGAGGCCTAACTGATCTCTGAAGAACCTACTGGTTGTCTCGGACATAGCACTTGCCATAGCAAGTTAACAGCAAAATATGATTTCTTACCCAGTTACAGTTGCACAAAACCAGTTAACCCCCTCCTTGCACTTACCTCATTTCCTCCCAAGCCTCCTGTTTTCCCAATTTAACTCTTCCATCCCCACTACACTAACTCTCTTCCACTACCATCTTAACTCCCATTACTATTCCTACCTGACCCTCACCCAAAGATGACCATGGACAAATTGGTTTCTTCCCAAACCTCATTTTCTGATGAAATTTGTGAGAAAAGTTAAATTTGAACATTCATGCTTAACAAGTTAAAAGTCTTACCACAGGCAGAATATACAGAAGAATTAAATACAGGAACTGATGAAATGCACAGGAGCGGCCTTAGGTCAACTGGTGCCCTAGGCAAAAGGTCTACATGGTGCCCCCCACCACATCACCCAGTGCCCCCATCCTGGTCAACCTACACCAAATAAATAGTGGAAAAGCGCCCCTGCTATAGCGGCACCCTAGGCGACTGCCTAGTTGGCCTATGCCTAAGGCCGGCTATGACTGCACTGTAAAAGGAACTTGCATGCAACATATGCAGTTATTGTTTTCGGGGACAGCATTCCAACATGTAACAAGCAGTAAAACAAACCTTAAACATTCACCCTATGTTTCGTATGTATATCAGTTATTAAGTCCAAAATATGGTATAAGACACAAATTAATGTTTAAATGTTTAAATATTTTAAGTAAATCATAATCCTTACAAAAATTCCTTAAAAGAATTTTGCAGTAAATCATAAGCATTCTATTGCCATCAGTCTTTATGAAAGAATGCATTTGTTTTAACTTTGCCATTTAGATCATTATTTGTGCTTACAGTTTTTAACCTACTGTTTTCCTTCAGACGGCACAGAAGGTAGTCTCATTTAGCATGTGACTCCCTGTAGGTACAGTATTTACAAAGAAAGCCTCCTTTAGACCTCTCCGATTAGATTTCTTGCTCCAGGACAGTCCAACTCCTCTTTCCCAGCTTGACAGCTCATAACCAGGCCACTTACTGATAGGTCTCATGTCTTGCCAACCTCACTGACATGCCCCATATCCTGACAACCATGGTGTTAGATCTCATATCTTGTCAGGCCATTCAATGAGATATTCTACAAGGTCACAGCTGAAGGAAACCTAAATAGTTGTGGGCTGTGCCTTGCAGACCTACAAAGAGAGGCACACAGGAAGCATCCTAGTTAGCAGAACACACTTCCTCTGCTGACTCTTCCAAACACAGAATACTTGTGTCCCTCTATACAATACAGCTGAGCTAAACTGAAAGCAAGTTTTACTGGAAACTCACAAACAGTATGATTCCATCTGTGTTTCATTTTGTTGCAGTAGAGTGATAAAATATGGTGCAGAAATGGTGATTAAATGCATGGTATTTATTCTTTTTCTATCTTGAAGATGCTACATTTTAGGAAGAAGCGTTTGAGGGTATGTGGGATTGCACCATTTAAAATAGTATTATTATTTTTTTTTGTGTTTCAGTGAAAGTGGCCTGAAATAACACTGAATTCCCAAAAGCTCATGACTGACATGAGGGAAAGGAAATAACATTTCTAGTAAATTAAATGCTTTGTTATGTCTTGTTTCTTGTTTTAGCACTGCAGTCTGGTACAAATGCCTGCCATGCTGTCCCATCAGCACCCACCTGTTGTTCACTCTCCCGATCGCATCTACCATCAGTCATAGATAAGATCTCATGATGCATAAAATCCATTACACGCGGTAGCTGACACTCCCTTGCCTGCAAAAAAAATAAATCACATTTGTTTCCAGGCCAGTAGTATGAACCATGTTTATGAAAGGATGGCATTTATTTTAATTGTTTCACACTCGGATGTGAATTTTCCCAAAGCATAATGGAGACCACCATGTGTTACAGATAAGAAGATCATAAAGCAAATGTAAGATGTAAATGTAAGCTCCCTCAAATTTGACTGAATCCAAACCTACATATGCTGTCCCACAAAATCAAGAAAGAAGGGGCAGTAAAGCACACTTATATGCACTCCTCCACCCACATTGAACATACCCCCCCAGCAGTAAAAATGCAACCACAATTCTAATTTCTCAAACAAGAAAACCATATTCAGTGTTAACAATAGGACTTCTCAGTGTTATAACACCTCCTAGAAGATGCTGCATCAATTCTAGTGTTAGTGGTTCAACATTTAAAATACTGACTTTTGATACAGGAAAACCAGAAGGCTGTTGTTTCTATCCCCCTTCAGGTGATTGCATTAATTTCCAAATTACTGACACTGCAGTGAAGTATTAGAGGGATGTTACACACCTGAGCGTATCATGTATGAGATGTTAAACTAAGGTCCCACCTGCCGGAACTTGTGGAAGCTAAATAAAAAAAAAATGGCTTAGCAAAAAGAGAACAGCAGTTCCACAATGCCCTGAACAAATTTTGCCCTAGTAGTATGAATACCATCTACAGCCTCCAGTGATATGAGGCCATCAGTCTAATGGGATTAAACAGGTCAAGAAAGGACAGATAAAAATAAAATAAATAAAATATGCACTCATATGCCTTTCAAGACTCATAAAACACATGTTAGCATTATTGGTAAACTTCACTTATCTAACCAATATCTATAAAAGTAATAAGCTGTTATTCCAGGAGAGAAACAATGGCAGACCACTTTGCAATTAAACCATGATAAAGAACAAATTATTATCCCAGGGGTAAACATTTAAAGGGAATATTCCAGGGTGACTCTCTGTCACTGTTGCTGTTTCGTCTTGCCATTAACCCATTAAGCTGTTTACTTAACAGCTTAGGTCATGGCTACAATTGGGCTCTTAGAAAACAACAAAGTCTAAAGACTTCTCATCTTCTATCTGTCAATGATTTAAAACTGTATAGCTCATCAAATAAGGAACTGAAAGCACAACTGCAGGTTGTCAGAACTTTTTCAGATGATATTAGAATGTCATTTGGTCTTGATAAATGTGCAAAAGCAACCTTTAAATTAGGAAAACTGCAGCACCAGGAAAACAACAGTTTGGGACAAGAATGTGATATAAAAGAACTTGAGCAAGAGGGAGTGTATAAATATTTGGGAATTGATGAAGGATCAGCAATAAAACATGAACAAATGCAAATAAAACTTAGTAAGGAATATTTTAGAAGATTTAAATTAATCCTGAAAACAGCATTGACATCCAGGAAAAAAAATCCAAGCAATAAACCAATTTGGTATTCCTGTCCTAACTTACAGTTTCTGGAGTGATTGATTGACCCCAAAATGTGTTGGATAGATTAGATATTAAAAAAAGAAGGATGCATCATGCTCACCAAATGATCTATAAAAATCAGTGCATACCAAGATTATATATTCCCCATTCGAAGGAGGAATGGGCCTATTCGAAACTGATTACATGCACAGATCTGCAGTCGTGGGACTCCACACATCTGCTGACCTCACGAGACCCAAACGTAATGAAAGTTTTGAAACATGAGGAGAATAAATCTAAGATGACTTCCCTGCTTAATCTAGCAGAAGCATATCAGCATCAAGCAGGAATGGAAATCAAACCAGAAGTACATAAAAATCTGGCAGCAACTGAATGTGGCAAAAAACAAAAGAAAGAACAAAAGGTGAAGGATCAGATGAAAAGGCAAGAAATGTGGAAAAAAACATAAATATAGTTGCAAGTATAAAAAACTTCTGGAAGAACCTCAGGTTGATCAGGAATGAATGCAGGAATGGTTAAGGAGAGCTGAATTCAAACCAAGAGATGAAAGGTTAATATTGGCTGCTCAAGATAGTGGGCTACGTACACACTGGTTTACAAAGTCCATTGAACATGTTGGAGAAACAGACAAATGTTGGTTTTGTAGAACCAAACTGGAAACAGTTGCACACCTCATTGGTGGTTGTGACATACTAATGGCAGAAGGACTGTATACTTAAAGGCACAATAATATGGCGAGACTGTTGCACTGGGGATTGTGCAAACATTATGGTTTTGAAGTGGCTGAAAAGCACTGGAAACACGAGCCACAAAGCGTCATAGATAATGATGAAGTCTACATCACATGGGATCATCCATTACTAACAATTCAAAAGACAGATGCTACAAAACGGGATATAGTGGTCCAGGAAAAGAAAACAAGAATAGCATTGATCATTGAAATCGCCACACCCAGTGATACAGTGTCCTGTGCACAGGGTGACATAAAGTTATGAAATATCAGGATTTGCAGGCAGAAATGAGACCAATGTGGAAGAAAGATACCCAGATAGCTCCAATAGTAGTAGGAGCGATGGGTCTTATAAAAAAAAAAGGGTCTAATATCTTATTTAGATATGCTACCAATATATGTAACTCCATCCGAACTGCAGAAGGAGTCAATTACTGGTCACATTGCGGGTGCTGCAAAGAGCACTTGTGGCTGACCTCAACGAGTGAAACAATACTGATTTCATGAACTTTAATCATACTTTGACATAGGAATGGGGTTCATTCCCGACATGGTATTAGAAACTAAAAACATTTGGAGAAATTAAAAAAGGGAGAGAAACTATAATTTTCTTCTTAAGTGAGAGGTTCAACTATAGATAAAGTCCCCTTTCTTGTATCTCAGTGCAGGTTTTCCCAGGAATTCAGAGGAATGTGATCAATCTAAACTTAGAGCATGCAATATGCAATGTGGAAATATCCATTAATAAAAATATTCTAACCATGTCCAGTACCTTCAGTGTTTTAGATAGATTATGTCCACAAGCCCAGTGGAATAGGTTATTCACTATAGTGACCTCACTGGATCTACTTCTACCAGGTGCTTCTGGTACTTCTTCTGCAGCAAAAGCCATATCCACAGACCTGGCTACATACCTTAGCCAAGAATTTAACCGTGACTATACAAACGTGGCTTTATTCATTATAAAATCATTTCTCCATGTGATTGAGATAATCCCTATTTGGGGAGTTAATCTTGGGTCATTATTCATCCTTTCCTTTTGACAGATCAAAGTTCCATCACATCTATATGACAACAATACTTTTTTTTTTTAATCTCTGTATTGGTAGGACTTTTGGAATGTTTCTTACAGACCAACCCAACTCCATCTTCTGTAAAAGACTGAGGGTAAGAAAAGACTGCAAAAAGTATCTGTTTGGATATTGAGATTACAAACAACAACAAAAAAAAAAAACAATGAGCCTTTCATAATCCAGTACTGAAGATTCACACTGATAATAGTTTTTGTGATATTTTTCTTCCAAAGTATCTGACCAAGATTTCAGACAACCCATGCTGCCTCTCCTATGATTTTAGAAAAGACATTAGGTGGCCTCACTGCATTCATCCAGAACACTACAGTCTCACTTATGTTCCAACTACTGGGATAAGACTCCTGGCCTTGACATAGAAAGCAGCACTCCCTGGAAAGCAAATGAAGGTCCAGGTATTATGAGAGATCAAATAATCACAAGATAAAACTAACAGTCACAAAAAACACTCCCTATGAAACAAACAAAATCACAGAAATTCAATTAAAAAAATATTTGACTACTTTCGTCAGTATGTATCAACTGACATTGCCAGAATAAACTACCACAAATGCAAACCATTTAAAAAGCCCTCTGATGAGGTCATGTGATTTAAACACACCAATAATAACTCAATACCTATGAATATTCATTAAAAAAATACACCAATAACAGATGACAACTCTTGAGATTTCTAGTATCTAAAATGTATTATAAATGATACCTAAGAAAACAAATCAATAGTCCACAGTCAATCAGATGCACCATCCCAAAATCACAAAAGATGTTACACATAAATGTATAACAAGATTAAATAAAAATTCTGTTATACTTAAACGCTGTATGAGTGAAGACATAACACACTACTGAGAGACAAATGATCATTCATACCAGGTGGTAAATGAGCACTTAAGTTAATCTGCCAAACTAGTTCTTTGTACTCCATTAAATCTGTCTATGCCCCCCCCCCCAGGTCCATAGGGACTCCGTCCACTACAAAAAATTGAAAACCATGCAACGGAACCTTACTGATGTGTTTATCCAAGGCATTCTTATTTTTAATAACTTACGTGTGCTCATATATTCGTTCTTTAAGCTTTCTTTGTGTCTTTCTGACATAGAAACTGGTACAGAGATTACAGAGAGTGATGTATATCACCTCCTCAGTGTTACAATTATAACTGTTAGAGTTAATAGTGCAGTTATTTATAATGACATGTTCTTTGTCGGAAATATATTTGCATTGTTTACAGCATCCACACTTGTGCGTCCCTGTTTTTCTCTTCTTCTGTGAACTATTAACGGTTCTTTCATTTTGATCTTCTAAGCAGTTTTTTAAAAGTTTTACCTCTCTTAAAAAATAATGTGGGGCTTATCACCTATAAAGTCTGTAACACCCTCAAAGCAAGCAAAAATTCTCCAATTCCTATTAAGAATATTAAACATATATTTATGATTAGCACTGAACCTTGTTATAAAAGAATAAATATAATTCTTTGTAGGGGAAATAGAAGAGATAGTAGTATATACTCTCAAAAGAGACTAATAAATACCTTGCTTTCTTTTTAGAACAACCTGTTCCTTGATGTTTTTAACTACTGTTTTAGGATAGCCTCTGGAATAAAACATGTTTCCTTAATGTTTTACACTGCTTTAGTCCTCGCAAGCCTGACAAATTGCCCTTTAACTATGCCTATTTTTGATGTTCCGGGTGAGAACTAGAGTAGTGAAGCAGGCTGTCTGTGTACGCAGGCTACCTCTAGATGTTGCTCACTAATTTCTTGTTGACATAATCTTAACTACTTCTACATCTAAATAATTAATCTTAGAATCCTTATAATTATATGTGAATTTAAGGAAGGATGTTGTGCTGTTAAGATGTTAAACAAAATTTTCTATATCAATGATGGTTTTAATCCACACTATAAAAATATTATCCAAATAACAGATATATAAATTCCAAGGTTTTTGACAAAAAATAAATAGCTAGGGGCTAGGAGTATACTGATGGGACAAATAGTTAGGGACTAGAAGCATAGTGATGGGATAAATAGTTCGGGGCAAGGAGCATACTCATGGGATAAATAGGAGCTAGGAGCATACTGATGGGATAAATAGTCATACTGAAGGGATAACTATCTAGGGGCAAGGAGCATACTGATGGGATAAATAGCTAGGGACTAGGAGCATAGTGATGGGATAAATAGGGGTTAGGAGCTAGGAGCATACTGATGGGATAAATAGTCATACTGATGGGATAACTAGCTCGGGGAAAGCAGCATACTGATGGGATAAATAGCTAGGGACAAGGAGCATACTGATAGGACAAATAGTTAGGGGCTAGGAGCATAATGATGGGATAAATAGTTAGGGGCTAGGAGCATACTGATGGGATAAATAGCTATGGGAATTGTTTCGAGGTTGATATCTCAGATGCAGGTTCAAGGTATGAGGAGTATTCGGCAAATGGAGACATCTTGTATGACTGCAGATGAATGTAAGGTTGGCAGTTTGGGCTAACAAATTAAAGAAAAGGTGTAAAGGAAGAAAGAGTGGTTGGGGATGCTCAAGTTTAGAAGGATATCAGAAAGTCAAAAAATGCAAGTCACTTAACCAGACAGTGCCTTGGGGTGATTGCAAATTTGGGCTAGGCTCCTTTAGTTCTCCTGGACAGCATATCTAATAGGTTCATAGTTTCATAGGCAAATTCTAAGCTATCAGTCTGCAGACTATTACACGCCTAACCAATAACCAGAGGTCAGAATCAAATCCCTTAAACTGAGGTTAATAACTTACACCAAGGTATGAACCTACAAACTATGCACTGAAATCCTCAGGCACACAATCAGTAAATGGACTAAAAACCTCTTTTCAAGTATATCAGAAAAAAGGGGAGGGAAGAACCATTGACCTGACTATGTTGAGAAATGATGTGGGTTGATTATGGAAAACTGAAAAAAAACATTGGTACTGAACTGATAGTTTGAATCTCATCATAAAGGAAAACAAATGTCTTGCTGCCACACTCAGAGGAAGGCTGACAAAGTGTGGAGTGCAACATGCAATTACAAGGAGAGGGAACTGACTGCAATTATGAGAGATAAAAATAAATGACTAGATTAACTACCTTCCTATGTCTTAAGAATTTGATTATTATGTTGATAGAAACCTAATGGAGATCTTCAAACAGATTACTGGTCAGTGCATTAGAGTCAGCGGACTACAGGCCAGTGTATAGTTTTATCTGGAAGGAGCCATAACACTATGTGCCTATTATCCTAACAGTAGTGGCAGAAAGGGTAATAAGAGAATGCTCAGTGGAAGGCTGCTTGTTTTCATTGCAGACATCTGTCTGAAGAACATCAATCAGCACAACTCATGGTTAGAAGGAGATGACCAGCAAACCCAATTTTCTGTTAAGCCTGGTAGTAAGTGGAGTACAGCATAGCTAAAGGACTGGTCAGAGAGTGTTGTGGGGAGACTATGATGTCAGGAGAAAGGTAGGCAACAAATTTCTTCTCATGGGAGGTCAGCCTTTGGAGCAGTATAATTCAATGCATTTGTCTCAGACCTACATGAGAGAACAGAAAACAGTATTCCTTTAGTGTTGACCCAGCTATTGGTGGAGCACTGTAGAATGAGTGAAAATCCTAAAAAAAGGATGTGAAAATGTTGAGTAAGTGGGAAGAAGTATGGAAGGTGACATCCAAAGCAGCCGAATTCAAAGTCCAATAAAATATGCTACCCCACGCAGCAACAAATATACACACAGACATGTGCATTTGTCGATCTTGTTCATTTGATTAATGAAACAGACTGTCAAACCCTTATGGTTGAGATCATATGGATGACAATTTAGTTTGTTGAAAACTAAAATAAGTCTAACAATACCTAGAAACAACACAATGTTTTAACAGGGGGAGCAAGACCCCCCCAAAAACACCTCTGCTAATTATATATAAGAACTCTGAGTTCACACTACAGTTGGGGAAAATGGCAAGTTCCCAACCCCCACTGTATCACAGTCTCAGTCAGAATGGTTCAATGACCCAACTGTTGACCATACCATGTCAACCATATGTTTTGACAATCTGGTTCATTGATCTTATGAGGGGAACCCATACACATCTTCGCCCAAGATATATGACACAGTTTCTACTCCCAAAACACCTACTGATAGCAACTTTCATAGGTTCATAGGTTTGTACTAGGCTATCTGCCCTAGGGCATTTATAAGCGTAGCCAGAGTGTGTTTGACTTTCGCCACCCATTTTAAATGAATTTTCCTGTGCCCTTTTTCGAGGTTAGTATACTGTGCCTCTGTCTAACAGTGACACAGAAGTGATACCCGGGGTAAACCTACTATCTCCCATCCACACATCAAGATTCCTCTTGAAGAGAGTCAATGAGGGACTCTGCCTAACCTGGACTGGGATTTTATTCCAGAGTGAAGGGAGCCTCTGGGTTATGAATCTGTCCCTCCAGCATGTCCTATTTATTTCAGTGCTGAGGTTCAAGTCTCTCGAGCGCGTAGCTTGATGGGATTTGGATTTTCTGAGGTGCAGCATGTCCATTAATTCTGGGTTGGACACGGCATTATACGTCAGGCACAGATCGCCTATGAGCAGGCGGTATGCCACTGAGTAGAGCTGGAGTTTCTTTAACCGGGCAGCATATGGCATCTGTTTGAGCCCTTTGATCCTCTTGGTGAAGTACTTTTGGGGTCTTTCCAGTTGCTGCTGGTGTCTGATAAGGTACATCCCAAAAGGGGCATTGTACTCAATTAAGGGCCTGATGAGGGATGAGTAAAGAGGAACGATGACCTCCCCTGATCTAGATGTGAATCCCTTCATGATTAGGTGGGCTATATAAAATGTTTTTCTAACCACTTTGGCCACGTGGTTGTCAAATGAGAGATTGCTATCAACTTGGGTCCCCAGGTCCTTAATTACTTCTTCCGTACTTAATGGATTACCACCTATGTGGTAATTTGTGGGCACTTTGTTTTTGCCAAAGGGGATGACTATACACTTTTTGGCGTTTAGCTTGAGGCCATGGCTCTGGCTCCAGTTGTCTGTTTCTATGAGGCCCTTTTGTAGGATGCTTGTGTCGGCTGGAGAGTCTATTATGGTGCCCAGTTTGCAGTAATCTGCGAAATTGGTCAGCCACAGTCCTTCCGTGTTAGCCTGTACCTCCGAGAAATATATACCAAACAAGAGAGGTCCCAGGACTGAGCCTTGTGGGATGCCACTTGTAACTGGTTTGGAGTCTGACATGGCTCCAGCAATTCTAACCATGTGGGTTCTGTCCTTGAGCCAGTTTGCAACCCATCTAGTGACATAGGGGTTTATATTTAAGCTGGTGAGCTTATCTATAATGCCCGAGTGGGGTATTGTATTGAAGGCTTTTGCAAGGTCCAGGTAGGCTGTGTGGACCACCTTCCACTCGTCAATGGCCTTGGTGACTGTTTCAAAGAAATTGACCAGGTTTAAGAGGCAGGATTTGCCCTTAACAAAGCCGAACTGGGTAGGATCCAGTGTCTGTAGGTCCCCAATATCTTTATTTATGAGGTCCATAATGATCCTTTCCATAGCCTTGCAGATCAAGCTAGTCAAACTTATGGGGCGATAGTTTCCAGGATCCGTTGAGGCACCACCTTTGTGGAGAGGGACCACTGTTGCTGAACGCCACTCTTTGGGTACATATCCTGTAGTAAGACTGAGATTGAACAGTAGTTTTATGTTTGGGTTTAGTTCTTCTTGGAGTTCATGTAGGACACAGCCCGGGACACCGTCTGGTCCCATTGATGCTGTGTTTTTTGCTTTGGAGAGGGTGGCTCTTACCTGAGCATCTGAGATGTCAGGGGGGCAGCAATCTGCTGGGATAGATATTTGCCCTTTTGGTGGTGAAGTGGGGGGGGTTTGCGCTGAACCTGTCAGCTAGGATGTTGGCAATGTCTGTGGGTTCGGTGTATTTTTTGTCATTTTGGACTAATTCTGAGCATATCTGGGAATTCCCACCTAGGTTCCTAACATAACTAAAGAAAGCCTTGTGATTATCCTTAGTGTTCTGTGCAATTTTTCTCTCGAAGCTGGCCTTAGACGATTTTATGAGTGCCCGTAGTTTTTTGCTAATACTGATCAGAGATGCCTTCCCTTTTTGGGATTTTGCTCTATCATGTAGTAACTTCCTCCTTCTATTGTATAGTTTGTTTATGGCTGGGGTCCACCAGACAGGACGCCTAACTTTGGAGGATTGGGTCTTGGTTTTATTTGGGATTGCATGATCCATGCATTCCTGAAGGTGTTCAGAGAATGCGTTTATAAAGGATTCTGCGGTCTGGGCCGTATTTTCCACAGGCCCATGGGCTTTGAAGGATTCCACCTCGGTTTTGAGGCGTGTGAAATTTGCTTTAGAGAAGTTTTTCACTGTGGTTTTCTGGGCAGGGGCTGGGGTTGGGATGTGAATATCTAGTGAGATTAGTTTATGGTCTGATCTTACCAGTGAGGGATACACTTCTGGTCTGGAGCATAGAGTCCCCATGTTGGTGATGATCAGGTCCAGTATGTTTTCCCCTCTTGTGGGAGTGGCAACAAGTTGTTCCATAGCATTTGAGTTTATAAATTCTAGGAACCTTTGGGCTAGGGTGTTGGAACTAGAGTAATGCTCCCAGTCTATGTTAGGGTAGTTGAAGTCACCCAATATAATGGTGTTTGGAGAGACCTTCATATTTACCAGTGTTCTCAGGAAGGCCGAGTGGGGTTCCTGGGTTAAGGAGGGTGGTCTGTAGCAGGCTATAAACTGGAAGGCAGTTTTACCCACTGTTAGTTGCACATGGATAGTCTCTAATGCTTCGTGCTGTGCCACCAACCTGGAGCTGTGGGTATCTTTGACGAATATTGATACTCCCCCTCCTTTTGTGGTTCTGTCCAAGTTTTGGGGCCGAAAAACATGGTATAAGGTAGAACCTGGTAGTGCTGGGGTGCTCTCATGAGCCTTGAACCAGGTTTCTGTTACTGCACAGATATCGATGTTCTCCATGCTAAGGAGAGTTTCGAGTGCGTGCATCTTGAGGTTTAGACTTCTGGCGTTGAGTAGCATTACTCTTAGTTTCTTATCCCTTGTGATACCTATGGAGGTGGGTTTGTCTTTTGAGCCTTGCCTAAAAAAAGCCACTATGGGGGTGGCAAGAGCCTTTGCCAATATCTGAAAGCCCAGGGGTTACAGGTGCAAGCCGTCCCTAGTGAAGCATCGTGGCTTGTTGAGCATGTCATCCCAGGCAGACAGGCATTGGATCCCCTTTGAATGACACCAATACTTAAGCCAATTGTTGAAATTGATCATCTTGTCTTCATATTGTGGCATCATTCTTGGTGAGGGTGAGATGTACTCAAGGTCAGGGTCATACCGGCCTGGGCTACATGCTCAGAGAGCTCCTCTATGTCTCTTTTCATGTAGTCCAGGGAGGTACGTCTCAGGTCATTCACACCAGCATGGACAATGACTGAGTCATATTTGTACTTGCCTTGGAGTGACCTGAGTGCTTGTGTTATGCGGCGGATCCTAGCGCCTGACAGGCAGCTCACCGTGACCTTCTCCTTGTTCAGCCTGGTGAGCGGGACGTCAGTGTGCCTGACGATAGAGTCACCTATTACAAGTGTATCAGGTGTGTTGTTTAGCCTTAAGGGCTGTGACTGTTCAGCACACTGGCTTTGTGAGCTATGTGTTGCACGTGTTTTGTTTTGGGGTAGTGGTTGCTTGGGTGTCTGCTTTGGAGGTCTCTGCTGCTTAGGCAGATTTTTATTTAGAGCCTCCGAGTATGTTTTTGTGTGTTTATGTGTTTGGTTTGCTGTCGTGGTAGGTCTATGTGAGACTGGAATTGTAGTGAGTGTGGTTTCCTTCTCCTCCTGACTGGTTATGCCAGTACTGAGTTGAGAGAGCTTAGCCTCCAGTTTGGCTATATGGTTGCATCTCTCACATGTGTTGGAATTTGTTAGGAGGAGGGGAGGGTTGTCTGTGTACATGAGGCAGTTGTAACATTGCCTCAAGATTCCCAGATTCACCAGCTGGACCGGAGAGGAGATTGACAACTGACATTTAGACATGCTAGAATAGTATTGGGAATTCCTTTATAATTGAAAAAAAAGGGCCAATGGGGAACAAGGTACTCAAGGGGTGTTTGTGAGGGTGTAGTGCTTTTAATTTTTTAGTGCTGACTTATATAATTGCTTTAGTGAGCAAGTGCCAGCCTTTAGAGTGGGAATAGGGTGTTTATTATGAGTACTAAATCAGTTCTAAGGGAAAAAGTGAAGAGCAGACTTTGTGGAGCCGAGAATGGTTTAAACCCAATTAAGCAGCACTGCCCGATGCTGCACTATGCGCAAAATCGCACAAAGCCGCACTAAAGCGGGTTTTATACAGGGGGACTTGAAAGTGCTAGAAATTGACCCAAAATGGCCAATAGACTACCAGATTCTTGTGCTGGGAACACTCCTCCAAGCATAGATAGGCTGCTCAAAGCTCCCCACTGCCACTGGTGAACAAAGAAGCCTCCCTTTATCCAAGAAAGGAAATGGGCAACACAGGAACTTTCCAAAAGTCCAGAATACAGCAAAGCCTGTATGTGGACTACTCTAGGTCAGGAAAGACAGGAAACAAGGATAATTTTTTTTTTTTGCAACAAACAGCAGGAAAATGCAATAAATATGTAACACAGGCTAGCGCACTTGAGTGTGTAGCCTCAACAGGTAAAAGCAACAAACAGGACAAAATTTAAAAGTTCAGGTGCAAAAACAACTTTAAACAGTTTAAAATAGTTCAAGAAGCAGAAGTACTTGCAGTTTAGCTAGATCGGACAGTCACCCAGGTAGTAGCAGGAAAACAAACCCTTTTATCAGGTCAGCAGTCACTCTTTTAGCCTCTCTGCTGCTAGCACCATTGTGTAGGACCACAAGGAGCTTGGCTGAGTAGTAACAAGCACAAAAACTACACCAAAGTGGGTTTTATACAGGGGGACTTGAAAGAGCTAAAAATTGGCCCAAAACGGCCAATAGACTACCAGATTCTTGTGCTGGGAACACTCCTCCAAGCATAGATAGGCTGCTCCAAGCTCCCCACTGCCACTGGTGAACAAAGAAGCCTCCCTTTATCCAAGAAAGGAAATGGGCAACACAGGAACTTCCCAAAAGTCTAGAATACAGCAAAGCCTGTATTTGGACTACTCTAGGTCAGGAAAGATGGGAAACAAAGATAATTTTTTTTTTCTTTTTTGCAACAAACAGCAGAAAAATGCAATAAATATGTAACACAGGCTAGCGCACTTGAGTGTGTAGCCTCAACAGGTAAATGCAACAAACAGGACAAACTTTAAATTACAAGCGCAAATGCGAGCTAAAGCTGGCTTTAAAGCAGGGTGTTAGAAAGAGATAGGAAATGGCCCAAAACGGCCAATAAGCTACAGGGCACTGGGCTGTAACCACTCCTCAAGGGACAGATAGGCTGCTCAGAGCTCCCCACTCTCACTGGTGAACAAAGAAGCTTCCTCCTATCCAAATAAGGATATGGGCAACACATTAACTATGACACAACCCAGAGATCAGCAATACCTGAAGATTGGACTATTCTAGTTCAGTAAAGGTGGGAAACAAGGATTTTTTTTTTTTACACAGTAGCAGAAATTAGGTACAGAAACACAGTAAATGCTTTAATTCGGCTAGCGCACTTGAGTGTGTAGCCTACCAGTTAAACTAAGCAAAAACAAACTTTAAAAGTGCAAAAAACTCAGAAATACAGGCAGGAATGCAATAAAACAACTTTGCAGAGCTTATTTAGTTAAAGAAACAGAGAAGTCTATATATACAGAAAAGCAGCTAAAACACACAAACACTTCAGATGCAGTGCAACCTAGAGCACTTGAGTTGTAGCAATATTAAGGCAATGAGCTAATGACACCAGACTGGGAGGAGTGTCACAGATCAGATTTACAGTAGGGGCGGGCAACTGCAAAGCCGCCAAGTATAGCCAGACACCAACTGGGAGGGTGGGTGGGGACAAGAGCCTACAGACAGTAGCACTAGAGAAAGCAAAGATTTGTAAAGATACAGAATGCTTTTAACTGCAGACAAATCAGTTACTTGTGCAGATTAGTTAATAGCAATAAAATACACTCGAAGACTAAAAAGCAGACAATAAAAGTGCTATATATTAACTGTTAAAAACAATAATCTGTATAAATCGAAAAAAAAACAGGATACTTATATATCTCAGCTAACAGCTGCGGTCAACAACTTATCCATTCTGCTCAGTGTGTCTATGGTACAGTTATTTTTTTCCCCCTAGGAGTAATCATTCCATATAGCTTTTCCATAGCTGCCTGGTTTTCTTAATTTAATGATAAGGATAATTCTTCCTTTGTTTTATTCACACTGTTCATTACAGAATTCACTGTTCAACACTAACATTTTCCACTACCTTTTGCATGTTTTTTAGTTTTTGTTGAACTCCAGACTCTAATCTTCCAAAAATAGCCATTGTCATGTGACATCTACATGCAAGTCAAGTCTTCTCTAATGGGACAGTAAAAACTATATTGTAGACTGTCATCTAAAACTAATAAATAAATTATCATATTGAGGAATATCTTTGATCTTGATGCATTTCTTTAATATTGAAAAATAAGATAAAAATAAAGATGTTGTATAAATGAACTATGCACATATAGTAATACAAATTAGTTCCCAGGCATTGCTGTAATCATTATACCAGAGACATTTGTAGCAGTCTGAAGTAGAATGAATATGTCCATGAGCAGAAGCACCTGTGATATATTCTTGATCAGCAAACACAGTATGCCATCAAAGATAGATTGCAAATGTTGATTTCTGTCTGTTAACAAACTCAAGTTTATATTCACCAGTGTTAATTATTAATCTGTGTTTGGTAGCTAATAAAATGATTCTATCAATCTTCATTTGAACCCCATTAGAATTTAAAACACAGCTTAATTAAAGCTGTTGATTTTTTTTACTGTCATTAACATCTGACAAATCCAACTGTCAGTTTAACCAAGCTAGCAAGCTTTTTGTACAGCTTTAATGATCATAAGGTTTGTTTTGTCTTTTTTTTTTTTTTTTTTTTGTGAGGAGGATGAACCCTGATAATTTTATTAGGTATAAAAATAATTTAGCAGATAAAAGTTAAGTTTTCTTAATTTAATGATCAGGATAATTGTTCAAATTACTCAGACAGGACTTTAATTATGCCATACCAACAGATCATTAACTGAGAAAGCACTTAATGATTTAATAAGTTGGGGAGAACTCAAAAGTCATGTTTATGTATTTATATGAACAACAAGCTAATACTTCTAACATCATCAGTAGCACCGGTCCTGCGTAATTTATGGGACAATTATTTACTTATGTCCTTCTTCTCAGATCTCAGTGCACTGGTCTCTTTCTCAACAGTTTCCTGAACATCTAGTTCTGCACACCTTGATGAGTGCAACCTTTCTACTAAACTAGTACACCCATGGAACTGTTTTACTAGTATGCTCAATTTCCCTCTTGGCCCACCATTCTGTGCACTCTAATCCACTTTCAATAGACTGATGACCTAGTTCATTATATGTCTCAGTCTGTCACACGTCTAGTAGCTTCCAGAACACATTTTTGGCAAATTCCCAAACAACCACCATAGGACTACAGTCATACATGATGCTGTGTACCAAGTGACATTTTGCTGTAGTGACAGCACACTCAGACCATTCAGCTATGTCACAGTCACGTAGCTGTGGTGCAACTATTAGCTGGCCCTGGGGGCCTCTTCTCTTTCTAATGTTCTGTTATGGACAAAAGCTGCATCCTATTATAGATACTTATAAATAAGACCCTCAACTGACCCATAAAAGAATTCCTTAGTATCATGCACGGCACGTTACTTTCTTACTTTTTCCTTTTCTATTCTGCCACACTGATCTAATGGGTGTCTCATGTATCTTTATTGGGTGAAACCCAAAGTTCAAATTCTATCTTGCTTTTAGCAGACTCTTCTTTTCTGGGTCTGCTTCATCTCAGCTGATCCAGGCAAAGCTACATTAAAATGTCCAGCTCATGTCAGGTTTACATCCCAGAGGAATAAAAAACAAAGCACTACTAAATTAACATGCAACTCTCTCCCAGACCAGACACTAGAAAATTCGGGAGGGCAGGCAAGCTTGTGTCACCAGCTTTAAACTAAAAGGAAATCAAACTCAGTCATAAATAAGCCAACCTCCCTAGATTTATATTAAGTAGAAAATATAATACAATAAGTGATATGCTTGTGAAAGACATCAGTGTACTAATCCTCAGCAATGCAAATCAGTCAAAACAGGACAGTATAAAGACTTGTATGCCATTGCCAAGTTTTGCAGTCCTGAAACATGCCTGCAAGACAGAAATATAAAGTACATGCAAAACTTTTTTTTTTTACTGGAATCACACAGTTGATAAGATATGTATTAGAAAAAGAGGTATTACTTAGATTTAACAGAATAAGCTATCCATAAAGAACAAGTCTAGACTGTTGTTCTTTAGGTGTCCACCTTCATACTTTTATTGACTGTGTTAGAAACCATACTGCCATTTTTATACCATTGTTTGTAAAATGTATACTTGTATTTGTTATTGTTTTTTTTACAAAGTCTATACTTTTGCTCATTCGGGAAAGCCTTTTTGAGATTGCAAATGGTCACTTTTGATCATTGAGAAGGTTCGTTAGAGATAGAAATGACATTTAATGCACTGACACTGGTTGCACAGTTAACTCAGGTCTCAGAGAACTGGGATTGGTGAGATCTGAGTAAACAAAAAAATGAGTCAGCTAAAAGGCCTGCTAGCATGCATAAACCTATAAGATAAAATGGAAAATGTTAAGATATTTAAATAATACAAACTGTTATTGATGAAAATATCACATTGTTAATTATATTTTAAGACAGAAGAGAATGAGGAAGGATGTGGTGATAATATAGGATTTAATTCGGATAGAAACTGGGGATGCACAAGCCAGTGCATTTCTTTGTGCCGGTCCCAAGCCCGGATAATTGGGGAGGGTTGCATCAGGCAGGGCATCCGGATAAAAAGGACCTGTGCCGATTGGCTAGACAGAGGGACCCAGCCAGTAAAGATGTGCAACAGCTAAGGGTGATAAAGGATAATGAGGGAAAAATACTCACAAGTGAGGAGAGTGTATTGAGTAGATGGAAAGAGTACTTTGAGGGGTTGATGAATGAAGAGAATGAGAGGGAGAGAAGGTTGGATGATGTAGGGATAGAAAATCATGAAGTACAATGGATTAGCAAGGAGGAAGTAAGAATAGCTATGAAGAGGATGAAGAATGGAAAGGCTGTTGGTCTAGATGACATATCTGTGGAAGCATGGAAGTGTTTAGGTGAAATGGCAGTGGAGTTTTTAACTAGATTGTTTAATGAAATCTTGGAAAGTGAGAGGATGCCTGAGGAATGGAGAAAAAGTGTTTTGTACCGATTTTTAAGAATAAGGGTGATGTGCAGAGCTGTAGTAACTACAGAGGGATTAAACTGATCAGTCACAGCATGAAGTTATGGGAAAGAGTAGTGGAAACTAGGTTAAGAAGGGAGGTGATGATTAGTGATCAGCATTATGGTTTCATGCCAGAAAAGAGAAGTACAGAGAAGGTCAGAAGGAGTTGCATTGTGTCTTTGTGGATTTAGAGAAAGCATATGACAGGGTGCCTAGAGAGGAGTTGTAGTATTGTATGAGGAAGTCGGGAGTGTCAGAGAAGTATGTAAGAGTGGTACAGGATATGTACGAGGGTAGTGTGATAACGGTGAGTTCTGCAGTGGGAGTGACGGATGCATTTAAAGTCGAGGTGGGATTACATCAAGGATCAGATCTGAGCCCTTTATTTGCAATGGTGATGGACAGACTGACAGACGAGATCAGACAGGAGTCCCCGTGGACTATGATGTTTGCAGATGACATTGTGATCTGTAGTGAGAGTATGGAACAGGTGGAGGAGACCCTGAAGAGGTGGATATATGCTCTAGAGAGAAGAGGAATGAAGGTCAGCAGAACTAAGACAGAATATATGTGTGTGAATGAGAGGGAGGATAGAGGAATGGTGAGGATGCAGGCAGTAGAGGTGGTGAAGGTGGATGAGTTTAAGTACTTGGGATCAACAGTTCAGATTAATGGTTTGTGTGCAAGAGAGGTGAAGAAGAGTGTACAGGCTGGATGGAGTGGGTGGAGAAGAGTGTCAGGAGTGATTTGTGACAAACGAATACCAGTAAGAGTGAAAGGGAAGGTCTACAAGAGGGTAGTGAGACCAGCTATGTTATATGGGTTGGAGACAGTGGCAATGACAAAAAGGCAGTAGTCAGAGCTTGACGAGGCAGAGATGAAGATGTTAAGATTTGCACTGGGTGTAACGTGGATGGACAGGATTAGGAATAAGTATATTAGCGGATCAGCCCACGTTGGAAGGTTTGGAGACAAAGCCAGAAAGGCAAGATTACGCTGGTTTGGACATGTGCTGAGGAGGGATGCAGAGTATATTGGGAAAAAGATGCTAAGGATGAAGCTGCCAGATAACAGGAAAAGAGGAGGGTCTAAGATAAGGTTTATGGATGTGGTGAGAGAGGACATGCAGGTGGTTGGTGTGACAGAGCAAGATGCAGAGGACAGGAAGAAATGGAAACAGTTGATCTGCTGTGGTGACCCCTAACGGGAGCAGCTAAAAGAAGAAGAAGAAGAAGAAACAGAACTATATTTGTTCTTGGCAAATAAGGTAACAGTGGAAAAGTAAGATGACTGTCAGACCAGGCAGTATTAAAGCAACGGGTAATGAAAGGACTAGGGCTTGAAAGAAATACAGGATAGTTATATTAATAAAAAATGAATTATTAAATATAGAAAAGTATAAAGAAAAAATAAATGCAAGAGCCAAGAACAGCTTTCAAAAGCACTAAAACACTAAAATAAACAAACTAAAAGTGTTCAGTCAGAACATGAAAATGGTCAAAAGGATACTACAATCACACAAACTGTATGGTAAGTGCTTTTGTTCATTTAATAATACGAACTTCATTAGGCCATGAATGTAATCTGGAAAGACTTTATGATAATGAAGATGTCTTATGATTCTTGGATATGACTGTGGGATGTCATTAAATAAAATCTAAAACAGTAATATATATTAATTAAACAAAATGAGAATGGTAATTGAAGGAAAAGGTGGAACAGGTAAAGACAGCGTTTGAGGAATCAAAGGGTAATATAGAGGGCATCAGAGAATGTCTAAGAAAGAGACATTTACCTATTCATTGTTAAGAGAACTGCAGGATTAGATGACCTATATGTAAGACTGAAGTTTGTGGGATATGGTTAAAATGACTTGCAGTAAAGAAAGAAAGGGAAACTGTGGATAGGTGAATTATTGAAAGAAACTAGAACTAGCGTATGAGGTCAGGGCCAAATGATGCTTTATGTATACAGATATTTACCTAAACATGTACAGTAGAAATAATGGGAGAAGAAACTATGTGATAACAAAATAAGAATGGACTAATATAAAGTCAATGAAGGTATAACAGACTATGAGGATTTTGAGGGATATTTAAGTAGAAAGCACATAAGACGTGAACAGAATGGAGTATGATTTTCCTAGTAATTTAAATAATAAAAAATTTAAAAGAATGTGTGAAATAGTTAACAAGTGGTTGTTTCAAAGAGGGTATGATATTCAGTTAAGAGGGGAAAGAAAAGTTAAGAAATAGTACCCTATGACATTGTTGGTCATTAGTTGCAGTATTTTCTTTAGAGTGATTCAAACAGGGTTGAGTGGGAATCTTGGGACTTTTTTTTTTAGACAAAAATAGGATAGAGTATGACTATTAGAGAAACACTATGGTGGTTGAAGTAAATAATGAAGCAGACAGTATGACAGACAAGTGTATTAGAGATGGAAGTTGCAGGAAAGGAAGTTTGGTATCTCTGAATGAAGATGAGTACTGTTGAAAACAAAAAGTATAGTAGGAATCTGGGTTATTGTATGCTGGAACAGTATAAAAAACCTACACTGGTGAAAACTGAAAATCATTTGGCAAGATTTTATTGTATACATGATGCACCAAATATGGACATTTTAAAAGCTATATTCCCAGCAATCTCAAGTTCAATACTTACCCCATTAAAATGTGTATTGCATTTACCTTTCATTCTTTTATTCAGTCAGCTACGCAATCTGCCATGTTAGTTAGCAGATTTTATTTTCTTGACTGCTGGTCATGATGTTTTTTTTTTTTTTTGTTACCTTCTTAAGCTAATTTATAGTGATTTTAGAATGTCAACAACTCTTATGCACATGATCTGGCAAAAGTACATTTGTTCCTTTTTGCTCTGCTAATGAAAATGATAATTTACCCGGGGAAGCTTTTATTTAATTCAGCACTTTCTGCAGTACATCTGCAAATGCATCACTAATACACAAGTTATACTTAGTTTAAACTTTAAATTAATGCTCATCTTCTTCTACCAGAAATGTTCCCATCAACAGTAAATAAAGTACTGCTAATATCCCTCCTCCGAGCTATTAAAAAAAACAAAATCCAGTGTTCATGTACTTGTGACCCTGCATATAATGTAGCCTGCTAGAAATGGCAACTCCTTTTTTGCCTGGCTGTATCACTGCGAAGCTATTACTAAATGGGGTCAATACCCTGTGCAACAAATGCAAGGGTCATTTTATTTTACATGTAGCTAGTAAAACCAAACTCAACCAGCCTCCAGTAATAGGGACAGTCACAGTATTGCACAACTCCATATTAGAACTGATCAGATTTTCATGATCTTGAGCCCATGGCACATGAATTCATTCTATCGTCAGAAAAAATGTTATTATTGTAACTAGCTTTTTTCAGACAAATCAATTTTCATCAAGATAACCAGAGTCTTGAATTTTTTTTCTACACACAAAACAGACACTGATACATGCACACGCACACACACACACACACACACGCACATGCATACACATACACACACAAAGGAGCCCGCTGTCTGGGAAATTAATTTTCTTTCAAATAAATTAAAAAAAACATATTAAGGAGGTTCTTTAAGAATGGCCTATGCATCCAGTCACACAGATGCTTCTGCATCTGTGTGACCGATGGTTTATGTCTTCATCTTCAAACTCGCACAGAATTTGAATTCCAGAAGACATTTGAACTGCAGATGAAGGCGCAAGTGACAGGCAGGTGTGTGTGTGTGTGTGTGTGTGTGTGTGTGTGTGTGTGTGTGTGTGTGTGTGTAGAAAAAAATTCAAGACTCTGGTTATCTTGATGAAAATTGATTTGTCTGATAAAAGCTAGTTATAATAATATTTTTTCTGAATTTGTAGATGAAACACTGAGTTGTTTTCTAGCAAAAATCTCTTCATTAGTTTCAGATCTCTTTAATGTGGAATTATTCAGATGACTTCTACTTCTGCAGAGATTTTGCATATTGACTGATATAGGTGGATTGTAATGATAGAAGTTCGAATGGCCTTTTATGGTTGAAATGTTCTGAATTGGGCAGTATGTCATTATTGGTTCATATGTTTTGTTTCATTGCTTACTGGAAAAATGCTCAAAACTAGAAGTTTAAAACACACTCTAACAACTGCTACTGCATTATACACGGGATATAATTAAATTATTACATATTATAATTAATACAATCAGGAAGGTGAATCAAATAACTTTTGCATGGTCCTACAAATGTGTGCAAGGGGCCCAAAGGTAAACTTAACCTGCCATTAGTCAGATGCATTTTCTTTAAATGTGGGTTTCAATGCTGTTTCAGTGAATGTGAGTTTCAAAGTTAGAGAAGTTTTAATGCTAAGTCTGTTTTCATTGCCAGACTATTGCTTTGTTTAGCAAATGTCTATCCGTGTTTGTGCTATAAAATTTGAAACAAAAGTAAATTAAGTCCAAATATCTGTAATCATTGTAGAAGTAAAGCATACGGATATGCACACAGAGTTTTGAACAGTGTTTATGGCAACTGGGGAGAAATAGCCAAGTAATAGGACACTGAAATGGCTATGGGGGGGGGGCTGCTAGGGGGATCTGGGTTTGCATCCCCCTGCAAAAAATCCCGTGGGCTCCCCTGCACACACACACACACACACACACACACACACACACACACACACACACACACACACACACACACAATCATGTATCCTTAATGGTTTGTTTCCTATTACTACAGCATAATACGTTTAGAAAGTATCTTGTTCATTGTTCATAACATGCATAAGCCTTAGTAAATTGTATGCAATTTCATAACAACCATTTGCATAGAATCCCCAAATCAACATTAGTTTTTAATCAGATTTTCTGTAATTTGTGAAAAGTATGTGATAATTTAGACTGTTGGCATTTTTTATTCATACTTGTGAATACATCAGGTTAACAGAAAAGTAATTTCCATGCAGATTCCCCATCTCTTCAAGCACAGAAAATGAATTGTCACTTAACTGCATACAGGCAGTGACTAGTGACACCCCGGAGAGTTTCTGTAAAATGATAGTGATGAATAAGCTGCTGTTACAATTTATTCATGAAGCATCCAAGTTATGACTTAGAGAAGTCAGATGAGACATTGATGTAGCATTCTGCCTTTCTGATGTCAATTTCTAAAGCAAACATGATAAGGTGATATCTAAATAGGTTCTAATCCTTATGAGACAGCACATACAAATAGTTGGTAAGCTGTCTTTATAGGCAGTCAGTTTATTATCTACCAGTAGCCAAGCAGTTAAGTGCAGTCGGTGTTCATGCAGGCAGCACAATACTGTATTAATTTATAACAGGATAAAAGCTACTTGTGCGGTTAGGTAACATTTAAGGAAGTGGGTATCAAAAGAACACTTATAGTGCAGTGTTCTAGTAATGGCCAATACATCATCAAATAGGTTATAACAAACACATAAGTATCAAAAGTTGCATGCATTAGTTAGGATTAAGCAAAAAAGATGCTCATATAATATAATGTCTTGAGTACTAAAACAAGTACTTTTTATGACAAATTTGTAAGTAGCCACTATGTTGCACAACTTATGATTTTAGTAATTTAGTATTGGCAGTGTGTCTGTTAGTCTGTTTGCTAGACCCCACAGGCACTTCTCAGTCACTACCTAGTCTTATAGGTAATCAGGAATAACAAAGCTAAATCAATGCATTCACAATTAACGGGAGTATAACAATAAACAGATGCAGCTGTAAAGCAGTAGGACTGCTCTGAATCTATTACAAGAAGTTAAAGAATTACTTACCAATAAGGCTTATGGTAAAGGGTAGAATAAGACGAAACAAAGACACCAGTGGGCTAAAAGGGTGTGGGAGAAATGCTAGCAACACATGATGAACAGCAATTAGAAATTTTAAAGTAAGAGAGAAAATGTAGTAGAGACAAAGGAAGAAAGATAAGTGCAGAGTTCATAAAACATTTTAGAGGATATAAATCTGTCAAAGAGAATTTGAGAATATACTCAAAATGTACTTTATCAGAAAACATAATTAAGTGCTTCATGTAGTTCACATGAGATCTAACCGTGCTGCTACACTGGTAGTAATGGCTACCACATCGCTAAGACAATACCCTAGTGAATAATATCAGTAAATGCACTGTATATATTATCATGGATGAACATTTTTTTATAACTCAAATGAGTGTAGTATCACTAAAGAACAAATATTCTCTGTATACATGTATGTCTTTTACATATGTAGCTACATATTCATATTTTCTCATTGTAGAACTATTTGTACATCACCCTTCATTTTGTTTTCCGAGACTCTTCGGCAGTACTCAACTTTAATTACCTTAAATTTGGATGTACATTGCTTTAACCTCTACACTAATAAATGTTGTGGGAAAATTTCACTGTGTATTTTTTCCTGTCTTCTGATCTTTCAGTTATTATTCATTATTACTTTCACATCATACCCATTGGACCAATGAATTTTTTCTTCCTTAGCATCAAACAAAAAGACGCAGTTCCAGGTAAAATAACCCAACCAATAAAATATAACTTAATATGAGAATGACTAAATGTAACAGCACTTTGGTGATGCAAAGCTCTCTCTTTTGTAGACAGCAGTGACAGTAGCATCCATAGTAAAAAGCCATGTGTATATACATATATATATATATATATATAGAGAGAGAGAGAGAGAGAGAGTGCAGAATCAGAAATACCCTGTTGTAAGGACAACTCATGCCTGCAGAAATATATTGTCATGGATCAGACATAGATGGTTGCCATTTGACACTTACCACCATCTTGTCCAGCACTTTGTGCAAACAGAATTGCAGCAGCTGTGCATACACCTGCAGGTATTACGAAGCCAGTAATAGTTACTCCTAACCCTTGCAAGAGGCTATTGTCTTAACATTTCAGAGCAAAACAGCTATAAAGCATACAGCCCAACGAGGCATTCTGTGTATATATATATATATATATATATATATATATATATATATATATATATATATATAGTATACATCCCTTCCATATGTTGAAGCTTTCACAAAATTGATTGCAATAGAATAATGGGCTTTCAATTTAGTAGTGTAAGCCACTTTTGTGTCCATTATCAGAAACCAGACTTTTTATTTCTTTATTTGACAAATATTCTTTTTAAGGAAATAGTTTAAAAATGGACACTGACTAGTTGTTTGCTTAAGGCAAGAAGACATAAGTCACTAATGACATGTGGTACACACCTTCTGGCCCTAAAGTAATCTTAAAATTTGCATGTAAGCAGAAGCCAGGTATGAGATGTCACATATCGAATTTGGTTGTTCAGGCTATCATGTTCAGCGGTGTAGCTGTTCATGTATTGTTGCTCACACCCTGTAGAAATGATGTGTCTTTGTTTGAGATGTATTCTGTTTTCTGCTGGCCAAGCATGCAACCATATACTGAAAGAATGAGACAGTTTTTTTCATAGCTGTTACTAATTGCTCTTTTTTCATGGTGTAATATTCTTGGAGTGAGAACAATAGAGTAAGACAGGTATGGGGCAAATCCCCCACTTGAGGATGCAGATAGTTGGTCCTCTGCAAAAAAAATGCTTTGTTTGTGTTTTGCTTTTTTTTTTCACCATAAATTATGCATCCGTGAGTACCTGTGTTTCAAGGGTCTGGGCACTCATGCTCTCTGTGTAATTAAAATATTGACAAGAGATTATGACACATGTAGCACTGTGTGAGGAAAATTAGGAGATGTTATAAAATTACAAAATAGACCCTTAATCAATTCCTGCTCCTTTGCAGACTGGTAGCTACACCATTTTAAATGACAGAAGTAAGATGTTATAATCCATTCCATTACTGAAACCTGGCTTAACGGTTCTAAATGTATATCGTGAAGTCCAGTGTACGCTATCAGCCTTACTTGCACAGTCTCTGGATGTATAGTGTGACGTCCAGTGTATGCTATCAGCCTTACTTGCACAGTCTCTGGATGTATATCGTGGTCCAGTGTATGCTAGCAGCCTTACTTGCACAGTCTCTGGATGTATATCGTGAAGTCCAATGCATGCTATCAGCCTTACTTGCACAGTCTCTGGATGTATATCGTGAAGTCCAGTGTATGCTATCAGCCTTACTTGCACAGTCTCTGGATGTATATCGTGAAGTCCATTGTGTGCTATCAGCCTTACTTGCACACTCTCTGGATGTATACCATGAAGTCCAGTGTATGCTATCAGCCTTACTTGCACAGTCTCTGGATGAATAAATTATAAATTCTAAAGTTGTTAAAACATTAACCTGTATCCCTGTATTATATAGGGCTTTATTTCCATAGTTTTTAGATTTTAAAGTTTTCTATATGAAATGTTTTTTTTTTTTTTTATATGGCGGTTTTTTTAAAAAATGTTTGTATTCTGAGGAAGCTGTGGTAATACCACGGCGAAAATGCTCTTGTTTTTGTATTAATAAAAGCATTATTTTCTACGCTATATTGATTTCTTCAAAGTTACTTATAGAACAAATTATCAGAGCCTTGCTATTCAAGTTTGGAAGGTGGCGTTTCTTTTCTGTTCTCCTAGTTTGTTTGCTTGTGGAGTCGTACTGTCAGTATGTCGTCTGACCAACTTCCGAATTCTGCTAGTCCTAGGCTCTCCAACTCGGTGGCTGAAAATGACAATTTTAGCTTGTCTTCACTGTTACGGGACCTTTCTCAACGGATGGATGCTATTACTTTAAAACTTGACGTTATAGAAAAACGTAACCTTGTCGCTACTGGTTCAGTACAAACAGCAGCTTCAGTGAGACAAACAACCGCCCAAAGAACAGTTTGGGATACCGGTGTTGTTCTGCATTCGAACAATACGTGCACAGGGTCGATACAACCAGGTCAAGCACTAAACATCGGTCGAACATCGCCATTACAGAATGATGTTATCCCACTCTCTGGAGAAACATATGATCATCATTTTCCATAATTGGTGAACAACCGACAACAACACGGGCTTATAGGTGTTCCTAATGTAGATGAGTGGATTAATAACATGGAAAACATGAATTTTGTTTTGGGACAGGAACAACCGGCCAGAAATCCTATTAGTGCCACAGTAAGTAATAATACAATTGTTGACAATTTAAAAAACTTTGATTCATGTCTATTAAAATTGAAAAGACTGCAACTCGAAGTCAGATATTTTAGACAATGCCAATTAGAAAAATTGGTTCCTAAGGGGTTAAGGTCTTCTTTTTGCCCCACGGGACTATTTTTTGACTCTGACTTCAATAAAGAACTTGCATCACTTTTTGATACTCAAGGTTTACGGCTTTTAGATGTTCTAATTAAACATTACAATATTCAAATAGACAAATTGACTGAGGAGGTGGCTAATGTGGATACAGCACTAAGAAATGACTTAGACTTTGAACGTTATAAGTTTGATTATGCTTGTATTTTTTCGAGCATAGATTTGTTTATTGAAAAATCTAAAGCTACCAAAAATAAAAAATTATTGAGGGACAGAACAGCATACCTTAATAATACAGCTTATATGAAACTTAATGGCCCTAGTAATACTATTACTGGAGACATAACAAAAGGGAGACTGGATCAGGACCCTTTTCCAACTGCGAATAACTTTGACTACGACTTAGACGAAGCAGAAGGACCAAGTCTGAGACGGAGCAATAGAATACAAGACAATAATAATAAAAATGGGCCTCCCCAATATACGAATAATAGACAATATTACTACAACAACAACTCTAATAATGGTCATTTTTTAGGGCCACAGAACTCCAAATTCCAGAAGAAGAAATGGAACAAGACCAGGAACTAACATCTAGTTCCGATATCATTAATGAAACTTCAGTTTCCACTGTTACACAACCTGCTTTGGAAGTTGTAACAACAATAGACTCTTATAATAATAACTTGGAAATTCTGTCTAATAAGAAAGGCGATTTCAAAATTTACAACTTCTCAAGTATACAACTTGACTCCTGCTTAGTTGAATTACTTGCTTATGGAAATACTTTTGTCCCTACAAGGAACTGTAATATTCCAAAAACCTTAATAGATTTAAAATGTTTTGTGAGGAAACTAAATTTACATATGTTTTTTCACAATACTGACATTATACATGATGGTAAACTAAAATTAGCAAGTACTTTTAACCCTCCGCTACACCCCGTATTAGCAACGTTTGAGAAAACATGTGAGGTGGATATTAGGAGTTTATGCCAAAATAAGAAACCATCAAAAATAAATGTAGAACATAACACCTCAAAAGAACAAATGCAATGCTTAAAGCAACTTTGTGCCTCAGCAACTAGAGTTATAAAACCAGATAAAGGAGGTGGCCTGGTTATTTTTGATAATCATTCATATATAGAAAAGATGGAAAATATATTATCTGGTCCAGCATACTCTCTATCTTCTATCAATGAGTTGAATGTTTCAAAAACAAGGATTAGAAGTTACTTTAGAGATATGTTCATTGAGGGTAGAATTGACTTAGACACATTTAATTATATTAATATTAGTATGCCCAAGAACCCTGTGATTTTTGGCATACCGAAAATTCACAAGGATTTGTATAACCCACCATTGCGTACATTAATTGATGGTCGGTTATCTATTACTTATCCTTGTGCACAGTTAGTAGAAACAATCTTGGCTAAATACTTGAAATTAATCCCTCACATATGTAAGGACTCATGGTCCTTTCTCAGTAACATGAATAATATTGTCTTTAACAATTCTTTTAACTTTCTTACGGTCGATGTAGTCGACCTATATACATCCATACCACATATAGAAGCAGTAGAATGGGTCACTTTGATACTCAAAGAACTAGGTGCTTCAAAAAATGAAATGGATGTAGTTTCTGAACTTCTAGACATCATTTTGACATCCAATTATTTCATGTTTAATGAGAAAGTTTACTTACAAACACAGGGTGTAGCAATGGGCTCACCATGCAGGGCAACAGTAGCCAATCTGTTTATGGCGTACTGGGAAAGGAAATTCTTATTTGATAACATCATGATGGAGAAAATTAAGTTATATACTCGTTACCTTGATGATGTCTTTGTCCTATTTGCAGGGGATGAAGTTGAAGCTATGTCACTAGTAGAATTCTGTAATAACACTACCCCCTTTTTAAAATTTACATCTACTTTTTCTACTATGGAAATAGACTTCTTGGATGTAAAGCTTTCAAAGGATGTTATTAACCTTGAATATACTTCAACAATTTATAGAAAGCCAACATATTGTAATTCCCTTCTGCATTTTAATAGTTTACATCCCTTCAAACAAAAAAGAGCTATTATTAAAGGACAATTAATTAGAGCAGCTAGGATGTGTAACAGAGATACAACTTTCTATAAAGAATGTAACAACCATGAAAACATGTTTATAAGTAGAGATTATCCTTTAGACATGTTTCTAAAACTTCTTAGTGAAGTTGATAATAAACGTTTGAATGGTATGTATGTCCCTCTTCTTAAAAAGAAGAATATAGAAACTGACGTTCCCTTAACTGCAACTGAAATGATAGCCCCCACATTAATAAATTTTAATTGTAATAATAATAGTATATCTAAGAGAGATGATTTTTTGAAAATTAGTTTAATTTCTACATATAATAATAATTCTTTAGAAATTCAATTGGTTTTATTGAAAAACTGGCACTTTATTCTTAATAATGAAGACTTACTTGAAAAATTAGGTGACAGACCTAATTTTGTATATAAAAGAGGGAGTAACTTGAAATCAATTCTTGAAAATAACAATAGTAGTAATAATAATAAAAAAACTAAATTTAAACGTTGTATGCAGTGTGTTTTTTGTAAATACTGTCAATTTGTTAAAAATTGTAGTACCTTTCAGATAGGTGGTAGTAAACATTACATTAATTGTAACCTTAATTGTACCTCTAGGTCTATAGTTTACCTGGCAATATGTAATCGCTGTGAAGCATACTATGTAGGTAAAACGGACCGTAGACTACGCGACAGACTATATGAGCATCTGTATGCAATAAGAATGAGGAAATGTGAAAATGCCCTGGCAAAACACTGTGATAAACATGAGGGACATAGTTTCAGCTTTATGGCCATTGACTCAGTACCATCTACTCTAAGGGGAGGACCTATTAATATTCTTTTAGAGGTCCGTGAGTTGGAATGGCAACTACGACTGAACTCTTTTTGTTTTCCAGGACTGAATGAAAGTTGTAATATTTCATGCATTTTAAAGATGAGGAATTATTTAAGACATAAAAAGTACAAATGATAAATGTTAATTTTAATATTATTATTAATTAACATCTATGCCCATTTATATAGGGTCAAGATTTGGGAAGATAATTTTATATTCCAATTTTATATTCCAACTTTCATATACACAAATAATCATACACTATTTTTTTGTGAATTACTATAGTAGTTCAGGTATGTTATATGGTTACAAGTTAATAACTGGCTTTTTATGGTACTTTTACCTCCATTTTTTATTTTCTATTTATTTTATTTTTTCTATTTTTCTACACTGCATTCTTATTTTAGACATTTAATATATTAAATATAATAGTATACATTTTATCTACTTACTGTGCATTATGGTCTTTTTTACTAAGAATTTTAATAAGGATTTTTAAGTAAATTAATGTTCTTCATTGAATACATATTTGATGGAAGTTATTTAATTGTCACAAGGTTTGTAATTTGTATATACGTGGTTGTGGTGCAGTGTTTCTTTAAATGCACCTTTCTGTCCCACCACGTCATACAATCTCTATGTACTTATATGGCATTTTTTTTTAAAAATGTTTGTATTCTGAGGAAGCTGTAGTAATACCACGGCGAAAACTCTCTTGTTTTTGTATTAATAAAAGCGTTATTTTCGACACTATTTTGATTTCTTCAAAGTTACTTATAGAACAAATTATCAGAGCCTTGCTATTCAAGTTTGGAAGGTGGCGTTTCTTTTCTGTTCTCTGAGTTGCTATGGGTAATAGCTGTGCTCCCATTTTTGCTAATTTAGTTTTATATGGATGGGAGAATCAGTTCATTTTCCCTTCTATCTACAAAAATGAATGGCACCTGTACCTAAGGTTTTTAGATGATCTATTTATTTTGTGGAAGAGGGACACCTTTTTTGAACAATTTCTCCATTATATGAATACCATATGTGACTATTTTAAATTTATTGGAAATGGTAATAGTGAAGAAATTAATTTTCTTGATGTAAAAATATTTAAGGATACCACTAACCACTTATTTCAATCTAAGGTTTATAAGAAATCTACTTTCTCCAACGATTACCTTGAATTCTGAAGTAACCACCCCCCACATATCAAGAGGAACATAGTTAAAGGGCAAATGCTTAGGGTTGTAAGGATGTGTTCAAATAGGACCCTGGCAGAGGCAGAAACTAAAACAGTTATGGAAATGTTCTTACATCAAGGATATCCATCAGATTTTGTAGAGAATATCAGGGACCAAGTGTTGAATGATTGGAATGGTAGATACCAACCATTATTAGGGGCTGGGGTACAACTAACAAATGTCCATCAAAGTGATCAAAATGATTTTTCCCAAGCCATGGTTATTACATATGGTGAAACATCCAATGAGGTAAAAAAGATCATACAAAACAATTGGGCCATGTTGAAAGGAAATAGTGACCTTTTCAAAGTAATAGGCCGAGAACCCATTTTTACCTATAGGGCTGGCAGCAATTTGAAGAATATTTTGGAAAATAAACCTAATGTAAACAATAGGAAAAAAGGTACTCACAAATGTGGTTGTTGTGATTATTGTGGTTATATTAATGAAAATTCTAAGCTGAGTTTAGGTCCTTATGACATTGATGTTAACTTTGCATCTGGTTCATGCGTCACTTCAGGTGTTGTTTATCTTGCTAGTTGTAATTCCTGTCCTTGTTATTACATTGGCAAGATGGAAAGAAAATTAAACCATAGGATTTATGAACATTGCTATTGTATTAACAGGAAGGATGAAAAAAAATGCCCTATTTAAACATATTCAAGAGAATCCACTTCATAGTTTCAAGTTTGGTATATTGGAAGTTGTACAGGTGGATTTTAGAGGAGGGGATTAGAAAAATAAACTATTGAGGGCTGAAGCTAAATGGCAATTAAGGTTAAATGCTGCTGAATATCCAGGGTTAAATGATGCTATCAGCATCAAACCAGAATTAAGGTTTAGGGCTTGTAAATTATGACACCAATAACCTTTTAGTGTAGTTTCCTTTTGGCATTTAATTGCTAGTTCAGCTTTTGTTTATTCAACTGCCCTGGAATCACCAAGTTTTTCCTGGGCTCAGTTTATTTAAATGTATAAATTATAAATTCTAAAGTTGTTAAAACATTAACCTGTATCCCTGTATTATATAGGGCTTTATTTCCATAGTTTTTAGATTTTAAAGTTTTCTATAAGAAATGTTTCATGACTGTTTTTTTAAAACTTAATTGCTTGGGTCATATGACAATATTAATTGTATAAAATGGGTATTTTTACAACAGTTTCTTGTTCTTATGAAGTCATTGTGATGAAAGCGTTTATCCTTTATGTCATTTTTGTGTTTTATAATAAATATTGTTTCTGCAAAATTCGGGGACTAGTTATTGGCAACATTAGCAGCCTTTTGGTTCATGGTCGTCACGCTGCTTTTGGCACCATTTACTTTTTTCTTTATGCTATCAGCCTTACTTTCACAGTCTCTGGATGTATAAGTCCAGTGTATGCTATCAGCCTTACTTGCACAGTCTCTGGATGTATATCGTGAAGTCCAGTGTATGCTATCAGCCTTACTTGCTCACTCTCTGAATGTATATCGTGAAGTCCAGTGTATGCTATTAGCCTTACTTGCACACTCTCTGGATGTATATCGTGAAGTCCAGTATATGCTATCAGCCTTACTTGCACACTCTCTGGATGTATATCGTGAAGTCCAGTTTAGCTATCAGCCTTACTTGCACAGTCTCTGGATGTATATCCTGAAGTCCAGTGTATGCTATCAGCCTTACTTGCACAGTCTCTGGATGTATATCATGAAGTCCAGTGTGTGCTATCACCCTTACATGCACAGTCTCTGGATGTATATCCTGAAGTCCAGTGTATGCTATCAGCCTTACTTGCACAGTCTCTGGATGTATATTGTGAAGTCCAGTGTATGCTATCAGCCTTACTTGCACACTCTCTGGATGTATATCATGAAGTCCAGTGTGTGCTATCAGCCTTACTTGCACAGTCTCTGGATGTATATCGTGAAGTCCAGTGTATGCTATCAGCCTTACTTGCACAGTCTCTGGATCTATATCGTGAAGTCCAGTGTATGCTATCAGGCTTACTTGCATAGTCTCTGGATGTATATTGTGAAGTCCAGTGTATGCTATTAGCCTTACTTGCAAACTCTCTGGATGTATATCGTGAAGTCCAGTGTATGCTATCAGCCTTACTTGCACACTCTCTGGATGTATATCGTGAAGTCCAGTATATGCTATCAGCCTTACTTGCACACTCTCTGGATGTATATCGTGAAGTCCAGTTTAGCTATAAGCATTACGTGCACAGTCTCTGGATGTATATCACGATGTCCAGAGTATGCTATCAGCCTTACTGGCACAGTCTCTGGATGTATATCCTGAAGTCCAGTGTATGCTATCAGCCTTACTTGCACAGTCTCTGGATGTATATCATGAAGTCCAGTGTGTGCTATCAGCCTTATTTGCACAGTCTCTGGATGTATATCCTGAAGTCCAGTGTATGCTATCAGCCTTACTTGCACAGTCTCTGGATGTATATTATGAAGTCCAGTGTATGCTGTCAGCCTTACTTGCGCACTCTCTGGATGTATATCGTGAAGTCCAGTGTATGCTATCAGCCTTACTTGCACACTCTCTGGATGTATATTGTGAAGTCCCGTGTATGCTATCAGCCTTACTTGCACACTCTCTGGATGTATATCGTGAAATCCAGTGAATGCTATCAGCCTTAATTGCACAGTCTCTGGATGTATATTGTGAAGACTAGTGTATGCTATCAGCCTTACTTGCACAGTCTCTGGATGTATATCGTGAAGTCCAGTGTACGCTATCAGCCTTATTTGCACACTCTCTGGATGTATATCGTGAAGTCCAGTGTATGCTATCAGACTTACTTGCACAGCCTCTGGATGTATATCGTGAAGTCCAGTGTAGCTATCAGCCTTACTTGCACACTCTCTGGTATAGCAGACAGTGTGTCAATTTTTGTAAAAAAGTACCAAAAACATGAAAGCCAAGAAAATATCTCAGGGTAGGAAGTGCTCATGCAATATTAATTTCAGTGATATCAAATGTAATACTATACAAACCAGCTTTACACCATTTTTGCCCTCTGCAGTACAGAAGGACATACTGAAAAAAATATACAAGCATACAGAAATTAATGAAAATACAATAATTATGGAATATATTATCTCACAAAAGCTGACTTAGTAAAATGCTGACTAGCAAATTTGTTATCTATGCAAGTCTGAAAAGAATACCACAGAATTCAGCAAGAGATGAAAACATCATAGATATCATAGAGGTAAAGCTAAAATATATTTGCGCACACTTCATGGCTGTATTCTTTGTAATTAACACAAATCAGAATTCCACCAACTTTAAAGTAAAAGTAAAATCAAACTCACTCTTAAATCAACCTTCAAGGTGAAAATATAATACAATAAGTGACATTCTTGCAAAAACATATCGGTGTATTATCCTCAGTGAGACAAATCTATCTACACAGGATAATACTAAAAGTTTTATGATGTTATCACATTTGCATTCCTAAATTACATTCAACAAAAATGTCTTCACTATAATCACAATTGATAAAGTATATTCTAGAAAAAGACGCATTACTCCTACTTAGCAAACTATCCTATCCATAGAGAACAAGTCTAGACTGTTGTTATTTAGATATCCACCTCCTTTCAAATCTCATCTTGGGCATACTGTGCAGCGTTTAGAATTACCGCCAAAAGCACAGACTTCTGTTCTATGTCCATTTATAACTTAAAGGGAGAAGAGATGATAGACATGGCAAACACTGACACATATGGGAATGTGTATAAAGTCTGAACTCTTCTAGTGAAGACTATGGTGTGAACTGCATCGTTTTGAAGACGTTACTCAGATGATGCCAGAATACTAGTGAATGGAATAAAAAAAATGTTTTAATCTGTCCTGATGGCTCCTGCAGAGTCTGCTAATGACTTTATTGAATGTACAACATGTAGGTGGCTATAGGGACTAATGTCAGGTATGCCATGACATGTTTTTCCCAATAAGGAACGGCATGATGATTTTTAATACATCAGCTTATGTCTTTACATAAATATTCAGAAGGGATTTAGGATGCCCGTTTTGAACACACACTAGCTCTTTGTCTTATTTGTGAAGGACCATTATAACAAATGTTAATAAAGAGGGGTCCATTACTTCACTGAGTAGTGCTAACGGCTACAGGTGGAATACTACCAAATACTTTTCCCCAAGACATAGGTCTGTACAAGTTAGCATGCTAGGCTGTAGTGAGGGATGGGAGCTAATTATGTTGGGGATGGGGTCATCTGTCACTGAGTCAGAATAGACATGAGTTTATTATGCCGGGGGGTCGTCTGTCACTCAGCAAGAATATACATACGCTTATTATGTCATGCGGGGGTCAAGTGTCATTGATTCGGAAAATACATGAGCTTATTATGTCAAGGCGGTTCATCTGTCACTGAGTTAGAATATACATGGGTTTATTATGTCGGTAGGGTCATCTGTCATTGAGTCAGAATATGCATGAGCTTATTATGTCAAGGGGTCAGCTGTCATTGAGTTAAAATATACATGAATTTATTATGCCAGGGGGGTCAGTTATCACTGAGTCAGAATATACATGAGCTTATTATGTTGGGGGGGGGTCACGTGTCACTGAGTCAGAATAGAATATACATGAGCTTATTATGTCAGGGGGTCATATGTCACTGAGTTATAATATACATGAGATTATTATGTTGGGGAGGGGGGGCAGCTGTCACTGAGTCAGAATATACATGATGAGAAAGCCAAAATGATTTGCTATTGATGCCCTTCAGTTTGTACATGGGTTTATAAGTCTTTGTGTGGCTCTGCAGAATGGTTGAGACACATATTTACTGCTGTCTTTGTTTAGATTATAGGGCCATTAACTTATCTCGTTTGCTGCCTAGTGCCCATGAGGCTAAGGCTATTCCTTCTTGTACTGATATGCTTTAGCATTTTTAGCCGGTTTCCTTAAGTCTGGTGTACTGCACTTTGTTATGCTTCAGAACATCATTGTTGCATATTCAATATTTGTTGCAGGAACAGCACTGCTATTGCATTTCCTTTTCTGCATAAGTGAGAAGTATGCCTACTTTGTTAAGGGAATGCGCTTCACCCACTTTTTACAAAGACTTTGCAATTCTAGTTTACAGTATTCCCACCAGATAATTATTGACATAATGAATGTTTGTTTATGTTCCATAAAAAGAATGGAGCCCACTTTTAATACCCTTTATCAGGTCTTTGCCCTTTAATATTAAGGGACCTCTCTTCCAAGGACTAGTAAGTTCAGCTCTCGTAGAGTCCTAATTGACAAAATGCTACTTGGTGATTTGAAAGTCTGTCTTAAAGTACCTCTGTATACTATTTTGTGCATAGGGCTTTGACTGAAACTAATAGTCAAAGTGGCTTGAATAACAACTGCTAGATGAGTTGTATGTAAAATCTGCCCCCCCCCCCATTACAAAATTCTACATATATCAAATTCTATTCTCCTATAAATGTCTGTATCATTTTCTGAGACCTTTTATATCTCTCAGCACTTGGTAATATCCAGCATCTCATTAAATCAAATGCTGTATTAAAATCTGCAGCAATCCATAGCTCTGAACTTTGATTCTGTCTGGTTTGTATTATGTGGGAAAACTCAATTAACAAATGAGGAGAGTGTTCATTTTACCATACTTATTCCTAATGGTAACTAATTCCAGAAATGTTTCCCAAGTAACTTAGATAGCTCTCGATCACACCTTGGTTATGTTCATGGGCTTCTAGCTTGAAGAAGCCTCTACCCTAATCAGCTCACCTGCCTTAGATTATTTGTCTAAGTTATGATAACACATGCCAAACTTGCTACAGAATTCTGTAATTCATATGAGAAGCCTTACAATTCCGTACAAAGATTATGTCTACATTAAATGTAGAAGTCATTTTTTTTAAACACTCCTTTCTCTGAGGGAAATAAAACACTTAAAATTAATGGCCTGAAACATTTCATAATTCCACAGAAATAGGTAACAGCACTTAACAGGGATTGCTACGAAGCCAATGCATACCACAACCTGTAACTGCCTATACAGCTAAAAATAATGATAGCACGTGTGTGTGGGAGGGGGAGTGGGGTATGGGCATGCATGTGTGCATATACAGAGCGTTTAGTAAAAATAACAAATAACTTCTATTTAAGGATGTTTCCCTTGCTGACATTGCTTTAAGTTTGTGGGATTTTCACGGTTATTTATTGATCGATTGACTTTTATTGTGCTACACTACCATTTTCTACATCATTATAGGTTTCCTCATTGTTGGGCTCAGTATTCTGGTTTCTCTCGGCTATGTTGATGGATCTATTCCTTCATGAGTCTGTAGTTTATAAAAGCTTTGATTAGTTCCACAATTAGAAGTCTTACATAAAATGTTTTCTAATGGAAATTGCCTTAGATATCTCATCTGTGCTAATTATTTGATCTAGGTGTGCATTTGCAGAGACCACTTGAGTGCACTTAACCCCTGCGACTAACAGAATGGTGAGTTTCACTGGCTGAGTATGACCTGAGATAATGCAGGGAAGTATTCGTGGTAGCTACTGGAAAATTTCTGATATCTACATATATTACTGCAGACTTTGTTGTAAAATGGTTCACTCACTAGGTGATCTTTTAAGAACTACAGAGCTACCTTTGGCATAGCAAATGCATAGTTCTTGTCCTGTATTTTAATATGGAAGTTAGCTAGATAGTTGCAAAATGAAACTAGGATTGCCTATTAGCATACATATCCCAGTGATGACAATGCTTTCCTCTTCTGCTCAGTCCTAGGGGTATATTCCTGGTACAGATAATGTCCTACTAATGAAGTGTAAGTCCTTCTTTTTCTAATTGAAGTATATGTTCTTTACTAGCCCAGTTCAAAATATTGAAAATTGTTTGTCTTGGTAGCTACTCAGTGGCCCTGCTGGTTTCATTATGCACTGTAACGTTTGTGTGACAAAGCCCTGAGTTTATTCATGATTTAACACTTAAGTGATATTCAGAAATGCATAAAGCTTGTTTCTACTTATTTTATGTACCTATTTATTTTTTTGCTTGATTGAGTTATTGATTTTTCTTTATTTGAGTTTGATATCCAGGTTAGAGCACTGATCACAAAAGATCAATTTCTGTCTTGCCCTGGAAAGAAATATATAACGAATAAGTAAAGAAACAACAAAAAAACAAAACCAAAAAACAAAAAAAAAACCCCAAATATATATATATATATATATATATATATATATATATATATATATATATCTATATATATATATATATATATATATTACAGTACAACAAGGAAATTATGATGCTCAGATTATGATACACACATTGCTTAATCAAGAATATCTACCAAACACAAGATATTACTGCAGTGATGATTCTTGTTGTCTTTCAGATTATCTCTCAGTCTCTGCAGCTTTCTGTAATTGCTTGAACAATTCAGTCCTGTATTAAGGATGCCTGGGAGGTGGCTATCCATTCTACATGTAGCACAGATATCAAGGACTTAATGGAACACACTGATCTTGTGTTTGTTAACACCATATCCTTCATTATTTTAATCACTATGACATTATGTTTTTCAGCTTGCTGGACAGATGATTTGGTGATGGCCTCCAAGACCACCTATGTTGTGGACTCCTGGCACGCAGTGTAGCAAATGGTGTGCCAATTCTCAGGTCACCCAAAGAACTCTGCTTCCTTGAAGTGGATGTCAGTGCCTCTAACAAAGGATAACATGGTTGTTTCATGTCTAATTTAAAGTTTATGGCTGGACAGTGTTTCCTTACAGGCCCCTGTGAACATTGGTTCATTCTTCGAAAAGGTGGCAGCAACACTTAATACAGTATTAATGCACAAATGCATGCTGTTTATTTTGACTTTGCCAAAACATTTAGCACTATTCTACTAATGGAATAATCGATAAATAAAATAACTATATGCAGATCCATACATAATTCAATGTTGGAAATGTAGATGTAAAAACGCTACACAAATTCAGGTGGGGTTTATTTATCTGTCCCATTGGGTGTTACTAGTGTTGTCCTGCAGGAATGTGTAAGTGGGGCACATTGTAAGAACATTTCATCCACATACAATGAAAAAGAAATGGGAAATGCCTAAAACTAAAACAAACAAAAAACTGTTGCAAAGTGGGTAATGTAATTACTTTGATAAAAGATGAGAAAGTTTACCAATGTTGTCTACAACAATACACATTAAGTGCAGTAACAACAAACTTTCTTTAACTGTAGTTAAGTATACCATTGTGAAACCTAGAAAAAAATATATACATCATGACTGTAAAACATATAATCAAATAATAATGAAAAAATGACATCACCCTCAAAGCTCTGTCATCAGTGGCTGACAATAATTTAACCATTGCCCGTGATATATCTACAAAGGTCAGAAATGAGTATTTCTATAACCTAGATAATTCTCACCCTTACCATTATGCTAAACTCCCCCTGACCTTCGGCAAATGCCATTTCCTTCACATATTTAAAGTCAAACTCACTGAGGACATACAAACATACATATTTCCACAAGATACAGTGCAATGAAGTGAGTTGAAAGTCACTAAGCTTGTTTTACACCAATGAATCCATGAATGGTATGACTCTGACTCTCTGTTCTGCTATAATTAAACTGAAAGAGATAAATCTAGCAGCCACTTTATATAAGTTAGGTACAGGTGTTGAGTGCACTATTCGCGGTGGTAGTCAGAGATTCTATATAATCCTTACAGATGCATATTCTAGGCTGTTTCCCTCTCGGATGCACTTTCCCTTCTTTTTCCTAGTGGATTTGTAGCTGCTACTATGGCTCTGTTCCATAATTTCACTAACATAAGGGATTTATTTCCTTACTTTTTAATATAATTAGTGATTCTTTTCGTCTTCACATACATACTAGTATCTACACTCTCTGTTGTGTACAAATGAAATATACACACTGATGGTCAATTGCTACATTCTTACTATTCCCCCACTTCTGTCTCCCATCACCCCCATTCTCAGTCACATGCCCATGGTTGATCTCTATCTTCACCATACATAATTTCTTAACAACACACTGCACTGCATAACAGTAGAAATCTTATAACATTTTTACTTAGGCTAAAATCTACATCGCACTAATATTTGCACATAATTGCTAATTAAATGACACCGCATTATTATTTTAATTTCTGACAAATCAGTTGCTTTTCACAACAATAATGGCTGCTTACCTGATCATACTAGCATTGGGCAATAGCTATTGGAAATCAAGTTTCAAAATTGCACAAACACAAAACTAAACTAGGGAATATGGAAATATGTTGTTGTTGCACAGCACATTATTATACAATAAAATCATCAATACTGAAATATCTACGCCTACTATAATGATCTCATAAAATATTAATTAGTATTAAAAGAGAAAATCCAGTATATTCTCATACAAACTCTGTTATCTACATTTGCTAACCTAGTCTGAATTCAGTCCAGAACTTACTGCAAAACTAAGTTCCACAATCTCTCAAAGCACAATTAAAATAAGTGAGATTTGGTAACAAAACATCTTCAAAAGGGGTTAGATAAATGTTAATGGTAACTAAGAGGGTAAGGGCAGAAGAAAGGGTTAAATGGTATTGAGGGATGACTGAAAGGAAATGAGGTAAGGGTAGGGAAGGACTTAAGGGGTTTAGGCAAGTGTAACTGGGTATGGAATCACAATTTGGCATGAACTTGCTACATGGCAGGTTTATGTCCAAGACGACCTGTAGGTACTGGTATGGTCAGGTAAGCCATGGATTAATAGATGTGTGTCTGGAAAAGGTGGGTAAGGCTGGGTGTAGAAGATTTTTTTTTCCTTGATTTGTATACAGAGAAAGTTTAACTTTCTCAAAACAAATTTATTATCACCCACTCACTTTCTAATTTCTGTCCTAACGCCTTCATTCACCAACTTTCCAAAATTAACTGGTCTTAACCTCACCACTCTTCCTTTAGATGAATCTGTTCACTCCTTCAACACTACATTCTTAAACATTCCTAACTCCCTTGCTCCTCTTTGCACAATTAGAATCAAAGCTAATACTGCTTTCTGGCTCAATAAAGCTACCAGAACCCTCATGAAAGATCAGGATAGGATTTGAAAAATGTGGACTAAAACTAGAACCCTTCTCTTTTTCATAAATATAAAGAACTCAGAAATAAAATTAAAAAAAATCATCCATTATGATAAAATAAACGTCTATGTCAATCCTCTCTCTACTCTTAAATCAGACCCAAAGAAATTCTGGAGCTCTATTAAATAGACTCTTCATCCAGGAAACCCTTCCTCTCCTTATCCATGTCCCTATGCAACACCTGAAGACATAGCCAACAAATTTAACAATCATTTTATAAACTCAATAACCTCCATAATAAATTCTCTCTCCCCCAGAAACAACACTAGCACCCCCACAAACTCTATACCTCTTCCAAACCCTTCTAACTCCTCTCTAAAAGCAGTATCAACTAACTATGTAAAGTCATTACTCTTTAAACTTAAACCTTGCTCCCCATCTGTTGACAAACTACCCTCTTACTTCCTGCAGAATGCCTCTGAACCTCTTGCCTATCCTGTATCCATCTTAATCAACCAATCCATTTCTGAATCATATGTCCCCACTGTATAGAAGAATTTCTTTACTCTACCCATTCACAAAGGAGGCAACTCCTCAGATATATCCAACTTCAGACTGATTGCCATACTCTCTCCACTCTCAAAAATCCTAGAGAAATACATTCACAAGCAGGTAATGCATTACCTTCACCAGGAAAACCTTCTCACACCCACACAGCATAGTTTCCGTCCCAAGCATAGTACAACTATTCCACTCATATCATTCATCAACATAGTCTCCCTAGCTCGTGATAACAATAAACTTGTCTCATGCCTATTCCTTGACCTTTCTAAAGCCTTTGACACTGTGTCTTACCCACTCCTTCTAGATAAACTCACTAACTTACATTTCTCTAGCCCTACTATCTCCTGGTTCTCCAGCTATCTCTCTACCCACCAGCAATAAATTAAATGGCTCTTTGCACTATCCTCCCCTCTTACTTTACAAATGGGGTCCCCCAAGGGTCCATACTTGGACCACTACTCTTTAATATTTTCACCAACTTGCTCTATTCCTCTTGTCCCCAGTTATCTCTTGTGCAATATGCTGATGACTCGACTGTTATAACCATTGCTGACAACCCGACTGACCTCCACTCAACTACCCAGGCATCCTTCCACACCATTGAGACTTGGCTTAGTGATAACAAACTAATACTTAATCCAAAAAAAGCTAAGCTCCTACTCTTCCTCCCTAAAAACATCACCACACTCAGAAGTACATTTACCATCTTACCCTGCAACAACACTATCATCTCAGCTGAATCTAGTACTAAATTGCTAGGTGTTACAATAGATGATCAGCTTAGGTTTGATCTCCATATTACTAACTCAGTAAAAAGAACTCATTAGAATCTTGGACACCTTTTCCGTAGCAAGAAATACTTAACTAACACTGCCCAAATAACTCTCTCCCAGGCTTTATTACTCCCAACACTCCTGTACAGCTGCCACATATTCCCAAACCTAAATTCTACACCTATAATAAGATCACCAGATTTGCAGCTAACCAAACCTACAAGTCACACCACTGCTTAGCACTACAACAACTAGACTGGCTAGAATTCCCTCAGCTGCTCCAACTATACCAACTACAAATCATCCACTCTATCCTCTGTCTACCCTCCTTCTGCCCCAGCCTCTCCACTATCAAATCCAAATATTCCCCTGCTTGGACACTGCACAGCTCAAATCAAGAATTATTAGACATCTACAAATCCAAAACCAAAATAGGCTGCCTTTCCTATAACTATAACCCAGCTACATCCTGGAACCAACTCCCCTTGGAAATAAAATCCCTCCAGCATAGCAAAAGTTTCAAATTAGCCACAAGGAAATACCTAAAAACAAAGTGGTCTTGCCACTGTAACCATAATAAATTCTCTCCACCATCCTTTCACCTATTTCACCACCTCACTCTTAATGTATCTCTAACACTATTCCCCTGCCTCTTCTACCTCTTCCCTTCCTCTCTCTCTAACCACTCTTAATTCTTGCAGTCTCAGAACAACCTACCTGTCTAGTCTGTCTCCTATACTCTACCTCCCCTACAAACCATTCTTACTTTCCTTTCTTGTTTCCAAACTCCTATATAACTCGATCCTACCAACTTTAAATAAGCATCGGCCTAACTATTAACTCATTGTGCTCTAAGCAGCTTAAATAATATTGTAACTAGTCACATTTTCTTCTGCTAATTGTTTAAAATCTTGTTTGTAACAACTCACATACTTGTCTGCCAATTGTTAATACTCTGTATAATTGAATTGCCTGAGGAGCGTTTTTTTCTCTCCAGGTCTCTGCTTGTAAGATCCTATAGTTGATTGTTACTACTATGTTACTAAAATTTAATAAATTGTTTTCTAGTCCTGAGGAGCTTTTCTCCCCGGGTCTCTGCTGAAAATGAGCCAAAAGCTCAGCCAGACTAACCCGGTTAACAAATGTAAAATAAATAAAAAATAAATAAATAAATAAAAACTGCTGTGCGGGGATGAACGCATGACAGATGGGTAGGGAATGTGTACTTAGCTGAAGTGGTACAGATCATATTTAGAATTTCAGCATATTTGTACAGTTAGAAACTCATACTGGTAACCTTTTCCAGGAGGCCTTGTTGTCAGTAGGATGCAGACTTTAAGTTCCAGGAGGCCTTGTTGTCAGTAGGATGGACTTTAAGTTCCAGGAGGCCTTGTTGTAAGTAGGATGAAGCCTTTAAGTAACAGTGGCAAGATAAGGTAAATTCAGTACTTGAAATAATAAATCCTGATAGAGGTTTTGTCGTGCTTACTTTGTTGTTTAATTCCATTGTCATTGGTGGGTGGTTGTAGGCTGTTTAGTTAATTAGCTCGGTATCCTTATTACTCAGCTGGACTTGAGATCGATGGGGGTGGGGTAGGCTACCACATTCATTTTGAGATATTTTTGCAGTTAAGGCTCTGAATAGCTTTTCACAGGCTTGAGTGAGATTGAGTACTGTCTGTCACTGCGCATGTGTGGTGTTGTGCTAACGGGCAGTTGAGTGTTATAGGAGTGCCATTCCTCTTCACTTCAAAAAAAAAAAAAAAAAAAAAAAAAAGCTTACAGGTGAATGGCTTACACGTGGAGTGTTGCGGACACTTGAGCCTGAAAAATGGAGGGAGGTGGGTTAATTTTCTGTGGCTCATTTAGCAGTTGGGACTGATACAGTGGCTGGATGGTCTAGGCATTACAAGGAGTTTTGTCATTTATTTGGAAGTTCTCCTGAGTTGCTGGTATGTTGAATGTCAGTTATGTTGAGAATCAGATGGTCTTCTGACATTAGAGGGCACTAGGTGATTTATTTATTTTTCTCCCTGGATAATGCAGCTCCCACGCGTAATGGCCACTCTCAGTGCATGAGCAAAAACGCATTAAACTGCATTGGAGGATGGGTCGGTTTGTTTGCTGATCTACACTGCAGTTTGATGTCAGATCATTCAGAAAATGTGCTGACACAATGCCTGTTGTTCTAGTCACTTTTAAGTTTATAAAGCAGTATGTAAAATGTGCCAATAATTTTGTGCCTTTGTTCCCCCATCTATGTTGGGCTTTGTTCAGAATTTTTGTGCTAGAAGGTTCAAGGGTGGGTTTAGTTGGTTAGAGGCTAGCAAATGTGTTGCTAACAGGGTCGGGTAAATGTCTTGGTCAGGTTATTCTGTGGGTTCACTGGGGATCGTTCACACACACAAAAAAAAAATAAAAAGTAAAGAAAGTAAATACATTCTTGGTTTGAATGCATTACATTGAATTGGGTTGTGTTCATACCTCTCAGCTGTCACATTTTCGCAGACTAGCCAGAATTTTGCCTCATAATTTGTGCATTTTTATAACATTGGGGTTTCTGAATAATCACTGAAGATTAAGGTTAGACCATCATAACCGACTTGAGGGCTGGTAGCGTATCGAGTTCTCAGGGCGGCATTTGCATTAGAGGTGGTGGTTTTGTATGAAGGATGTAGCAGTCCAGAAGGTGAAGAGATTCACAGAACTAATTTTACAGACTTTAAGCTCCTGAAGTAACGGGGTAGTCTGCACTTGCATGGTGGATATTGGAGTCATTGACAGAGGTAAGTGTACAGTATAATAAGCCGTAACTGCTGTGAGATGTTCCCTACCTTTAGTTCTAGTGCCAGGTAACTGTTGTTGGTTTACTCCAAGAAGGTCTGGGGAAGTAGTTGTTAAGGGCAAAGGTCTCTTGGTATTAATATAGGCTGGGAAGCAATGGTGGCCAAGTAGAGGTAACTGCGGGGGATCCATTGTGGCCTGTAGCAGTGCTTAAGGTTTTGGTGTAGAGGTAGCGCTGTTAGGGATGGAAGTGGTTTCCCAGAAGTTGAGAAGGTTTTGGAAGGACACACAAAAAAAAAAAAGTAAATGTTGATGTAATGTGGATGTGAAATATAACACAAATACTGCCTGATAGTTTTTGACAGATTGCTAAGTGGAGGATGCCAATAGTTAGTCATTTTTGCCATTAAACTTCTATGCCTACGAAGACAGCTTGCTAAGATCTCGTGCATAACGTGTTATTAGCAGTAAGTCAATTGGGGTGGCATGAGAGAGGTAGGCTGTGTCAAGAGAGACTGTTGGCTACATTAAAATAAGTCATATTATGGTACCAAATGAAGGTTGAGACACTTTATGGTGGTTGAATTGTATTACAAAGAGTAAATATTGCACATTTGAATAGGGGATATATACAGAATGACTCTTCTACCTTGCACAAATAATTGTTAGTTTGTTAGAACGGGGCTATGCATACTGAAGATGGTTTCCTACTGATTTTACATGGACAGTCTTCTTGTAAATTTGTGAAGGCTTGCTTTGTGTTCCTCAGTCATGGTTTGTTAAGCTTACTGTAGAATTCTGAACTTTATTTATTAAATCTTCTTTCAAAAGTTTAGTCCTGTATTGGCAAATTCAACATACCTAACAGCGGAGAGCTGTGTAGAAATTTTGCAGCAGAAGGGTACCGCACTGCAGTTTTTTAGTAATAGTTCAGCATAACGACAGCGTTAACAGTTATTTGTACCCTACAGAAATGTTATGCCTGCTGGCTGGTAATGGCATACATATGTTTTTTTTTTTTTTTTTGTATTATTATTTGGTCGATGTTTGAGGGTTGGGTCTCATCCTGGCTTACAGATAGCAATGTCATTTAGCGGTTTGTGGAAGACTCCGCACTCGGTGAGCCAGGCACCAGTGTATTCGTGTAGAGGGGTTGGGGGGACCATTGGTTAGGAATGTTATCAGATATTAAGCAAAAGAAGAGTTAGTGATGGGATAGCATTCTGAGAATTAGTATAAATACCTCTGCATTTGGTGTATTTTGATGAATTAATTAAAGCAGCTAAGGAAAGAGGGGATATAATAAACTGTTACAGAAGTAAAATACTGGATAAGTTCTGTAGGTCTGGAAGGGCATGTTGAGAATGTATGGCAATAGTGGGAATTCATTTTACTGGGACATCAAGTGGATTGGCATTTAGCAGCATATATATATATATATATATATATATATATATATATATATATTAAAAAAAAGAAGGAAAACCAAGACCAGAAGCATATAGTTATGAAAGATTTAAGGCATGTTACAGAAGTGTGGCAACATTCAAGCTGCCCTTCTCACAGGAGATGTTTTACTCACAGTTATATTTATTATTTAGTATGTCTGGGGAATCTTTCAATTTTCTAGCTGAATTACGACCATTACAGCTATTAGCAGGACATGGAGACTAGAACAAATGGTGCCTATAGAAAGACTGTACACTTTTATTAGATTATGTGCTAGGACAGTAGATCCTTATGGAACAAATCACTATATCAGTAGCACTCCAGCCCATAATCCTATTTTGGTGTGGGAGTAAGAAGTTGAATTTCTTCTAGATCTTGATAATTGTTAAAATCTAAAGAGCTTGGGCTTAAAATACTGCTTATAGCTTAAGTGATGTTATGTTAGTCAGAAATGAGTGGCTTATCAGGCTTATGCACTATGCTGTAGTTGATTTGTTTATGGGTTTGAGACTTGCCTGGTGCGTGTGTGTTTTTCTTTTCATAGTTATTGGTCCAAGGACAGACACAGGTCAGTTCCTTTCATCTTCAGGCACTTAGGGTGATATAATCCCTTGTGAGGTGCAGGGAAGAGGAAAGCATGCTATTGGAGATCCTTTTATTGTGATGGTCGGGCTTTTGAAGGGACTCTGTTTTCACAGGCTATGGACCACTGTGAGTAATGGCCGTTCATCGTGCATGTTTGCTGTGGTCATAGCGGCTAAAGTGTTACTTATGGGGGAAGGGGTGGGGGGACGGGGAAGAAAAAAAATGTTGTGCTTATAACACTCAAGGCCAATCCAATAGTAAGAGCATGGGGAAGCAGCAGGGAACATTATGGTATGATCATCATAACCTTTAGCTTGCCTGTAAGTGGTAGGCAAGGGAGAAATAGCCAGATGAATGTTCCCATGTGCATGGGGTGGATAGGTGTCATCATGCCTCCTGTTGGCACAGCTTTTTGGAGAATGGTCAGACTTGGCCTGAGATTTTGGTGAGTTTCTCATAAATTGTGGTTCTTGGATCATTGTAGTTAAATCATTGAGGGATGACATGGTAAATAAGGTCAGACACTTTGAGTTTTATACCTCTTGAGGCAATGAATTTGAATAAAGCCAGGCATAATGGGGGGGGGGGGGTCAAAGGCTTAAAGAATTTAACCATATAATTTCTGTGCACATCTGATGGGGCCAAAGGCATAAAATAGGGTAAGGGGAACCTTTAGAGGATTTCTGATCCAACACCAGCTGGAATAAGTAACTGCAGTGGTGGTGCTGCGGTAGCATTGTCACCTCACAGTAAGACGTTGTCCTGTTCGATTTTCAGCTAAAGCGTCTTCTGTGTGGAGACATGCGTGAATGGGCATACCTTCATTGAAGGTTGTGCATCAGAGCTGGCAACTCGGCTTGTAAAAATCTACTGCCAATCATTAGTGGACTGGAGTTCCGCTGTGGCGACCCCTAACCAGGAAAAGCCGAAAGACACAACAACAACCAGCTGGAATAAATAGGATGGCATTTTTCACAGAGTAGAATTTGTTCACTTTACACTTGTTCAGAATAATTGCAGTGGGGTATATTCTGAAATCTGGGGGAAGCGTGGTAAGGTTATGGGATGGGATGTTAGGCAAGCCTCTTCTTTTGATGGATGCCACCACAGGTTCCAGGATTTTTCTGTACTGCCAGGGTACGGAATGGTTACAAATTTGTCATCGAGCTGACTGTTTTTCTCTTCATTACCAAGATAAAGTACACCATTGTTATAATGTGTAACAAATGGGTAATAGGTGGTATACGCACTGATGCATTTTACTTTTGTCTCTGTGCAGATGGTGGTGTGGATGGGGGTTCGCCCCGACAGGTGGGGAAGAACACAGCGGACATTAGTTGGTGATCTGAAGTAAGTGGGTTTCGAAGGTGAAGGTGCAGGTAACTGTGACTGTCTCCATTGATAGAATGGTGTATTTGGGGTCATACTGATAAAGGCCATGATGGTGGTGGTTTAAGTGTCTTGTTTAAAATGAGTAGTTGGTGTGATGGCAAGATTGCTATTAATGGAATTTGAGAGATTTCATATGGTTATTACTCTCATTGTGCAGTAAAATAGGGTTGCAGTCTGATGTGAGGGTATGTGATTGACTCAGCATCAGTGTTTGCTTGTCTAGTTAGCTGGTAATGACCCTAGAGGCATTACAAAATGTCATGGTATGGTAGGTGGGTAACGGACTATGGTTATAGTAGGTTATGAGTTTAAGGTTGTTACTTTAGTATTGGAAGGGATCAGTGGTTTGCTTCTAGCTGTTTAGCTAATTGAATAATTTTGTTATTTATGTGAGGGAATTTGAGAGGATGGTTTGGATGCAATTTGGTTAGGCAAGATTGGATACACTGAATGATGTTTGGCTTTATCCCTGTAATGGTAGTTAGGTTGTGGGAAGTTTGGTCAGTAAGAGGGGGAGCAGTATGGTCAGTCTGGTGGGCAGAGAAGAGGACAGGCTTGCCTTTTTCTCCAACCCCCCCCCTGGTTGTGGAGATTCATTTCAATGAGCTGGGAAAAGAAAGCGAGCAGTTGAACATTGCTTAAAATAAGTAAGCAGAGGTAAGGATGCTGCTTATTTGGTTGGATGTTTAATTCAATAAATGGTAAATGAAGAGAGTGATGGGACATTGCTTCATAAGTATAATAGGTGAGCAGAGGTAAGGAAGCTGCTTATTTGATTGGATGGTAATTCAATAAATGGTAAATGAAGAGAGTGATGGGACATTGCTTCATAAGTATAATAGGTGAGCAAAGGTAAGGAAGCTGCTTATTTGGTTGGATGGTAATTCAATAAATGGTAAATGAAGAGAGTAGTGGGACGCTACTTCATACGTAAGCAAGTAGAGGAATGGAGGCTGCTTACTGGGGCAGGATGAGTAGGTACGCTGTCCTGGTTAACATTACATGGGTGTTTATGCTATGATTAAAATCAACTATACTATGTTTCAGTTGTAATTAATATTGGTTAACAAAGTTATGTTTATGGAACTTTAATAAAGGTCATCAAATGTCATTCGGTGTGATGTGCTTATTGAAGGGGACCAGGACAAATGAGGTTTGGTAACAGACCAATTTGTCCAGGGGCATCTTCAAAGGGGGTTAGATAAATGTTAGTGGGAACTAAGAGGGTAAGGGGAGATGAAAGGGTTAAATGGTAATGAGGGATGACTGAAGGGAAATGAGGTAAGGGTAGGGAGGGGCTTAAGGGGTTTAGCCAAGTGTAACTGGGTAAGGAATCACAATTTGCCATGAACTTGCTACCCGCCCTCCCTCCCGCTTTTTGAGAATAGTAGGGTTCGGGTGATTTTAGCAGTCTGGGTAGGGCAGACTAGAGGACAGGCTTGCCCTCTTCTGCTCCCCCTCTGGTTGTGAAGGTTCATTTCAATGAGTTGGGAAAGTAAGCAGTTGGACACTGCTTGATAAATAAGAGAAGTGAGTGGAGGTAAGGATGCTCTTTATTTGGTTGGATGTTTAATTCAATAAATGGTAAATGAAGTGAGTAATGGGATGCTGCTTCATAAGTATAAGTGAGTGGAGGTAAGGATGCTCTTTATTTGGTTGGAGGTATAACGCAATAAATGATAAATGAAGTGAGTAGTGGGACGCTGCTTCATAAGTAAAGTAAGAGAGTAGAGGTGTGAATGCTGCATTCTGGGTCAGGATGAGTAAGGTCACGCTGTCCTGGTAATATTACATGGATGTTTATGCTGTTATTAAAATTAACTATACTATGTTTCAGTTGTAATTAATATTGGTTAACAAATATATCTTTATAGAACTTTAATAAAGGTAGTCAAACATCATTTGGTGTGATGTGTTTATTGAAGGGGATCAGGACAATAACCAATCTCTAACAAAACACAACAGTAATACAAAAAATACTCATAACACAATAACTTATCTTCATATATGGATCAAAAACTGTAACTCTCATATATTAGTCATTACAGAAACCTAGCTCAAGTAAATAATAAAAAAAAAAAACGAAAGGAAGAAATCTTTCCATGATCAAATTGAGCATGCTGTGACACAATTCTCTCCACAAACCATATCTAAGTAACTAAAAACAAGCTACTCATGTTTTTTTTTTTTTTTTGACAAAACTGAAATAAAAATAAATTTCACTAACATGTCTTTAAACAAATACGAAACAATTCATACTGTATTCAAATATACCCCCCCCCCCCCGAGTTCCTTATACACAACATTAGCACTGTAGAAAAAATATTGTCCTTGGTAAATAATGACATAAAACAAAACATACCCTTGTTAATATTCACTGAGTGAACCAACATCCATCCCACTGCATCAGCAAGCAACAGGCAATCTTTCATTTTAGAAATATAACAAAAAAATTATTCAACTGTTAAATATCAGCATCCTAACAAAGTGGTATTTTCAGTTATATTACGATACACTTTAGAATGAGACTATAATATTCTATATTCCTGTTAATGTACATGCTCTTCTCTAATGATTTGTTCTCTTTTTTTGTATGCAAATGTTCCCTAGACTGCCCCTGTAAGAGGTTAACTAAGATGAGTGCTTTTACCCTAGATAACAAACACTGACCTATCTACACACATACATATATAAATGCATGTTTATTGTTTTATTTTTTTATGTATGTATATCTATACATACATAAAAAAATAAAACAATACAGTTCCTTGTCCGTGCCTAACTAGTAGTACAGCCCAGAAGCATAAGGTGGTGGTTAGGGAGCATGACTGATATTTGCCAATATAGGGCTTTATTGCACTGCAGGCATTCAGAAAAGAATGACAATACTGAAATTGTGAACGGGACTGAAGCTCTGAACCACTTTATAAACTGGCTGCTATAGTAACTGTAGCAAATCACTTGATTCATTTGTAGCAAGCATTTTGGTCCAGTTTGAGAATATTTTTTTCATCAGGGCTTTTTTTCTTAACTTGGACAGAGGACCTTTGGGACCTTTGTTTTTCACTTCTCAAGTTGGGGGTTCAGGTGTGCCAATTCAGGACACAATATGTGGCAATAGAGGAGATCACTATACCTCAGCCTACTAGGATCAACAGAATAAATGGAAAATAAGTACTCCAAACATAGCCACTGACAAAGGGATACTCCTAAGCAAAATAAGTGGGCGTAATCCACTTTGTATAATCTGGAAGCATACCAAACCACAAAGAATGATGTCCCATACTTAACAATACAAAAAGAATATTTCTGCTCAATCAATGTAATTGGACTTCACTTAAACCTCTTTCACACAATGATACAGTCAGTTACTTCAACTAAACATTATTAATTTTTCTAAACTCTTTAGCACCATGTCACAAAAAAGAGAATAACATACCGATCTGCAGCATGGTCAAAGTCAACAACACAAACCTCAACAACATATCCAACATCAATAATGCATGTCTCTTACATAAAAAGCATAGAAGGAATGACAAAAAAAAAAAGATAACACAACATCAAAATACTAGCACTGCAGATCCCAAAGAAACTGGGTAAGAGACAAAAGAAAGGATTTTCATAATATGGGTAAAGCACATTAAAACTACTTGTAAACAGTTCTGGAATTGCATTACTACTCTTATTAACATCAAGTAATCACAACCAAATTTGTTTCCAGAATGCAAAAAATAGCATTGTCTCTAACTTAAATGTCCATTTCATACAAGCAACCACATTAACCACATTAACAACTTTTTCAAAATAATACAGTCCACAATATCTATGGCTTTTTTAACTTTTGCACTTTCCAAATGGAGCACCTCAAAATTTAGTAAATAAAATGCAAATGAAAACCTCCTATCTGAATTGTATATATATATATATATATATATATATATATATATATATATATAGCATTAAAGAAAAGAAAAATGTTCCTATATTTAATAGGAACCACTAGTACATAATCCTTTTTTTCAAAAAGATGGACTTTATTTGATCTCTCGTATTTCAAGTATTTAGCAACCTTGTCATTCATCTCTAATATTGAATTGTGGTTACATAAATTATGGCTCAGCTAATAAAAAGTAACCTTTGTAAATAGTTATGTTCTGTTATGTTATGTTTTATAGATTTATTGTTATACATTTCAAACTTCTTTCTTATTTGATTGTTCATATTTAATTGCTTTAGTTATATTTTTGTAATTTTATTTGATGTTTTACAAGATATTATATTTATGAAATGCAATAAAATATTTGAACATTAAAAAAAATAGCCTGACATGCATTCAGTACATAAGAATGAAACAATGGTTTAACAATAACAGACCACTTAAATAGAAAAATACAGTGCAATTTTGTACTGAAAATACTGATATAGACTTAAAGATTTTAGCAAACGTAGATACAGCTATAAACAAGAATTTAAAAACAGATCAAGAAATGAAACAATTTATTTGTCTTTCTTTCTGTATGTAATGCAACTATTACAATCTTATTATCTTATTTGCCAATAACAATATACATAAACATGGAGCTGTTTAAAATCACATCTCTAAAACAAGATATCTGTAGAATAAATACCACAAACGAAGCATCTAGGTGTAATATTTCAGAAATATCTAAAACTAACAAAGAGCTGAAAGTTCATTTTAAATGTAAAACATAGATAACAGTACATGCTGTTTTAGCAACAGCTTATATACTGCTATTTCCTCACATTCTACATACCTCAACTATTTGTAGCTGATATATAAAAATAGCCACATTTGTAACAAATCTCCCAAACAGAACACATTACTCTTTTCCTTACTGAAAATATGTTGGATATTTCAACATAACATATTCTTTTGTCTCAAGAAAATTCACAGCATTCTACTTAATCCATATACAATGTGGTTCAATGATGCAGCTTTACAAAGCCATCAAGATCCTTATATCAGCACCAGTTAATCACAGTTAAATAATTATTTCAGACACTCATTATACTCAGTGGCATATGCATTACAATGGCGTACAATCACTTTGGAAATTATTTCAAACAAATGTAAGAACTCATACAAAACGAGATGGAACTTGTTAAGTTCACAACACTGAATAACCACTAAGCTGCATTTTACTAACTATAACTTCATAAATAACATCATACTAATTTATTGACTACATGTACATAACTCAGTATGCACTGAAATTTGAAAAAGCAAAAGTAATCAATACAAAAAAGCAGCATCAAAGATATTTGAAGAGAAATAAAGGCAAAGGCATCCAGATATGGACATTTTCGTAATACAAAATATAAGAAAACAAATAGGAGGGGTTAGAAAAGAGGACTAGTAATGGAGAAGTTAAAGAAATTGAAACTGAAGTTATGCATTACTAGTGAAGTGAAGGATTTAGTGTAGAAAATCTATTTCTGGTCACGTTACCACATGCTGGAACAATGAGTTCCCAGATTAAGGAAGAACAGGTGGAATGGGAAGGATCTGATCTCTTGCCACATGTAGATACTCTGTAACCTTCAGTAAGAAACCAGTAGAAAGGTTCAGTTAGAGCTGCACAGCAAGGGAAGGAGCAGGAAGCAGTGCAACTCTGATGCAGTCAGTGTTGTGGAGTGATAGGCCAATGAGTTCCCATATGAAAGAGCAATGGATGACTCAGGATGCAGCTGAACAGAATATGTCACAGGAAGATATTTTAGAACATTCTGTAGAATGTCTGCAGGAAACGAAGAATAAAGAATGTGCTCTTAGTTTAGAAGAAAAAGATATAAGGGAAGAGTCCCTTGATTTAATAAAGATTGCTAGACACACCAAAATCATTGAAAGAAATACATTACAGAAAGTCAGTAAAACCCAAAATGTTAGAAGTCTGCTAAAACAAATGAACACTTTAATCAAGACCAATAACAGAAATTAACAGAAATAAATAAGATATTTATGAGGTTTGGTAACAAACTAATTTGTCCTGGGACATCTTCAGGTGGTGGTTAGGAGAAATGGTAGGGGGAATTAAGAGGGTGGGGGGATGAAAGGATTGTATAGACATGGTTTACTGGGAGAAAATGAGGTAAGGGTAGGGAGGGGCTTAAGTGGTTTATGCAAGTGTAGCTGGGTTGGGAGTCATATTTTGGCATGAACTTGCTATAGTGCAGGTTTATGTCTGTGATGGCCAGTAGGTGGTCCTGGTGGTCAGATAGGCCTTGGCTTAATAACTGTATGCTGGGGGGTTCTGCAGAGTTAGATGGTTTGTGGGGAAAGTGTGGTACAATGCAGCAGGTGGAGTGGGTAGTGTGGTAGTTTGTTACTATTTAAAAAAAAAAAAGGAGGGGAAAGGAACATATTGTTAGGGCAGTGCAGATGTTTTGATTTTGGTAGTATTTCAGTTTTGGTAGCTCTCTCCCCATTCTGCTTTGTGGTTTCTATCAGCAAAGTAGTTGTTGGTTAGGATTATTTAGGCCAAGTTTTAATAATTCTTTGCCTTTCCTTACAAGGAGTCTTATTGGTTTGTTGGATGTTTCACAGTTGAACCAAGTATGGTTATTGTAGAGGGTTCCTTTGGATGATTTGGTGGTGGGGATGGTTGCTTGGTCCTGGTGGTCCAGTGGGTACTCTGTTTTCAGCCGAGCTGTTAAGTCTGTGGCGAGTTTTCGTGGGCTGTGGGACTTGGTTGTCTCTGTTTTCAGCTGATCGGTTAGTCTCTTGGTGTTTTTCATGGGCTGTGAGACTTGCTGCACATGTGCACCGTGTCCTTGGTCATTGGGGAGAGGTGGCATTATGGAATAGGCATATGATACTTTCAGTCTTGCTTTCCAATGAAATATAAATCAACTGCAGAAGGTCGTGTTTTTTAAGTGGTTGTGGTTCAGTTCCGTATGGAGAGTGGGCAGCTTCTTGCGCTCGTGGGATGGAGGCCTTTGTTTGTCATTCCGTAACCGTCTTGGAGGAGTTCAACAGCCATTTGGTAGCTGACTGCATTTCCAGTTTGTAGTATAACCACTGAAGGACATAGGTTTGCCCCCCCCCCTTTCAGGTTTAAAGGGAAGCAACTATGTTGTACTGTATTTGCATGATGGCTTTACGTTGTGGTTTGTGGATGGTTGTTCAGAGTGTGGTAGAATGTCCAGAGTTTTGCCCGTATTTTGAGTCCATTCTTAGTAATATTTGTGGTTTTCTGGAAATCACTGGTAATTCTATTTGCAGTGAATCATTCTATTTTATTGCGCTAACACTGTCTTTTACCATCTGCCTCATTCTTACTTTGGTTATGGAAAAGACATGTTGGGAGTTCTTTTTTCTGAATCAATTATTGGACGCATGTGATGAATGGGTGTGCTGAATCTGACGTGTTGGGGCTGGTTGTGCTGAGGCCTAGGGTGTTTGTACAGGGACACAAAAGCTTTGCTTTTGTGGTTGTTTCATGCAGTGGGATCTGCTCCTTCTGGGTTTTGCTTCTGAGTTGTTGTTTCATGTGGAGAGGATCACAGTTCACTGAGAGATCCTGTTTGTCTGTTGATGGGGGGATTTAGTTGTAGTGGGTGTGAGATTGAGCTGCATGCCTCTCTGCTTTGCAAAGTTTCGCAGGGCTTTCAGATTTTGCACTTGTGTTTGGTGTTTTTCTCATGAAAGGCATGCATTGGTGGTAAATTTCTTTTGCAGGCTTTAGTCTGGTGTTAGGCTTCCCTGAGGTAAGGGTGTAGTCTGCGCATGCATGGGGTTGCTTAGGGAGGTGCTCCTGACCAACGATAACCTGCATCCAGTCAGACTAGTGTCTGGGCCAAAAACTTTTGTTATACAATTCATTAAGGTCAACAGATTTTACATCTTCTTTGCTAGGTATGCTTATATCACACCTTTATTAGGCGCTCTAGAGTGAGTTTAGCAGTTATTACCTTAGAGTAGTTTGGTAGCTGTTGGTCCACCTTATGTTTTCAGTATGGATCCTCCAAGTAGGGATGCTATAGATAAGGGCTGGTGATAGGTTAACATTCAGGCAATATTAACATCACTGTTATAAAAAAAAAAGAGAAAGAACAAAAGGAAGACAATGTTTTGGGCTCAATTTTGCAGGTGACACAGAATCATGGTTTAGTTATACGGTGTTATGATAATTGGGGAGAGGCAGCCATGTGATGGGATAGTCGTATTGCTGGTGGACAACTGATTCATTAACTGCATAGGGCTCTATTTGTCCACTATCCATATCTGATGATTTTGGAGGTGCAAGCTGCAACAGCACAGTATTAGTCATTCAGTGGGGTCAGGCCTGCACTCAGTGATGTCAGAAGAGACAAGCATTTTGAGGATACAGAAACATAGGGAAGTCAAAAGTAAGAAGAATGTGCTCTGCAAGTGCTGGAATGCAAAGTTGTTTGCCAGCAGCATCTTCTACATCGGTAAACATTTCTATTCTAATTAATGCAGAATTATTCAGACGGCATTTACTGTTGCAAAGACTGTGCATATTGAATTACCATATGTTATCAGGCTGTTAATATTTCTTGTGCTCGCATAAATAATTTCCTTTTAAATTGTGCTACAACTGGCTAGATTTTATGGTATGAAACTAGTGATCTTTATCTTTGATGCAGTTCATTCAAACCTGCCAATGAAGTACATGCAACTTACTTCTTCATATCAATAGGGGATATTCATCAACAATGCTGTTGGTGTTTGTGCACGTGTTGCAGTGGTTCTCGCTGGGGTTATTTGTATGGCTTTCTGATTTTCATAGGAGGAACAGTGGCAAAATTTTGGAACATATTGGCAGAGTGAGCATTGCTGCTGGCAGTAGAGCTGTTTCGAGGGGGCTTGGATCTGGCTGTCACCGGCCATGACTGACGTTCATGGCGGGCTTCGCTTTTGTTCTTGTGTTGGCAGAGGAAGAGGTGTTCACCCATGTACCAGGCTTTTTTTTTGTTGTGCTGAGAGGTCGGAGGTTTGCTGCTGAACATTTGGGAGGTTTCTAAAAACAAAAAAAGAACTGTGCATTCACAAGTAACTAGAAAACAAGACTTTTATTCCACAAAACATCAGTATGAAGTGCTTTTTGTTAAGCTAGATAGCAAAACGTCTTCAGATAAAAAACCTTGCTTAACTAATGTTTAAATATACATCATGTGACTACTTTGGTCATTAAAAAACATTCATTATTCATTAACAATTCATTGAATTTAAACATACAGTACAATTGTTTTAAAAAACGAGAGACATATAAAGTCAAAAACTAGAACCAAAACTAAAAAAAGTCAGAAACTTAAAAAGTGCTTGATATTCCCAACATAAGATCTTTTTCTCTTTCATTTGTTTTTTAGATTTATTTGATATTTAAATTCATACTAGAAAATATATATCTGTGTAAAAAGGAAGCGTATTTAAAAAAAATGTTGTTTGTATATATATAAATATATATATATATATATATATATATATATATATATATGTATATATATATATATATATATATATATATATATATATATATATATATATATATTTATAGATAGATAGATATGTATTTGAGCTTTTATCTCATCTCATTAGGGTTTCAATTTTAAAATGCTTGTGATAGAGCAAAACTCATTCAAGCCTGGATACTGACAGGCATTTAGTTTAAGTTGCCATAACAGTTCTGCCATTTCAAGTAATAAGGGCACTGGTCCACCTCTTAAATCTGTCTGGACTTGGTCAATTACTTTAAACTTGAACTTGTGATCTGGAAAGTCACTGCAATGTTTTTTTAGTGCATTGTCAAGTTTTTTTCTTTCCTATATTGTAAATATGTTCGTAAACCTTCTCTTTAAACTTACGGTCGGCTTTGTCGACATAAAATGCTGAACACAATTGCTATGATGCTAAATAGACTATAGATTTAGAGTTACAGATAAACTTTTGGTGTAACCAATAGGTCTTGTCTCTCACATTAAATCTACATCTTATTTCAATGTATTTACATTGATTACATGCTTCGCACCTCAACATCCCTGGGTTTCTAGTAGAAATTGGTCTAATTGATTCAAGAATGTTTTTAAAGTCGCTACCTTTCTTGAAAGTCACCACAGGGTAGTCACCTAGTTTACTTCCCACATCTTGTTTTTCTGTTAATAACACCCAGTTTTTCTTAATAATGCTTATTGATTCACCTGAGTCATGAGAAAAGGTTGTTGTAAAACTCAGGGTATATTATGTCTAGTTAGATTTGTGTTACTTACTGGGTGGGTATTCCTCAGGTACTCTGAAACACTGTCTGTCCCTACCTCACTAGATTCAGTGCCATCTAAAATTGGTTTATAAATGCCCTGCTTCCTTTTATTATAGACTTCTGGGATCAGTTGAGATGGTAGTTGTCTTGGATACCCCCTATGTGTGAACATAGACCTAAGGGTCTCACACTCCTTTTCAAAAGGAGAATCCTCGGTCACCATTTTTCTGCCCGGACTAGTTGTCCTTTCACAACTGATTTCTTTTGGTGTTGAGGATGTGAACTGGTGTAATGCAGGAAAGAATATGAATATGTGTATATCCGGGCCCTATATCTCTGCTTATGTTGGTCTTTTGTTAACTCAATGTCCAGGTAAGATATAGTAGTCTCCTGGAATGTGCTGGTAAATTTAAGGAATGATGTTGTACTATTAAAATAGTTAACTAAGTTCATGGCTGTGTTTCTATCCCCTTTGATCAACATGCAAATCTCATCCAGAAAGTGTGTGTAAAAAGTCAACAGTGAGCTGACACTAGTATTGTCCAAAATGTACTTATCTTCCCAATCGGCCATCAGCATGTTGGCGAAACTCATGGTGAGCCCTTTGCTACCCCTGATTTTTGTAGGTAGTATTCATTATCAAATGTGATGAAGTTGTGTGATAAAACTATTTCTAGCAGTTCTTCTATCAGTCTAATTTCTGATTCTGGTGATTTTCTAGATCTCATTATTTCAAATACCCACTCTATTCCTGTGTCATGGGGGATTGATGTGTATAGGTCACACACATCAATTGTAAGGAAATTACAGTCACCCCTAAAACTTAAATTGTTAAAGGTTGATAGAAAAGACCATGGGTCCACTAGGGCCCTCATAGGTGGATCTAAAGATCTAAGTTAACAAAAGACCTACATAAGCAGAGATATAGAGCCAGGATATACAGTAAGAGCACATATTCAAACTTTTTCCTGCATTACACCGGTTAACATCCTCAACACCAAAAGAAATCAGTTGCGAAAGGACAACTAGTCCGGGCAGCAAGGATGCTGACCGATGATTCTCATTCTGAAGAGGAGTGAGACCCTTAGGTCTATGTTCACATATAGGGGGTATTCAACACAACTACTATCTCAACTGATCCTAGAAGTCTGTAATAAAAGGAAACAGGGCATTTATGAACCAATTTTAGATGGCACTGGATCTATTGAGGTAGGGTCAGACAGATTTTCAGTGTACCTGAGGAATACCCACCCAGAAAGTAACACAAGTCTAGCTAGACATGTCACATCATATACCCTGAGTTTTACAACAAACTTTTGTCATGACTCACATGAATTAATAAGCATTATTAAGAAAAAATGGGTGTTATTAACAGCAGAAGAAGATATGGGAAGTAAACTAGGTGACCACCTTGTGGTGACTTTCAAGAAAGGTAGGAACCTTAAAAATATTGAATCAATTAGACCAATTCCTACTAGAAAACCAGGGATGCGGAGGTGTGAAGCATGTAATCAACGTAAATACATTGAAACAGGATGTAGATTTAATGTGAGAGACAAGACATATTGGTTACACCAAAGATTTAACTGTAACTCTAAATCTATAGTCTATTGGGCATCATGCCAATTGTGTCCAGCATTTTATGTCGGCAAAACCGACTGTAAGTTTAAAGAGAGGGTTTACGAACATATTTACATTATAGGAAAGAAAAAACTTGACAATCCACTAGCCAAACATTGCAGTGACTTTCCAGATCACAAATTCATGTTTAAAGTCATTGACCAAGTCCAGACAGATATAAGAGGTGGACCAGTGCCCTTATTACTTGAAAGAGCGGAACTGTTATGGCAACTTAAACTAAATGCCTGTCAGTATCCAGGCTTGAATACAAAAAATTGTTTTTTAATACACTTCCTTTTTATACACATATATATATTGTAGTATGAATTTAAATATCAAATAAATCTAAAAAATAAATTAAAGTGAAAAAGATCTTTTGTTGGGAAATGGCAAGCACTTTTTAAGTTTCTGACTTTTATAGTTTTGGTTCTAGCTTCTGACTTTATAAGTCTCTTGTTTTTTAAAACATTGTACTGTATGTTTAAATTCAACGACATGCTAATGAATAATGAATGTATTTTTAATAACCAAAGTAGTCACATGATGTATATTTAAACAGTAGTTAACCAAGGTTTTTTTTATCTGAAGAAGTTTTGCTATCTAGCTTACCGAAAGCGCTTCATACTGATGTTTTGTGGAATAAAAGACTTGTTTTCAAGGTACTTGTGAACATATGACTCTCTTTTTTTTGTTTTTACAGTCATTTGTGTTCATTTATACATTTGGGAGGTCTCGAGGGCTTTAGAGCACCCGCAGGTAGCAGTTACTATACCTATGGCGTTGGGATGAACTTCGTTGATGAGATGAGTTTGCGGTGTGAGACAGCTTGTGGAATCTGGACTCTTATCTGGCTGGTTGTTGTGTGTTTTCATCGGCTGGGAGATTGGTAGTTGGAGGTGAAGGGATTGTGTGGTGTTCCCTGCGTTGGGATGCTTTTCACGGACTGGGAGGTGTTTGTTGCTGGAGGCAAGGTCTGTGAGTTTTCCAGAGGTGAGTACTGTGAACTGGGACAGTTGCCAGGAGGCAGTCATGCAGCTATTTCATATAAAAAAAATACAAAAAAAAAACAAGGGCTTTTATGGTAGGTTGAGGAGTTAGTTAGTACTTATAGAGCTTTGAAATCTGCAGCTGGACATTGCAGGTCAGGTTCTCACAGGCACCTGTTGTAGTTACAAAGAATGTAACAGGATGATCCAGTTTCTTAATATAGTATTGGTACATATGGTAGAAAAAGTCTTACACAAATCATCTTTCTTTGACACATTTTGATGTGTACTATATAAAAATAGACTAATATATGATTTCTTGCAAGAAATGAACTCTGAGTGAAACAGCTCCTTCCATAGCTGAATCAGATCTTTAGTAGCTAATTCATGTTGGCAAATCAAACTCCAAAATAATGGCTTACAAATAGTTTTAATCATTCACAGCCAGCAAAGTAAACTCCAAACATGGTATGTGACATTTATGTCTCTATCGCAAAGACTAGGTCATAAATAGAAAGTTTCTTCCGACCAAATCAAATCGACTGACAGGTAGACATATAGTAAACACAAAGCTACACTAGACAGATAGAAAAATAGAGAGACAGAATGAACAAATAAAAATGCAGTAAATACTTAGGAAAGGTGTGTATTTTCTTTTTCATTGACAGACAATGATCATTACCATTCCAAAGGAGGGAAACATCAGTCAGTGAGTAAAGGGTAAACCAATTCAAAATAAAAGTAAAGTGATTATCTTAGGGCATTATAACTAACATCACTAGTATAAATGCATCTAATATGAATGACATATTCAACATGATAATAATGTTTGGGTGTCACTTCAAACAGCTGTACAGACAGAAAGGATCTTGTGCTCTCAGACTAAGGTAGACTGAATAAGGCATATAGAATATGAGAATTTAAGTACCACTCTGTTTCAGAGGAACTGCAGTACATACCCCTGAGCTCCTGGAGATCCATATTTATTTGTTTATTTCTCTGCATTTTATTCCCTACCAAAGGAGATGTAAATATTAGACTCCTCTATAAGAAAATGAAGGCCTCCACATGCATGAGCGGTCATTAGGTTGAAGTTGGGGTACTGCGAATGAGTGCTTGTGTACGTAAAGATTGCTTGATACTTAAGGTTATTCTCTGGTTTGGGTATAAATGCGGTAGGGCAGTCCAACAAAGTACTAGTAGCGTATGCAGTAGCCAATGGCTATACATGAGTGGCACTACAGTTCTGAATTCATTCTTTACCTTTGCCTTGGAAATGGAGGTATGCTGATATTACAGTATGTGTTACCTCACACATTATAGCATTCTGCAGGAAGCACTCTAGCTACGTTCTGTACACTTTGGCTACAAGGGAAGTCTGAATGTAGTTTGAACAACTGAGAGTTGTATGGTAAGTGGCTCATTGTTGGTTAACTGGAGCGGATGGTAATTACATTAGAGATTACTTTGGGTGACAGTTATAGAAAAAAAAAATTTAACTGAATCTTCGTGCTCGGATCCGGCCCCTTTTAATCCATCCTAACACTGGTGACTCTTAGGGGAAGGTGGTGTATTACTTTCACTTAATAATGGCAGTAATTAAGAGTTAATGATTTCTTTATTTTACAAAGGCATATTAGCATTCTTCCGCCAATGCTCAAGATCGCTTAAAATGTGATGGTTGTGACTTCAAACATCTTGTACAGGCCAGAAGTAGTATAAGGAGTGTTGGCAGGAGTATTAAAAGGATTTTCCTTACTTTATACTATCAGCGCGATTTGGTTTGGTCAGTGTATTCCCCTCTACAGCAGAGGTTGGGGCTTTGTAAGTCTATAAGAGTAATATTTAAAATTGCACCTAGTTTTGAGCCACTGTCCCCTGTTAGTTATAGCTCGGGACACATTTCTTGCTTTAACAGATTGAAAGGTATTGTCGTATTGACACATGTTATCAACTTTAAGAAATCCACAGGATGGTTTAAAGGTAACAGTATAGGACTAAGTGTTTCAGTTCTGTTGGCCATTGACAGCAGTTAGAGGTTAACATGAAATGTGTGACAGAGTTTGAAGTGGAACTTTGGGGAACCTTGATTCTAGTGGCTGGTAGTAAAATTTACATTAGGTATGTGTTAGGGTTATTGGAAGCATAGCTTCAGTTATGGCTGCTTGGTCATAAATGTGTTTAGCGGTGGTGCATCCCTTCCAAGGTTGGCAGGATAGGTTGTCGTTGAGGATGTTCTTGAATGTGTCTAATCTATTTTAGATGATTTATATGTATTTTTCTTTTTTGCAGGTGGGGATTTTGGAACGTTGCTGCTATAATTTGGAATAGGTGGGTATAAGGTGGAGCCTTTTTCTTTACATTTTAGAGGATTTACTTTTGTCCTTATCTTTGTAGATGGTGGTGTGATGGTATAAAGCTCTACACAGTGAGTTTGCAGATGATGAAAGCAGTGGCGTGCAAGGTTACACATGGGGAGCATAAGTGGGCAACTCCTACTCGCTGAAGTAAGTGGATTTCAAAGTTGTTGAGTTTTGTTAGAGGATTTACATTGCTAGTCAGAGAAGGACAGGCATTTGAGTTTCTGATTTCAAGGTTAATTGGGTGTACATTCTGTTTTATTAACTGTTTCAGTATGTTAGATCAGTGTTGGAAAGTTGTCCCTGCTTGTTGGGTGTTGCATTCAATAGTAAAGGTAGAAACAGCCAGGGGCCATAGGTAAGAGTTTAGGTTCCTGCAGTGGGCATGATGAAGTTACAAGTAATTAATTTTGTTTACTGCTCAATAAGGTGCATCACTGTGGATGGGGTTCAGGTAGGTGGGGTGGAGTCACAGCAATCCTAGGATCAAAGGAAGCACCTGGGTTACTGGATCTGGGGTGATTACAAGCTAGACAAGTTCGACTCTTATCTCTTTGGGTAACACCTATCAATGTTGTTCAAGGGGATATGATTCATAACACTTAAAAAAAGGGGGGGACTGTCCCATAATTGGGTACAGAGTTTGGCTAACACTTGATGGGAGGGGGGCAGGGGTCCTTGTCAGTGCCTCCATGTTAAGTAATTCTTGGTATGTGTGCTCATAGAATTTATTTAGTTTCATTAGGGTGTGTTTCAGTGATGGTATGTCAAGGTGTGGGGTTTATGATGGGATTCTAAGGTGAGTTACAGATGATGGGTACACCGGATGATGTTTGGCCTAACCCTTCCCTTTATGGGAGGTAGTTGGTTGAACAATATGACAAGATGCTAAGGTGAGTTACAGATGATGGGTACACCGAATGAAGTTTGGCTTATCCCTTCCATTTATGGGAGGTAGTTGGTTGAACAATATGACAAGATTCTAAGGTGAGTTACAGATGATGGGTACACCGGATGATGTTTGGCCTAACCCTTCCATTTATGGGAGGTAGTTGGTTGAACAATTTTGGGTAGAAGGGAGGGGGAACAGCCTGCTCAGGCTGATTGGCAGAGAAGAGGGATAGGCTTGCCCGCTTCTGTTCCCCTTCTGATGACTGGATGTTCATTTCAAGGATTTGGGAAAAGGAAAATGAGCAGCTGGAGGAAGCTTGCTGAACAGATAAGCAAGCTGAGGGAAGGATGGTGATTATTTGGTGTAAGGTAATTCAATGAATGGTGTATGAAGTGAGATGGGACGCTGTTTCATAAGTAAAGTAAGTGAGCAGAGGTATGGACCCTGCTTACTGGGCAGGGTGAGTAGGTACGCTGCCCTGATTAACATTACAAGGATGTTTATGCTGTGTTTAGAACCAACTATATGATGGTTAGCTGTAATTAATAAACTGGTGAACAAAGCTATGTTATGGAAGTTTTAATGAAGGTTGTCAAATGTCATTCGGTGAGATTGAAGGGAACAGGACAAATAATACCTTTTAAGTGTAGTACAATAGTTACATTGAGTCCTTGGTTATGAATTGGTGCTAAGGTGAGGTGACTGTTTCTTCCCCCCACTGATTGGTAGCACTTAATTTGCAAAGAAAAGAGTACAAGGGGTTATACTCTCTCTTGGGTATGGGGGCTGCGGGCATAGAACCAGCAGTGCAGTTTGGTGAGCAGGGTAGGTCAGGTCAGCTCTTCACATCATCATTAAAACATTGTGGCTGCGTGTGTGCTTAGAATTTACAATTTTCCTTTTGTTTGCAGGTTGGGTACTGCAGACAGGGCATCAGTCGGTGACCTGAAGGAGAGGGGTTCAAATGGAGATGGAGGCTGTCACAGTGTGGATGTCCCATTGTTTAGGGTGGTGCACTGCAGGAAGTGGTTTTTAAAGGTCATGTATTCTGCTGTGTTGTTGTGCTGCTCTTGAGAGATCCTGTTGCAGTAGTGGGCACTATGAGGTCATAGGTAATCTTACTTTGTGTTCATAAAGGCATGTCAGTGTTGTTTCAGATAGGAGGTAGTGCGGGTGTGTGAGGAAAAGGTATGTTGGGGCAGGGTGAAGCTGGGTGAGAAGTGTTTATGGGTAGTGTACGGGGTACAACTGGTGGGGTAGAGTCAATCTCAGTGCATGTATGACTTCTAGAGGCAGGTTGAGTTTTAAGGGGAATGTAGGTATACAGGAATGTTGGGGGATGTTACAGGAACTTTGTGGTCAAGCAGAAGTGGGAAGCCTTAAGCAAGGTATGGTGTAGGCTTGTTGCTGGAGTTTAGGGTATCTTTAAGGTGGGTTTATGGTAGGGCATTGTTAGTTTGGTTAAACTGGTGTTGCTGGGATTTGGAGCTCCCTTTATAAGGATGGCTTATTGTAGGGCATCACCATAGTGCTTAAATTTGTATTGCAGTTGTCTCTGGGTGGGAGTTGGTAATAAAGATTGGGTATTGGTCCGCGTTGGGATCAAGGGAGGGTGATTCAGTCAGTCAGGGTGTTAGTGGAGAGTAGTATACTTTCACAGGTGAAAATGGTACGTGAACTTAATACTGGCTAGGGGTTTCATTGATGGTAGGGTTGGGGTAGGTTTAATAGGTTAAGGACTGTCTGATAGTGGCCATTAATGGGATTGCTTGTGTGGCAAGGGTTGATGTAGGTAATGGACTTTACTGGGTTACAGTTTAGGTGGTGTGTTTTCTTGTTTAATGGGTGTATTGAAGTTAGAGGGTTTTGTTGCTCAGCATATGCTATGATGACATTAAATGTTTTCTCATTACATTGAGTAGTTGGCACGTAGTTGAATTGCTATTAAAATTGATATTGGAAAAGATATTTCAATGATATTATGTCCATGGGGCAGTAAAACAGGGCTTCAGTTAGGCATGATAGTGGGCATTGTTCTTGAATTTATTTTGGTGTGGCTTTGAGTTCATGTTTGAGTGGTACAGTTGGCGAGTAATTGACTTGGAATTCTTGTGAAGCTTCAATGGGTTCTTAGGTGAGGTCAATTTAGTTATATATAGAGGTTAGGGAAGGTTATGGTCGGTCACTTTAGCACTGGAGTGAGATCAGTGTTTTAATTTCAGCATTTTAGGTAATTGGCTAATTTGATTAGTTATGTCATAGAGCCTTGGGAGGACACAGACCCAGTTTGATTAGAGAGGATAGAGTACACCAAATGATGTTGAACTTAATGCCTTGTCAAGGACAATTAGGTTGTTGGAACTTTGGTAAGAGGGAGGGGGAACAGTCTGGTGGGCAGAGAAGAGGGGCTGGTTTGCCCTCGTCTGTTCCCTCTCTGGTGTTGGATGTTTTGTTCAATGAGTTGGGAATGGAAAGTGGACAGTTGGACATTGGTCAATAAGTAAATTAAGTGAGTGGAGGTAAGGACACTGCTTATTGGGTAGATGGAACGCTGCTTCATAAGTAAATAAGCAAGCAGAGGTAAGGACGCTGCTTATTTGGTTGGATGGGAATTACATAAATGGTAAATGACATGAGTGGGACGCTGCTTTATAGGTAAAGTAAGTGACTGGAGCTAAGGATGCTGCTTATTTTGGCTGAATGGTAATTCAATATAGGGCAAATGAAGTGAGTGGGACGCTGCTTCATAAGTAAAGTAAGCGAGTGGAGGTATGGATGCTGGTTACTGTATTAGGATGAGTAAGGTCACACAGTCCTAATTAACATTACTGGGAGGTTATACTATGATTTATATCAACCATACCATGTAAGTTGTAATTAATAAATGTTGGTTAACAAAATTGTTTATGGAAATCTAATATAGGTCATCAAATGTCATTCAGTGTGATGTTTTTATTTAAGGGGACTGGAAAAAATGAGGTTTGGTAACAAACCAATTTATCCAGGGACATCTTCAGGTGGTGGTTAGGAGAAATAGTAATTGGAATTAAGAGGGCGGAGGATGAAAGGGTTGTATGGACATGGTTTACTGGGAGGAAATGAGGTAAGGGTAGGGAGGGGCTTAAGTGGTTTATGCAAGTGTAGCTGGGTTGGGAGTCACATTTTGGCATGACCTTGCTACCTACCCTCCCATCCATGTGGTGGACTAGTGGGGACTCTGATTATTTTAGCAGTTTGGGTAGGGCAGAGAAGAGGGGCAGGTTTGCCCACTTCTGTTCCCTCTCTGGTTTTGGATGTTTTGTTCAATGAGTTGTGAAAGGAAAGTCAGCAGTTGGATGCTGGTCAACAAGTAAATTAAGCGAGTAGAGGTAAGGATGCTGCTTATTGGGTGGATGGTAATACAATAAATGGTAAATGAAGTGAGTGGGACGCTGCTTCATAAGAAAAGTAAGCAAGTGGAGGTATGGATGCTGCTTACTGTATTAGGACCCTCTCCTAGTTAACATTACCTGGAGGTTATGCTATGATTTATATCAGTCATGCTGTGTAAGTTGTAATTAATAAATGTTGGTTAACAAAATTGTTTATGGAAATCTAGTAAAGGTCTTCAAACTTTATTCAGACTGATGTTTTTTTTTGAAGGGGACTGGGCCAATACTGTTTAGCTAAATTAATAACAGATAAGGTCTTAACACAAAAACAAAGGACAGTAAGGGAATGGAAGGGAAGAAATCAAATGCCATCATGGGGGTATTAAACAGGGAAAGCTATAAAACAATTAAGGCAAGAACTGTCACTTTTACAAGAGTTCAGAAGAGGGAACAGATAAAAAATACTTAGAAAGATAGCTGTAATAAAAGCAATATGCAATATCAGAACAGACCAGGATCTATCGCACACCATTACAAATAATAAACTAAAGGTATCACTTACATAGAGAATTGGTAAGCAAAGCAAAAGGAATAGAAGCACCACTTAAAATGAAGAAATAAACACATTTTGGAAAAATATCTTTGCAGACCCTGTGGAATATAACAAACATGCTGAATGAACAGAACTAGTAAAAGAATCAGTATGAAGTTCAAATGTACATGACATGGGAATAAGTAATAGCCAGAGAAACTGAAACAAAATTAAGAAAAGCTCTGAACTGGAAAACCCAAGGCCCAGATCTAGTAACAAACTTCTGGATAAAAGTATTAACATCTTTACTTGAAGATTTATCCTGGAGTAAGAACTATTTATATGCGCATCTCAAACAGACACCGACCTGGTTAGCAACAGGAAAAACAATATTCCACCTTAGAGTGAAGCTGCTTGCTATCCTAAAAACTCTAGACCAACAGCTTACCTCCCAGTGATGTATAAACTATTTACATGAATTGATGCTGACAGAGTTTATGGTCACTTAGAAGAAAACTCAGTCATGGAAATAGAACAAAAGGGTAAAAAAAGAAAGTCATGTTGAACATAGAATCATTTGCTGTTAAATAAAAACATAATGAAGAATTGTAAACAGAGGAAGAATCAAAGCATGGCATGGATAGACTACAAAAAAGCATCTGACAGCATCCCACATTCATGGATAACAAACTGCTTACAGATTTATAAGATACGTCCCACATTGATCAATTGCATTACAGTGACCATCAAACAGTGACAAACCACTCTGCAGCTAAGAAATGAAAAAGTGATAGTTATCATGCTGGGGATAAACATTCAAATCGGAGATATTCCAGGGTCACTCTTTGTCACCGCTGTTATTTTGTCTTGCCCTTAACCTGTTAGCTGTCTACTTAACATATTAAGCCATGGTTACACTGTGGTGCCCAGAAAATAACAAAGTGTAAAGACGTCATCTTTTTCTGGATGGTTTAAAACTGTATAGTTCATGAGATAAGAGATGAAAGCACACCTGCAATTGGTCAAAACCTTCTGAGGTGATATAAGAACATCATCTGGTCTTGACAAATGTGCAAAAGCAACATTTAAAGCAGGAAATCTGCAGCACCAGGCAAATATCAGTCTGGGACAGGAATGGGATATAAAGGAGGCTGAGCAGTAGGGACTGCACAAATATTTGAGAATTGATGAAGTATCGACAATAAGCTTTTCTGTGCATTTTTGTCTGTTTACAGTTAAAAGCATTCTCGAGTCTGCTCCTTGATCTGTTTAAAACTTTCATTTAGTGACTACAGCTCGGAACTCTAATAGTGTGCATTACTATAATTGCATTTTTTATTTAAATTACTAAATTGTAAACTGCTTTTTCATACTGAGACTTGTATTTTCTCTTTGTGGGTGTTCTTTCTATGCTTTTAAAGTGAGGTTTCTGTGTTCTGCTCAGGTGGCATAATCTTGATAGAGGCCTGTTGTCTAGGCTGGTAGTTTTGTTTGAGTTTCCTGTGTTTCTGGCAGCCATTTTCTGCTGATTGTATTCATTATTATTGAGAGTAACAAGGCCTCCTGACCTTCTGTAGTACGAGTGATTGGGTAATAGCAGGGGCTGAGTAGTAATCTGATCTTCCAACTCTTCCATTCTTACTGCTATATAAACCCTGTGTCTTATAAAGGTTCTGCTTGTATTGTCAGGCTCTAGATTGCATTGCATAAGTGGAAATTCCTTAAGATCCCAAGAGCTGGATAAGTTATTTCTTACACTTATTTCACTGAACTGCACTTCTGAAACGCTTATAATTGTGCTATACATTTGATCTACTACATTTTTGCACTGTTATAAAGCTTTTTTTATTGTTTCACTGCATTTATGTACTGTTTTATACTGTTTTAACATTACTTAACTGTAAACTGTTTTTTCATACTGAGAGTTGTATTTTCTGTTTGTGAGTGCTCTAGCCAAGCTTTTCTGTGCATCTTTGTCTATTTACAGTTAAAAGTATTCTTGAGTCTGCTCCTTGATCTGTTTAAAACTTTCATTGGTGGCTTTGCAGTTGCCCACCCATACTGTATATTTGACCTGGGACACTCCTCCCAGTCTAGTGTCATTAGTTCACTCAATCTAATAGAGAACATTTGTGAAGGCCAACCCACTCAGATTCTTAACGTTGAATTAACTTCTGTTCGAGCTTTTTCCATTTCCACTTTACTGGGAAAAAAAATTCTAAGCTTGCTTCCCCCCTTTCCTGTGGCCGGTCAAATATGGGATTTGCTGTGTCCAGGACTGTTTGTGAGCTTCTAAGCCCCCCCCCTCCACTTAACTGGGGTTAAACTATTCCTGGCACCATAAAGTCTGTTCTTCAAAATTTCCCTTGCAACTAGCCAGCTTTTTAGTTTTAGCACTCATCTGTTTCTTTGATCTCAGCACTTGTTCAGAACTCATTGTAAGCACTAAATAAGTTACAAATTACTACAGCACTCAACTTTCCTCACTTGTCTAGAGGAAAACAGTTTTTAGTACTTAATAAATAAGCACCTATTCAGGCATGTCTAAAGGTCAGCTCCTGGTGTTTTCTCCTGTCTACCTGATGAATCTGGGCATCTTTGGACAATACAGCAATTGCCTCATGTACACAGACAACCCTCTCCTCCTACCACCCAACACTACGACCTGTGAGAGATGCACTTATTTAGCCAAACTGGAAGCAAAGCTCTCTTCACCAAAGACTGGCCTAGACAGTCAAGAGGAGAAGGTAAACACTTGCACCGCACCACACTCATCACATAGTCCCTCAAAACCTACACCACCAAAACACACACAGAAGCATAAAACACACACCTACATTCGCGGAGGATCTCAGTACAAATCTGCATAAACAACAGAGACCTCCAAAGCAGAAATGCAAGCAACCTCCAACCACCAGCATAATCCAAATAACACATAGCCCACATTGTCAGTGTGCTACTCAACTACAGCCCATAAGGCATAACGTACCCAACTCTCTAGCCATAGGTGACTCTATAGTCAGGCACACTGATGTTCCACCCATGAGGCTAAACAAGGAAAAAGTTACTGTCAGCTGCCTGTCAGGTGCCAGGATCTGCCACATACCACATGCACTCAGGTCACTCCACAACAAGTACAAATATAAATCTGTCATTGTCCATGTTGGTGAGAATGACCTGAAACGTACCTCCCTGGACTACATGAAAAGAGACATGGAGGAGCTCTCCGAACTTGTAGCCCAGGCCTGTATGACCCTAGCCCTGAGTAGCATCCTGCCATCACCCAGAATTACACCACAGTATAAAGACAAAATGATTGACTTTAACAATTGGCTAAGCTTCTGGTGTCATTAAAAGGGAATCCAGTATCTGCCTGCCTGGGATGACATGATCGACAGACCATGCTGCTTTGCCAGAGATGACCTGCACCTGTCACCCTTGGGATTCCGGATACTGACAAAGGCTCTTGCCACCCTTATAGTACCATTTTTAGGCAAGGTTCAAATGACAAATTCACCACCGTAACAGGTACAATCAAGCAAAATCTGAGGGCAATGCTACTCAATGCTAGAAGTCTAAACCTCAAAATGCACTCACTCAAGGCACTCCTTAAAATGGAGAACATTGACATCTGTGCAGTGACCGAGACCTGGTTCAAAGCTCCAGAGAGCACCCCTGCATTACCAGGCTATAATTCATACCACACCTTTCGGCCACCAAACCCGGACCAAAACACTAAAGGTGGAGGCGTGTCCATATTCATTAAGGATATCCACACCTCCAAGCTAGTTGCTCAGCATAATGCATCCGAGATTATCCAAGTTTAGCTAACTCTGGGCAAAACTGCAATCCAATTTGTAGCTTGCTACAGACCCCCTACCATGCCCCAGGATTCCCACTCCTCTTTTCTTGATACACTGGAAAATATTAAGGTACAACCCAACACTCTAATAATGGGTGATTTCAACTACCCTACCATTAACTGGGAAAACTACTCACATACCAACTCTTTTTCTCAACGTTTTCTGGAAATCATCAATCTCAACGCCTTGGATCGACTTATCCACACCCCCACCAGGGGAAGCAATATCCTAGACCTGGTCATCACCAACATGGGTGACCGGTGTTCCACACCAGAGGTCAGCTCCTCATTGGTCAGATCCAACCACAAGCTAATCACCCTAGACATCCACATCCCGCTCCCACCCCCCATTAGGAAAACAACCATAAAAAAATTTCTCCAAAGCCAACTTCACGCTTCTTAAGACAGAAGTGGCAAACTTCACGACACCCATGCAGATGGACAATAGAGGTATGACTGCTGAATCCTATACAAATGCACTTTATAAGCACTTACACGAGTGCATGGATCGTGCTATCCCTAACAGAACCAAGATGCTATCCTCCAAAAAAAGGAAGCCAATTTGGTAGTCTTCTGCCATAAACAAACTCAACAACAGAAGAAAGAAACTGTTGCAAAAAAGAGTAAAATCCCACGATTGGAGGAACTCACTGGTCAGCCTCAGTAAGAAGCTGAGATCCCTCATAAAATCCTCCAAAGCTAGTTATGAAAACAAAATTGCCACTGATTCTAAAGACAACCACAAAGCATTCTATAGCTGTGTCAAAAATCTCAATGGCAACACACAGATCTGCTCTGAGTTACAGCACAATGACACTAAATATACAGAACCAAATGATACTGCAAACATCCTGGCAGATAGGTTCGGTGCTATAATTTTACCCCCCTCTAACCCCCTAAAGGGCCCATCTTTATACCGGAAGAATGCAAAGTTCCTGTAATCACGGCTGCACAGGTAAAAACCTCACTCTCCAAAGCCAAGCACACAGGATCCATGAGAACTGACAACATCCCAGGCTGCCTTCTGCATGAACTACAGAATGAACTAGCACCCCACCTTAGTACCATGTTCAAACATAGCCTCACCTCAGGCTTTGTGCCCATTGAATGGTGCACCGTGACAGTTATCCCACTCCACAAAGGGGGGGCCACAACAGACCCTGGGAACTACCGCCCCATTAGCCTGATGAGCCTTGTCTGCAAGGCCATGGAATGTATCATCATGGAACTCATAAACAAAGACATTGGAGATCTCCAAACCCTGGACCCCACACAGTTTGGGTTTGTAAAAGGCAGTTCATGTCTCCTAAACCTGATAGACTTCTTTGAAGTAGTCACCAAAGCCATAGATGAGGGTAAGGTGGTTCACACAGCCTATCTAGATCTCACCAAGGCGTTCAACACCATCTCCCACTCTGGAATTATAGAGAAACTCACTAAACTAGGTATAAATCCCTATGTCACAAGATGGGTTGCCAACTGGCTTACTGACAGAACCCACACCATGAAAGTAGCAGACTCCAAATCAGACTTCAGACCAGAGACAAGTGGAGTACCACAGGGTTCAGTCCTGGGTCCTCTCCTGTTTGGTATCTACTTCTCTGAAGTACAGGCTAACACAGAAGGTCTTTGGCTAACTAAATTTGCAGATGACTGCAAACTAGGAGCCATAATCGAAACTCCTAACGATGTGGACATCCTACAAAAGGGCCTCACTGAGACAGATGCCTAGTGTCAAAGACATGGTCTCAAGCTCAATGCCCAAAAGTGCATTGTCATCCCCTTTGGTAAATACTCTGTACCCATCAACTACCACATAGGCGGTAGTCTACTTAACACCGAATGTGTGATAAGAGACCTTGGGACACAGGTGGACAGTAGTCTCTCCTTTGATAATCACATCACCACAGTGGTCAGGAAATCCTTCTACATGGCACACCTCATCACAAAAGGTTTCTCATCCAGAAAAAAAGAGGTCATTGTTCCCCTCTACTCGTCACTCATTAGACCCATTATAGAGTACAATGCCCCTTTTGGTATGTACCTCACAAGACAAATACAACAACTGGAAAGGCCGCAAAAATACCTCACAAAGAGGATTACTGGCCTCAAACAGATGCCTTACGCAGACCGTCTCAAAAAACTCCAGCTTTACTCCATCGCATATCGCCTACTCAGGGGCAATCTCTGCCTAACATACAAAGCTATGTCAAACCCAGAGCTGTTGGACATGCTCCACTTAAAGAAATCCCACTCCCTCCAAGATACATGCTCTAGGGACCTAAACCTTGTCACCACAATAAAAAGAACATGCTGGAGGGATAGATTCCTGTCCCAGAGACTTCCCATACTCTGGAACAGACTACCTATCTATGTCAAACAGAGCTCTTCATTAACACTCTTCAAGAAAAATCTTGATGATTGGATGGGTAATAGGAAATTCACCCTGGGGATCACTTCTGTGGTTCTGCTTGACAGGGACACAGGAAAATAATTGTCTTGGGTGACAAAAGCCAGGGTACCTTTTTGGCTAAGCTTGTATAGGCCCTAGGGCCAATAGCCTAGTACGTACCTATGAACCTATGAACTATGGGTGGCCTAATGGTTAAGGTGTTTGCCTTAAAAACACAAGATGCAGGGTTTGAGTCTTACAAGTGATAATTGGCTAGGCTTAAAATGGCTCACAAGGGCAGTTAGCCTAGTACTAATCTATTCTATTCTATGAACAAATACAAGCAAAACTCAGTAAGAAGTATTTTAGAAGAACATAAAACTTAATACTCAAAATAGCCCTGACATCTTGGAGCAAAGTCCAAGATATTGTTAAATGTGCTCTTCTTGTTCTAACTTACAGTTTTGGGGTGACTGACTGGCAACAAAAGGCAATGGATCATTTGGACATAAAAACAAGAAAAATGCTTCACACTTATCAAATGATATATAAAAATCAGTGTATACCAGGATTTATATATTCTTTGTTCTGAAGGAGGCATGGGTCTCCTCAAAATTGATTACATGTGTAGATCTGCTATAGTAGGTCTGAATACATATCTGCTGACCACACTAGATCCATGCATAGTAAAAATTTTAAAATATGAGGAGAAAAAAGTCTAAGATGACTTCCCTGCTTAGTTGACTAGAAGATTATTGGTGTGAAGTGGGAATGGAAATCAAACCAGAAGTAAACAAAAATCAGGCAGGAACTGAATGCCAAAAAACAAAAGAAGTAATATAAATAGAAGAATCAGATGAGAAGGCAAAAAATGTAGAAAAGCCATAAATATCATTGTAAGTAAAGAGAACTTCTGGAACAACCTCATGTTGATCAAGACCCGATACAGGAATGGTTAAGGAGAGGTAAATTTAAACCAAAAAATGAAATGTTAATATTGGCGGACCAGGAAGGCGGACTGCATACACATTGGTTTTCAAAGTCCATTGAACATTTGATAGAAACAGAAAAATGCAGGCTCTAAAAAACAGGACCAGAAATAGTCGCACATCTTGTTGCTGGGTGTGATACACTAATGACAGAAGGCCCATATACTGAAAGGCATAATAATGTAGCAAACATTATAATACTGAAGTAACAAAGAAGCAGTGGAAACAAGAACCAGAGAGCGTTATAAAGAATAATGAAGTTTATATCATGTGGGATTTCCCATTACCAATGGTTCAAAAATAGATGTGAGAAAAACAGATGTTGCAGTCCATGAAAAGAAGACAATAGTAGCACTCATCATTGAAATTGCTACACCCAGTGATTAATGTGCCTTATGTACAGAGAGACACAAAGTAATAAAACTCCAGGATTGGCAGACAGAAACAAGGGCAATGTAAAAGAATGACACCCAGACAGTTCCAATAGCAGTAGGAACAACGGGTTTCATACAAAAAGAATCAACAGTTGCATTTAGATATCCTACCAACGCACATCATTTCGCATGACTTAAAGAAGCAGCCCATTCTGGGCACATTCTGGGAATTGCAAAAATTATTTTTGCCAAACATCAAAGACTGAAACAATACTAATTTCATAAACTTTAATCATACTTTGACATAAGAATGGGATCCATTCCAGTCATGTTATTAGAAATCCATATTAGAATCATAAGATTTGCCCAGGAAATTTATAAAATATAATGAATATGTAAAAGATACAAATAAAGTTCCATAAAAGTCTTCTGCTTTCCTAATGTAAATACATGATATCCTCTTGTGTATGAGTGTAGTTTCATACTTCTTACTAAAAGTAATGTATTTCGGCTTTTCCTGGTTAGGAGTCACCACAGCGGAACTCCGGTCCGCTAATGATTGCAGCAGATTTTTACAGTGCTGAGTAGCCAGCCCGACGCCCATCCTTCAGAGAAGGCACACCCATTCATGCACGCACCTACCTGCATGTCTTTAAACGTCACTCGACCGTGGGGACGACATGCAGACTCCACACAGAAAGTGCTCCAGATGAGAATCGAGTTTCATACTTCTTACTAATAGTGTGAGGGTTTGAGTCTCACAAGGGATAATTAGCTAGGCTTAAAATGGCTTGCAAGGGCAGTTAGCTTAGTACTAACCTATGAACCTATGAAAACAAAAGCTTTTATTATTATGGACACTTTTTCAGTGTAATCTAATGCTATACTTGCAATATGATCTTCACTGTTGCATGATGACTTTTTACAACAATAGGGTGTCCTACAAGCACTTGAGTTCCAAGAGCTTGAAGACTAGACTCTTGAAACAGCAGACTCGAGCAGCTTGTAGCTTAGGTAGGCCATCATTTCTCTTGTACTTGAGTTCAGACAAGCAGCTGCTGCAGCTTACCTAAACATATTACCTGAGCTCAATTGAGGTGTAAGTGTGTAGTTATGGTGATGGTGTGTGAAACGTCTGGAGTTTATATTATGACAATGGTCAGGAGGGGAGGATTAGGGAACAGGAGGGAGGGTTAAGGTTTAGGGAGCAGGATGGGCTATATTTTAGGTTTAATTAGAGAGAATGTAGATTTAGGCTTTTGGATGTGAGACAGGACTCCCAGACTTAGGGAGATGGGAAGGGAGTCTTAGGGTTAGGGGGCTTGATGGGGATTTTAGGTTTAGGGAGAGGAAAGGGATTTTTAGGGTTAGGGAGCGAAAAAGGATTTGTTAGGGTTAGAGTTAAGGTTCTGGTAGGACAGGGTGTTGGGAACAGTAAGTATGTATGGGAGATAGAGTTAGTAGGAGTTAGAGTTCTTGTTTTTTTGAGCAAGTGACAATCAGCAGTGAGCATTTGAAGTACACCAAATATTATTGTACACTGGCTATTACAATTCTATTCCATGATCACCACTGAAAAGATGCTATTCTCAAGCTCAGTCAACCTATCCTGATCTACAGAAAAATAAATAAATAATCGAATAAGCAACCAAACAAATAATGCTCACAATGGGTATTATTAGTTTATTGTCTTTACTAACTTGCTCATTGTTGTGACTGTCCATTAATTCCTTTTTGTCATGATATGCAGCCGAGTAACATAAGCTAAGCTGAAGCAATACAATATGTTGCATAAGAAAGAAATAATGTATTGTTTCTAAAATATCATTCATAGTTTGCATCATATTTGAGAGTTTGTTGAGTAATTGACTCGTGCTCAAAAAAGGAATGGCTGACTATGCTGCACGGTGAACTCAGAAACTGTTCAGATGTTTGGGTTTAAATTAATTATGCCTCTTGTAATTGTTTCTTCATCCTTGTAAAAAATAATAATAATAAAAAATAGACAGATGGATAGACATAGATGCTGAGGTGCATTTGAAGCATGTGGCCTTTTTTGTCATCCTTCTGTGCAGTTGTGATTTGCTGTTGTCATTTCTTTTCAATTTCAGTTGTTAATGATGGACATCTGTTATAGATTTGTGTATTTATTTTCAGTTTTGTGTAATTTATGTACTTCATTATATTATTATGAAGCCTTATCACCTTGCATTCTTTAGGGATCCTAATATTTTGGGGGGAACTTCCCTGATATCCAGGCCAACTTTTCCCTAGTAGTACACTTCAGGTCTCCCCTGAAAAGAGGCTACTAGTCTAACAGGGCTAACCCATAAAAAAAATAATATATATATATATATATATATATATATATATATATATATATATATATATATATATATAATATGTGTTTTAGAAAAGCATAAATATTATTATCCACTAGTATAGTTCCTAATCTTTAAAAATCATTTGTCTCAATAGGCTAGATGTTTTCCTTTGAAGTGATGCTTCAGTAATTTATTTATCAAATACCAACAGACTACAAATTTTAAGTGATTACTCCATAGTTTGCTGCTCAAATAGCAAAGACCTGGTGGAGTGAATTCAGAGCTCTAAAGACATCATTTTTTAGATAAAGTAAGATGTTGTTAGACTGAAAGGACACCATTCTAGAAATGCTGCAAATGTGAAATGCATAATCTCACAGTGCATACGAAATGAGGTAATACTGCTTTTTTATATATCTGCTCTTGTGAGTGTTGAGAACATTATTATATATTGGGCAATTATCAAGTAAATAAATGTATTTTTGGCTTTGGGTTTCTTTTTTTCTCATGGTCAAAGAGAAGAGAGTTTTTACTTCCACTATGTAACTTAAACTAGATGTAAGACCAATAAAAGACCACCTGTTTTTAAAACTACACAGACTACAAGTAAGAACAATAAAATACTATTTTTAAAATTATATATAGTTGTATTTACTTAGTTGAAATAAATTATTCACAGCTAGTAGGCAGAAAATATGTTTAATATTCTGCAGTATGTTATACAATGAATAGATGATATTTTAAACAGATGTCAATGTACTAATAATACAATTATATGACTGAGCGCTTATAATATGGATGTATGTGTTACCATTTCCCTTAAAGTTATTGCTTCTTTTAAACAGTCTATGCAATAATAATGAAAAAAGTATGTCAGATCTAAGAGAGAAATTACACTTAAAAGAAAGGATTTTAATGCTTTCATTTCAGCAAAATTACATCACACTAATGCATCAATAACACAAGTCAAGATTAGATCCACAAACAACTTCAGTAGAAGCATATGCAAAAAAAAAAAAAAAAAAAAAAAAAAAAAACTGCTGCTGTAAGGAATGTATGGAAAATGCCGTTTTTTCTGTTATATATGTAGTAAAAATGTTATTTTATTTGCCAAATATTAGCAGTATTTTGGTCAAAAACAGTTGTATTTGTGTTTTCATGAACTTCCCAGCAATGTAAAGCATTACTAGGGGTTTCATGATATTGCAAACTTTGTATATCTTATTTTTCACAATATTTTGACAGATCAATACTAACCTGTAAAACTGTGCATGTTAGATAGCAAGTATCAGTAACAAAATCAAGTGTTATAAGATGGCAACATTTAGTCATCTGTATGTCTCAATTTTTTGCAATATCCATGCAGTTAAGAAAATACTAGTAATACTCCTAACTGCTCTAACAAAGATATATTTATATTTCGAAATAGCTTCAGATTACTAATTACAATTTATTATCACATTTTAGTAAGAGCACCCCCACCCCTGGCTTGGATATGTAACCCTCAAAATGTGATAAGATAATCTCTGTTTACATTATGAATGTAAATATGGAAAATGAGTAATGTTTTTTCTCTGTTTTTGCAAACTTCTTTTTACACCTACAAAGTCATGTCAATATGGAGATTTTTGTCTTGCTTGCTAATTCAAAACCTAATCCAATTCAGACATTAGTTTTGATATTACAGTATTGTTAACACTAAGAAAATGCACGAAAAAGAAGCACTTACTTTTCTGGATATGTTTAATACCCAATGAATTTAGTTCCTCAGCAAGACACTTTTTTACTCTTTGTTTGTATTAACAAAAATTTAGGAAATATAAGAAATATTTCAAAATTGTCATAACTTTCTGCTAACACTTTCCATTACCTAAATCCTGTGTATCCCACAGTGATGATTTCACTGTACACACAAAGCAAATCATGCCAGTTTCCAACTACCATCTTGCAAAGTAAAGCTGATAATTGCTATCCTTGCAGTAGTGTTGTTAGTATACAGATATTGCCAATAGTCATAAGTTCCAGAAAATAAACGTACAGCTTAACATGTCTGCATGTTTACTCTCTGTCTTTTATGTTGTTTTACTGTCGTCCTCTGTGCACATGGGTACATATTTATACTGTTCATGACGTAGAAGTATCAACATTAGAATATCACTAACGTTAATAATTTCTACATAAAGCAGTTATCTTTCTATATGTCTTAACCAACAGAACTTAATTTATTGTTATTCTTTTGTCTTTATACTGCCAGTATTGGCATAGACACCATAACGGGATACTATCCTTCTCTATATATCAAATATGGAAACTATTTCATACTATTATTAAGCATTTGCAAACTTTTCAATTACTCAAAACCTTTACTTCCCACACTGATGCTTTCACTGTGTAAATGTAATAAATCATTCCAGCTTCCATATCACCTTGCAATATTACGCTGAAGGTGCCAGACATGTGTTAGTGTTACTAATATGCAAATATTGCTAAAACTGGTAACTGGATGAATAAAGCTGCATAGTTTAGGATATGTACATACAATGTTTGCAGATGACATTGTGATCTGTAGTCGGAGTAGGAAACAGGTGGAGGAGACCCTGGAGAGATGGAGATATGCTCTAGAGAGGAGAGGAATGAAGGTCAGCAGGACTAAGACAGAATATATATGTGTGTGAATGAGAAGGAGGATAGAGGAATGGTGAGGATGCAAGGAGTAGAGGTGGCAAAGGTGGATGAGTTTAAATACTTGTGATCAATAGTTTAGAGTAATGGTGAGTGTGGAAGAGAGGTGAGGAAGAGAGTACAGGCAGGATGGAGTGGGTGGAGAAGAGTGTCAGGAGTGATTTGTGACAGACGAGTACCAGTAAGAGTGAAAGGGAAGGTCTACAAGAGGGTAATGAGACCAGCTATGTTATATGGGTTGGAGACAGTGGCACTGACAAAAAGGCAGGAGTTACAGCTGGATGTGGCAGAGTTAAAGATGCTACAATTTGCACTGGGTGTGACGAGGGTGGACAGGTTTAGGAATAAGTATATTACAGGGTCAGCCCAGGTTGGAAGGTTTGGAGACAAAGCCAGAGAGGCAAGATTACATTGGTTTGGATATGTGCTGAGGAGGGATGCTGAGTATATTGGGAAAAAGATGCTAAGGATGAAGCTGCCAGGTAACTGGAAAAGAGGAAGGCCTAAGATAAGGTTTATGAATGTGGTGAGAGAGGACATGCATGTGGTTGGTGTGATAGAGCAAGATGCAGAGGACAGGAAGAAATGGAAACAGATGATCCGCTGTGGCAACCCCTAACGGGAACAGCCAAAAGAAGATGATGATGATGAGTTTAAGTTTAGGATATGTACATGTCACCCACTATATATATATATATATATATATATATATATATATATATATATATATATATATATATATATATATATATATATATTTACATATATATCTGTGTGTGTGTGTATGTTCATATAAACATATAGCATTTCTCATGCATTTCAATGTACTGCTGCCGTACTGGTGATATTTAAATACCATAGCCCCAGTTGCATGGTACCAAGCTTACCTGATTGCTGATGCAGTTAGTGTAGTGGATTAATGCACTGTATTCTTAACAAATTTCTTCCTGTAGCTGCTGGTTTGATTCTCCAAGTGTTTATTTACCTACTGCACAGCAAGTCATTTAACGTTATAGTCTTCTAGGGTAATTAGGAATTTGGGCTAGGGTCCTCAATCTTCTTTTGAACTTTATGCCTAATATCTACCACTGAACTTATGTAAATGACATGCCTTCTTATCCCTACCCCAAAATTATAGCAAACTGTACATGTGTCTTATGTTTAATTATGAGGAAATAAAAAAAAAAAATCAAAGTAATATATTCCAACTTTTTCCAACCTCAGAGATATGAGCATGTGAAAAGTTAAATAAATACTGAACTCACTGCCCCCCTCCCACACTGCCCCAAACAAGATAGGGCTATCACAGGATGGACGGACGCACACACACACACACACACACACACACACACACACACACACACACAATTTTCATAACACAGGCTTATCTATAGATAAATCAAAGGAATTGTATATTACTAACAGTATGCCTTTGGTGTGTTTGAGAAAATCAGATCACCAGAATAAAACCGTTTCAGAAGAAAGATGACATACAGCCTCTATTCTGTATCAACAGCCAATAATTTAACTAATCAAGCAGCACTACTCACTGCAGCACTGTGTGAAGGCAGCACTCATCACTACAGCACCATGCAATGGCAGCAGTACTCACTACAGCACTGTGAGATGGCAGCACTAATCACTCCAGCACTGTGTGATGGCAGCAGTACTCACTGCAGCACTGTGAGATGGCAGCACTACTCACTGCAGCACTGCAAGATGGCTGCACTATTCACTGCAGCATTGTGCAATGGCAGTACTACTCACTGCAGCATTGTGCAATGGCAGCACTACTCACTGCAGCACTGTGAGATGGCAGCATTACTCACTGCAGAATTGTGAGATGGCTGCACTACTCACTGCAATATTGTGCAATGACAGCACTACTCATTGCAGCATTGTGCAATGGCAGTACTACTCACTCCAACACTGTGCAATGGCAGCACTACTCACTACAGCACTGTGAGATGGTTGCACTACTCACTGCAATATTGTGCAATGGCAGCAATACTTACTAAAGCACTGTGAGATGGCTGTACTACTCACTGAAGTTTTGTGCAACGGCAGCAATTCTCACTGCAGCATTGTGTCATGGCAGCACTACTCACTGCAGCACTGCATGATTGGTGCACTACTCATTGCAACACCATACAATGGCAGCACTACTCACTACAGCACTGTGAGATGGTTGCACTACTCACTGCAATATTATGCAATGGCAGCAATACTCACTGCAGCACTGTGAAATGGCTTCACTACTCACTCCAGCACTGTGCAATGGCAGCACTACTTACTAAAGCACTGTGAGATGGCTGCACTACTCACTGAAGTATTGTGCAATGGCAGCAATACTCACTGCAGCATTGTGTCATGGCAGCACTACTCACTGCAGCACTGCATGATTGGTGCACTACTCACTGCAACACCGTGCAATGGCAGCACTACTCACTGCATCACTGTGTGATGGCTGCACTACTCACTTCAGTATTGTGCAATGGCAGCATTACTTACTGCAGCACTGGGAGATGGCTGCAATGTTCACTGCAGCACTGGGAGATGGCTGCACTACTCACTGCAATAAGGTGCCAACAATTAGTTACTTTCACTTGCATCCTGTACAGAACAGCAAAGATAATCTCTTAATGAGTAAAAAGCTGATGTTTAACTGTGTTGGAAAATGAATATGTTATGTCAAACTTGTTAGTTAAATATGCTGCTCTGTGTTACTAGAAAGTAAACTAAACAAAATCAGTAACTCCATGCTGCACAGGTGCAAATGGAGTTTAAACTCCTAAAATAAGAGGAACAGCTATATTTTTAATAAAGGAAATGACAGTGTCAGAAGGTGATATGGGGTGACAGTTTAAAGGATAGTAGTTTGAGTTTTTAAAAATATTATTCAGATTATCTCATTGGCAACATATGATTCTAAACATTTCTTAAGGTCTGGAATTTATGTTTGTAAAAGTGTACTCTTTCACTGGAAATTCTCTCTGCACTAGAACAGCTGCAGGTTTATTAGCAGCATTACTTCTTTAGCTTCTTTGTCAAACTCCTTGCCAAAGTGACTCTAATCAGTGATGGTTTCTTTCAGTTATGGCCGCTGCTAACTCCATTTCCCCTCACTTAAACAATTGTGGTCACATTGTAGTAATTTGCATGGCTAGGATGATTAGATTCCTGCAAACATGGCATTCAGTGTTCCATTCTTTACAGTATGCTTGTTATCCAGGAAGATATGACCTGACCTCAATACTCTAAGGAATATTTCAGATATGATTAGATCCCACTGATATCCAGACACAGGTCCTTTAGGGAGTATATGCCATGTATCTGCAGTGAGACTATATAATAAATAAAAGGAAATAAGCAAGTGACATATGATAGAATGTTGTTGAAATTCCTTTTCTTTGTTTGTCATTAAGCTGTCTGCCTTTCTAGAACTACTGTATGTTCCAGAAACTTGGGATATTGTTTTCCGTTAAAGCTATCGGTCAGGAAAAAATCTATTGGTTATCCAACTACATTGCAGCCAATGGTCTGCTTTGGTCTCTAGGTACTTAAAAGATATGATGATGTTATCCTTGTATGAGATGTTTGTTTAGAATGACGCATTGTCAGTAGTGGATAAAATAATGTTAGACAGAGGGAAGACATGCAAAGAAAATGAGTTGTATCTTGAATGTAACTGTCAATTTCACTGACTAGTGGTGCTAGACTGTTGCTTTTACTAACTAGTGCTCTCAGAGGTTCTATTCACTTCTGGAGGTATCTTCTGCTATGGTACCTTTCCTTACATTATTCATCCTGAGTGTCTGGGCTTATAGCTGTTAACAGTTTATATAAGGCTCCTGAGCAAGGCTGCATGGGAATAAGGTCAGTTAAGTTGTCTGGGGTGTGATCTGTAGAGGAGTTCATAAGTCCCCTCAATTCTTTTGTAAATGGTTTAGCTGGATCACTGGATAATCTTATTAGTATAATGTTAGTAAGGTAACAAGCTTGGAAATGGGTGGGAAGGATGTTCTTAGTGGTCCACGACCAAAACTATACCATTGTTAGGTTGACATTTTTAAGCCTATTGTAAAATTCTTTTGCAAGTCTTCACTCTTCTTTGAAGCTTTCTATGATCTTTATCTGCTTCCTTCTGATAGTCTAGTAGTTTTGAATGAATAATTCAATATTTCAGTCTTAAAAGCATCTGTAGTTAGTGGAAGAGGTGAAGTTATGCCTGATGTGCCTTCTGGGTCACATAACCCTTAAGTAACCATTGATAAGTACTGAAGAGATACAAATAAACACTGGAAATGTAATTCATACTATTGTTCATAAGAAAAAATTTTTATACTGACAATGCTGATAGTGAAATTATAAAACAATGAATGACTTTCCTTGGTTGCTCTTTACATGTGAATTCAAATACTTTCAAGAAGCCTTTAAGTGAGAATCATGCTAAAACCTACTGCATAAAATTAAGGGTCTAGAATGTCAGTCTTTTGCAGTCATAATCTGTAAAGGTTTTACTGAAAACAGTTATATAGGTTATATGTGCAATCCAATTGTTAAATAATATGCATTGAATTGTGCTTGTGATCTTTAAAGATTATATATTATTTTGAGAATATATTAAAGGCCCAGCACTCTTTTCTTTGAGGATCCTGCAGATTGAGGTGGATTAGTCTCTATTTAAACTGTGGGTCCCTTCTTGGTATCAGGACAGACTTTGATCACCATAAAAGAGATGACCTTATGGGTTTTATGACCTACTGCCTCTAGTTATAAGGGACATTAAATGTTTCCTAGACAGAAAAACAAGGCAGTATTTGGAAGTATTGGACCTTTCTGGATTGCATCCTCTGAAAATTAGTGTCTTGATTACACCTCAAGCAGAGGGAGCAAGCATTCATGCAAAAATGCAGGTCTAAAAGCTACTATTGACCCAGCAATGGATAATTCAGACACAGCAGACCAAGGTGAGTGCTGCCACACCACCTCCTCCATAGCAGGACCTGTAGAGGGATGACATAATGGGAAATATTTACAAGGTCAGTGTAATGGTTAACATACACACATACAAGCACTTCATATACAGGCATTAATGTCCATCTAGCCTGCCAATATATCAAAACACTTGTTCCCATAATAAGTGCTTTGTACACTTTTCATTCCTGTGGAATCTTTTTTTTGTTTGTTTGTTTGTTTTTTAATTTATTTTGGGTCTCTAATACCATGTTGGGAATGGAACCCATTCCCAACTCAAAGTATGATGATTAAAGTTAATAAAATTAATATTGTTTCCATCCATGATGATAGCCAGAAATGGTCTTCACAGCACCTGCAATGTGCCCAGTAATGACCCCTTCTGCAATTTGTATGGAGTTACAAGTATCGGTAAAATATCTAAGTATGATTGTAAAATCTTTTTTATAAGACCCATTGCTCCTACTACTACTGGAACTACCTGGGAATCTTTCTTCCACATTGCCATCATTTCTGTCTGAAATCCTGGCATTTTATGACTTTGTGCCTCTCTGTATATAAGACACTGTAGTCACTGGGTGTAGCAATTTCAATGATCAATGCTACTTTTGTCTTTTTTTCATGGACTACTATATGTGCTTTTCTCGCATCTATTTTTTGAACTGTTGGTAATGGATGATCCCATGTGATATGAACTTCATCATTTCTTATGATATTTTGTAGATTATGTTTCCAGTGTTTTTCAGCTACTTCAGTATTACAATGTTTGCACCATCCCCAGTGCAACAGTCTTGCCACATTATTATTCATTTCGGTATACAGTCTTTCTACCATTAGTATATCACAACCAGCAGCAAGATGTGCGACTGTTGCCCATTCTGTTTTACAAAACCTATATTTGCCTGTTTCTCCAACATGTCCAATGCATTTTGAAAAACAATGTATACATAGTCAAATATCTTGGGCCACCAATATTAAACTTGGTTTAAATTAATCTCTCCTTAACAATTCCTAGATTGTATCCTAATCAACATGAGGTTGTTGTAAGATATTTCTATATGTGCAACTATATTTATCCATTTTCCACATTTCTTGCCTTCTCATCTGATCCTTCACCTTATACTCTTTCCTTAGTTTTTTGGCACATTCAGTTGCTCCTGATTTTTATCTTCTTCTGGTTTGATTTCCATTCTCACTTGATGCTGATATGCTTCTGCTAAACTAAGCAGGGAAGTCACTTAAAACGTGAGGATACTCAGCCTAAAACCTTCATTATGTTTGCTTCTTATGAGGTGAGCAGATATGTATATAGTCCAATGATTGCAGATCTATACATGTAATCAGTTTCAAGGAAGTACATACCACCTTTAGAATGGGGAATATATAGTCTTGGTATGCACTGATTTTTATAAATCATTTGATAAGCATGAAGCATCCTTCTTGTTTTCCTGTCCAACCTATCCAACACCTTTTGGAACCAGTCATTCACTTCAAAACTGTAAGTTAGGACAGAAATATCAAATTCATTTATAGCTTAGACTTTGTTCCTAGATGTCATTGCTGTTTCCAGTATTAATTTTAGTCTTTGTTCCTAGATGTCAAAGTTGGTTTCAGTATTAATTTTAGTCTTCTACAATATTCCTTACTAAGTTTTATTCACATGTGTCATGTTTTATTGTTGAACCTTCATCCATTCCCAAATATACACTTCTTCTTGCTGAAGTTCTTTTATATCACACTCTTGTTCCAAACTGATGTTTTCTTAGTGCTGCAGCTTTCCTTCTTCAAGTGTTGCTTTTACACATTTACCAAGACCAAATTACATTCTTATATCATCTGGAAAAGTTTTGAGCACTTGCAGTTGTGTTTTGAGTTCCTCATCTGATGAATTATACAGTTTTAAATTATCTACAAAAAGAAGATGGGAAGTCTTTACACTTTGTTGTTTTCTAGGAGCCAAATTATAGCCACAAATTAATCTAAGTAGACAGCTTAATGTGTTAAGGGCAAGACAGAACAACAGCGGTGATGGGGAGTCACCCTGGAATATTCCTCTTTGATTTTTTATCCCTGGAATAATAATTTCTCCTTTATCATGGCTTAATTGCAAAGTGTTTTGCCACTGTTTCATGGTCACTGTAATGTAACTGTTTAGTGTAGGGTATATCTTACACATTTTTAAGCACTATTTTATTCATGAAGGAGGGATGTTGTCAAATGCTTTTTTGTAGGCTATCCATGCCATACTTAGATTTTTCCCTTTTTTGCAGTTCTCCATTATGACTTTATTTAACAGCAAATTATCTTTTGTTCCATATGACTTTCTTTTCTTACCATTTTGTATTATTGCTATGATTGAGTTTTCTTCTAAATGACTATAAACTCTGTGTTTTTCAAATCCAAGTTTGCATGTTGTTGTATGGCAAGTCCTTGATCTATAGTTTTAGGATAGTTTACAGGTTCACTCTTAAGTAGGAGTATTGTTTTTCCTGTAGTTAACCAGGCTAGTGTCTGTTTGGGGTGTGCATATAAATAGTTCTTACTCATGGCTAAGTCTCCATGTAAAGATATTAATACTTTATCCAAAAGTTAAGTACTGTATATGGGCCTGTAGTTTTCCAATTAGGAGCTTTACTTAACTTTGTTTCAATCTCTCTGACCGTTACTTCATTCCATTTCAAATCCTGTACATTTGAACATCTTATTCTTTCGTTTACTTCTTCTATCTGTTTAGCATCTTTGTTACGTTCCACAGTATCTTTGTAGATATTTTTCCAAAATGTATCTATTTCTCTCTTTTTTTTTGGCGGTGTTTCAATTCCTTTTGCCTTTTTCTCAAATCTCCATAAATATTGTTGGATCATCAATAAATTGCTTATTTTGTACCTGTCCTTTAGATTTATCTGCATATCTTCTATGTTTTTCTGCCTGTGTTGATATTTTTAGTTTATCATTTGCAATAGTGCAAGATAGATTGTGGTCTGTTCTGATATTGAACATTACTTTTAACACACCTATCTTTCTGAGTATTTTCATTGAGCTGTTCCCTCTTGTATACTCTTCTAACAGCGACACTTCTTGTCTTGTTTTATAGTTTTCTTTATTCGATCTTCCATGATTTTATTTGATTTTTCCCGTTTCTTTCCATTACTACCCTGTGTTTTTTTTGGTAATACTTTATCTGTTTTTAATTTAGCTGTACAGTAATATATCCTATTTACTTCTATTATATCACATGAATCTGGATGGACAGTCCTAATTACTGTGTTCATTTGTTTGAATAGATTTCTAACTTTTTGGATTTTATTGACTTTCTGTAGTCTTCCTTTCACTGCCCTTAATGCCAATCCATTTCTATTAAATCAAGCAACTCTTCTCTTAGATCATTTTATTCTTAACTGAGGACAATTTCTTTATTCTCCATTTCCTGTGGACATCCTATAGAAAGTTCCAGAGCATTATCCTGTGCCTCATTCTCTTAAGTTTCATCCTGTGTCATCCATTGCTCTTTCATATGGATGTTCACTGGCCTATCACTCCACAACATTGTCTGTGTCACAGTTGCCACAGTTTCCTGTTCCTGCTCTTGTGTGCAACTTGCAACTTCAGCTGAACATTTATACTGGTTTCCTGTGAAAGGCTCCAAAGTATCTCCATTTGGCAGCTGATCAGATATTTCCCACTCCACTGGTTTCTCATTCATTTGGGGATCTATTGCTCTATCCTGCATTGATATTATCCAAGTTAGATTTTCTACACTAAATCCTTCACTTCGCAGGAAATCCATACCCTCAGTTTCTATTACTTTAACGTCTCCATTACTAATATTCCTTTCTACTTTCCCTCCGTTTCCTTATTTTTTGTATTGTAAAATTTTCCATATCTGGATGCCTTTGCCAATATTTCTCTTCAAATATCTTTGGTGCTGATCTTTTTGTATTGATTAGTTTTGCTTTCTCCTTTGAATAAATATTATAGCATATTAAATCTCTTTTTCTTTCCCATGTCCATATTTCTTCTTCAGATGTCTCCTGCTCCTCCTGTTTCCCCTTACACTGGGGAATCATTTTATCATGCTGTGATATAACCTGTGTTAGACTTTCTGCACTAAATCCTTCAATTCACATGCATTCCATCACTTCATCTTCTATTTTTTTTTATTTCTGCTTTACTAATCTTCTGTTCTACATTCCCTCATAGTGATCTTATTTTTTTATTGTGAATTTTTCCATATATGAATGCATTTGCCTATATTTCTCTTTGATTATCTTTGGGGCTTGTTTTTTTTTTTTTTTTTGCTTAATTAATTTACCTTTCTCCTTTGCATAAATATTGCACCATATTATATCTCTTTCTTTCTCATGTTCATATTTCTTTTTTATACCTTTCAAAACTCTCTAGATTTTGTTCTTTATATTTTTACACTTCCCTAGTCGCTTCTTTTTCCAAATGGCTCAAGGTTTCTTGGTCTATATTTTTTTCATAAATCTGTTGTATTAATGAACACACATTTTTATTTGAAACTTCTGACAGTTTTTCTTGCGGAAGTATTTTTCTTTCCTCTAATTTCTCTCTTACTTTTTTTCTATAACTTCTGTCTGGAAATTCTGGTTTCTTGCAATACTAGTAACAATACATACTTTATTTCTTATCCTCAATAGTCCACTGTATCGTCTTTATGGCTCTTTTTTGGCCTTTCAGTTTTTGTGAACTGCTACTTCCCTCTGCAATAGGGGGACCATCCTCCCCCTGGGCCTGGCCTAGCCCCATTGTAGAAATGTTTCTGTGTCTTTATGATTCTGCACTGTCATTTCTTTCCAGTCCTGACACCAGTACACCTAACAAGATTTTGATTTTATTCTGGGTAATATGCACCCAGCTGCCTTTTTTTTTTTAACCTACTTCTGTCCATAATATATGATGTATAAAATACAATCTACATATCAGTGTTGTCTTGGTGAGATATTGTGAAAAAAGGGTCCACCTCCTGACAGTACTCACCAAAACTTGAAGGTGAATTCAATTCCAGCAATAATACTCTCCTTTGCTTGCTGACTTATCTCTCTATTCAGACCCCTTCTACATAGGTTGTCTGATGATTCTATAATACTTTTTGATAACCCAAACATTCCCAGAGATAGTTGTCTCTAAATTCCCTACATATCTGAAAAAGATCTCCTCTTAGATATCTATAAGAGACACTGTACAGGTACAGATATTTTAGTCTTTCATGATGACTTAAATTTTCACACCCATGAATGCCCTTTATATATTCCGCTGTACTCTTTCCAGCTTACACATGCTTGTTTTCCTATAAGGTTTCCATATTGTTATGCCTTACTCAAGTTTGAGTTTAATATAACTAACAAACAATGACTTAATCATTTCTGATTTCCTAGACTTTATAAATATTTTAATACATCCTATAGTTCTATGGCTATCATTAACCAATTGGTTGATATGATTAGAAAAAACTCAAAACTGGATCTACCCATATACTCAGGTTCTTAAATGAATCTACAGTTTCAGTCACTGTGTGCTATATTATATATTCACCTTTCAGTTTATGTTTCCCAAATATCATATGCTTAGTTTTTGATGTATTTCCCAGCATATTATTCTCCTGTGCCCAAATAGTCAATTTAGTCAAGTTATTTTGCAGACATGCCTTCTCTGTAACACATGTAATCAGTTTACCCAATTTCAGGTCTTCTGCATATAGAATGTAGAACACCTCAGATGAAAAAGTCAGGTCTGAAACATATAATCTAAACAAGTAAAGGCATAGGACAGAGCTCTATGGGACACCCTGACTGCAACAAAGAATTTCAGCTGTCCAGTTGCTGTATGATAGGTTCCCTGTCCTATTTGTAAGCCATGCAGCTATCCATCTTATCAAAAGTACATTGATACCTAGTCGTTCTGATTTACTGATCAGTGTTTTGTGTATGACCCTGTTAAATGCTGGTTAAATCTATATAAATTACATCACAGCTCAATTTTTCATTCATAGCTGTTTTTACCTTACAGAGAGGAGGTACATGCTTTGCTTCTCACTAAGGAAATGTTTAAGCTTAAAATGGTCCAGAAGGGCAGCTAACCTAGTACTTACTTATGAATGTATGAACTACAGATACATTAAAGCAATGCAGTCACAGCTGTAGAATGAACTGTCATGGATAACATAAACACTACATTGCCAGAAGAGTCACTTCAACTTTCCATGACATTTAGCCATGGTCATCCCCTATGTTCTACAAAGCAAAATGGGCCCCTATTTAGATGTGTAAAACAGTTAACATAACAGAAAACAATTAGTACTAGAATCACCTTGGAAAAAAAAAACTTAAAATACGTACATTACATCTCTGTCTGTCTCTCATTATCCACTGCCTCCCACCCTCATGTGCAAGGTTAAGCTCCCTTGTGCCAGTTTGGAATACATCATGTTAGCTGTTTCTGACATAGTACAGTATAGTAAACTCCAACAGACCTGAACAGAAAAAGTGAGCAAGGCTCATCTACATATCTCAGTCTTCCAGGCAGCTCTAGTCAGCAACCGCAGGAACCTGCATGGCAATGTATGCATGCCGAGCATGCTTAGTTGTAGTATTATGCATGCTGAGGGGGATATCAAGGCATATGTGTACAGGGAAAAAGATTTCATGTGTCTTCCTGCTTCAGTAAGTTTCAGTGATGGAGGATTTGGTACTACAGGATAACACATGGCTGATCTCAGCAAGGCTTCTATGCTTGATAATGTTGGCAACAAGGAAGTAGTGTAGTCCAATGACAAAGTGGTACTGTCTGCAACACTAATGAGGGACTGTAAAACCAACAAAGCATAACCTTGGTACTGGTGTATTAAAGTACAAACTAACACTGTGGTCCAGCAGTAATGGTTAAAAAACAAACAAAAAAAAACTGAATTTATCGATAAAGAGTTTAATATAATGTTTTCATCTTAAATCATATTACAGACTTCGACGGGATGAATTACTGTTAAAAAAGCAAGATTTAAGGCCAAGTGTTCACCAGTGGCCATCATGACAGAAGCACTTGGAGAGAGACGTGGCTACGTGCACAGATTCATCAGGAGCTTCTTCCTTAGTGCCCCTCACAGTTACAAGTATAACCCCCTGCATATACAGAGTCTGAACTCTGCAACCCCTTTGATATGTAGGTACCCACCATGGGGGATAGAAATAGGTAGGAAAGTTGTGGCTCTGCCATGTCTCCAGGATCATCCATTTTATAGCTGTAATTCCTGGCATTAACCAGCAGATGTTCACACAGGTAATCCATGCACAAGCAAAGGCTGCCCACAGCATAGCACAGATAGTTAGCTTATTACTTGCATTCTGTGATGATCATGCAACAAGTATAAGCTGAGTGGGAATACAGGGACAGGATCAGGATGCCCTAATAATATCAATGGTGGCATATGTCATCTTAGTCAGTACGTCCATGACACACATTGTGACTACCAGCAATAACTTCCTTGCACATTGGAACATTATGATATGGAATAGTCAGACACAGTCTTGCAAAATACAGACTGCTGAAACCATTTGAGATACAGACTCACCATAACTTGTGGGCATGAGTCTGCCATTTCCAGTCACTGACATGGCCATAGCTATGGCCGATAACACTGTACTGGCTCAGCACCTGTCATACTTCATCAGACTGCTTGTGCATCACCACTTAGCTCTTCCCCTTCACTGTCACCTGGGTGCATACATGTTAACACACCTGGTCGGAGTCAGTGACCACTTCATTGGCAATGGCACTTACCAGGATCAGCACATTGTATGCCAGATCAAGATAATTACTCCCTGTCCCTTAGTTCTTCCCCTTGATTTCCACAGACTCCATCAAGCCCTAATATAGCCAACTAAATCAGTGGACTAAGTCAATAGTCCCATTGTAACAATTTCTCTCCACTACTGGAGGATGGGATCCCCAATTCCCTAAAATCTCTGATAGTAAGTATCTACCATTTTTACCACCAATGACCCTATCCCATCTCATAATGCTGCAACTAGCCACCACTACATCCCTCAGATTACTTCCATGACCCTACACTGTATCATAGTGCTGCAGCCACCTGTGACTGTCTTTCCCAACCACCTGTGCTAGTGATGGTCACTATCTCCTACTGTCCCCTTACCCATATAGGCATAGCTATGTCTGATGCGTATAGTGTGGTCAATTTATGCACTGCCCTACCTAGCTTAGATGTAATAATTTAAGCATCATTTTATTCTGTTTTGTCTGTGTCATGGCCAGTAGTTGTGCACTACACAATACCTGTTTGCCAATGCTACAGTGAATTCTGCCTGCCTATTTCTTAGTTACTACCGCTGATGTGTCTTCCAACATGATATTCCACTTCTGGCACAGCTGGTATGGAAAATCCTACCAGTATTTTAACCTGTTGATCAAACGTTTTGCACAATTCCATGTTGTACAACACGCACAAAGAAAGAATATTATGGCAGATTTTAACACTGTGTTGCAGTTCCTCTTCTGATACGTCTAGACTACAGAAGCATGTCTTAAAAAGGTCAAACACCACTCTACAAATAACATTTTTTAGCAAATGGTGCAAGGTATGGGGGGTTCCGATGGGGTCATCAGCCATAGCTCTAGGTCATATCAGGGCATCATCTGCAACAGACAAAAAACAAAATATTAAATACTTAATGCTCATTGCTTGCATGATATCTGTGCTTGAGTATTGACTTGCCTGTATGAGCACCTACTAACTAGATGAACCTGGGAAACATTTGATTCAGGCTGGACATGTGCCAGATGTGAGAATCATAAGAACTGTCTTAAGTGTTGCACATACATGTTATAAAAAAATACTGTCCATATTGTAGACCACCTGGCAGTTCGGGAAATGAAATTCTACTTGTTGATGTATCATAGTCTCACTGGACATTGTGGGGTGTTGATGTCAGTGGGTGCACAATGATCGGCTCCCTGAACAGTTTGGACAGTTGAGGCATGCTCACACACACACACACACACACACACACACACACACACACACACACACACACACACACACACACACACAGCGAAGAATCAAAAAATATGAAACCAAGTCTAATGAGATTATTAGTTTGTATTCCTAAATGTATAAATGCATTGTTGCAATCATCAGGCCTACCTCTAGCACAGTTATTTAAAGTCTATATATCCTAACTTAGTTTTTGTCACCAAGTTCTTGATGAAAGGCAGTGTAAACAAATGGCATGCTTATATAATTTTCCAATTTTGCTGAAAAAGTATTGCTGAACAAACTAGGCCGCAGTCCCACATATTTTTGCAAACTGTCCTTGATATATATACTAAATAAATATCTATCAATAAAGATTTATAGTCTAAGCACTGGTACAGCAATACTATGAAAGTAAATAACACCTATCTATCTATTGAAAAGGTTTTTTTTTTTTTTTTTTTTTTTTTTTTTTACAGTGCGTCACTTTATCTATATTTCATGTCTTTTCAAAAAAAAGTAAGGTAGATGATTAAGAAACTATTGCATTAATGCAGAAATTGATTGATCACATCTTCCTTCCTATTTGCCAGCAGTGTATTCAGGACTGTTACCTTCATATATTTTCATTTTTATCAATATTCACTGCAAACATGGAATTATTTCAAGTAATATTCAAAATTAATTTATTCAACAATCTAATAACAGTCATGAAATAATTAGCTTCTAGAAGCTCTAAAAGCTCTAACTCTGTTAGGAGTCTTATCTTTATTACTTGTATGTACTTGTGTCAGGCATCTCATATTTTAGTTGCTGAATTAATCAGCAAATCAGAGACTTCATATATTCCAAATGGGATACAACTCACCACCTTCTGAAATATTTATTAACTGTTTTACCTTGTACTCATGTCAGTGCAGCATTTAAAAGAAGCCAATGGATGCAAGTTAATTTCTTGTCAACACTAGTTTGTTAATAATCTTTTTCTGCAATTTAACTTTAATTGCATTTCTATTTATTATGACAACTACAATTAAGGAACACTAAGGTTTTCTTGGTAGAATCACAGTTTAAGTTAGTGAATGCTGTTTACCTGAATTTTCATAATTCAGATAAAACTAGAAAAGGAATTTCTGATCAGTTAATTCAGCATCAGCAATCATTTATTTTCCAGATACTGCACAAAAATGCAAATTACTAATATTCTGATATCCTAAGACTTCACCTATAGGATATAATTTTTTTTTTTTTTTGGAAATGTGGTTTGACTTTTATCAAATGCTTTGCCGTAAATCATTAGTGGAAGATGAAGTGAGTCTTGTTCATAGTTTACTTGCATCAACCAATGGATTTTTAAAATGTAAATACCGATATCCTGTAATAGTATATAAAGTGTTATCAAGGAACACAAAGTTTCAACTCATGAAGTACTTTTTCTTTTCTTTCCTATGATACTCTTCCTCTTGAGCAATTTTCAGCTTTTAGGTTTTCTGTTTTTCGTCACATCTCTTCCAGCTTTGCCTTACATCGTGTCATTCCAACTTGAGAGAATCTCATCTCTCTTCCTTTTATATGTACTGCTCTCTTCTATCCTTGTATCAATGTTAATATGTTCACTGCAAGTAAAATCCAAGTAAAAATGTTAACATCAGCACTAATCAGACCCCAAGCCAGGTCTTCTATTGCTGGTCTATTTTTCAAGCATTTCAGAAAACTAAAGACAGTGGACAGGTCTCTCCATTTGGGAGTATAGACATGCAGATACTTGGCTTGGGATGATAAGCAAAGGGACACTGGGTGTTAATGGAAATCAAGTGGATAGAAGGAACAAAGTCAGGACTTGTCCGACCTCTACCACTGGCAGATGCAACTGTACATCATGCAAGTTTGCATGTATGTTCATTTTGCAGAAGATCATGTAGTGGATTTATGTGTTGGTGAAAAGAGCCCAGATTATGACATCTGGGGTCCTAGGTTCTCCAGAAAACTATCAGGGTAGGACAACTGGGGGAGTTCAGTGTCAAGGGGTGGGGCAGCTTCAGAGCAGTAAGGGCCAGCTGACTCTTCAAGAAGAAGACAGGAGACGAGCCATTGAATTCTCCTATGAGAATTGAAAGTTGACTGTTGGGCTTCAGCTCTATCCCAGTGAAGAGCTACCTCAAGAGATTTTAAGTGGTTTTACAAGGCGTTTTTATTGGGTCAATGGTGTAAGGGTCTGAGCGTGTTTGTAATAACCTGCAATCAGTTAAGGGTAAGGTTAAGGAGGTGAGGAGTGGTTTGGTATCAGATCCTCTGGATTCCCTTCCTCCCTTCTAGTGTTTAGGATTTCCTGTTTGGGTTTAGTTCTTAAGAGTAAGCCAGGTAAATACCATATTATTCATCAACTGTAATATCCTGATGGTTCACCAATAAATGATCACAGAGATAGATATGATGTTAGGGTAATGTGTGCATCATTGGAGGAAATGATGAAGACAATTCATAATTATGTTACCCCATGGCTGGTGAAGATAGATAATCAATATGCTTTTTGTTTACTACCAGTAATCACAATGACTGGCCTATGTTAGGCACGAGTTTTAGGGAGAAGTTTTATTTTGATAAGGCCATGCCCATTCATTGCATGGTAGTGTGTGCAACTTTTAAGAAGTTCAGCTCAGTACTGCAGTGGATATATGATTGGTATATTTCTGGTAAAAAGGCGAGACACATAGTAATGATGGGCATCTGAGATCCAACCTTCAGATCCATCTAGTAAGGCAAGCTAGCATAAAACTGTCACCCTTTCAATGTTTTATCTCTATGAGACATATTTATAGTTCGCCCCTGATTTTTGGACCCCCCCCTCATTAATTTGGCCTTGCACAGTCTTCTTGTACTAAGACATTGAGAGGTATGGTGAGAGGTAAGGTTCTACACTTTAAAGGCAGACATTTGAGAGCTATGATCAGGCACTCTGACAAAGTGGAAAGGGGAACTGCATACAGATGGCAGTTATGGGAGCATTGGGGTACAGGGGTCATTGTAATAGTTACTAATGGCTCTGTTTTTCTTACATATTGACAGAAGTTCAAACACTGAAGGAGCACTGATCCAACATTGTCACAACTGAACATTTTTCCCAAGAGGTGGCAGGGCTCTCCTTACTGTCAGCTAAAAACATTAGCATAGCCTTCACCAAGCAGTAGAAGGAAGTCAAAGTCCCAGGAAGAGCAGCCCGTTGAGGGTATGGTAAAACGAGATCCGATGAAGAGCAGCCAGCTGAGGATACGGTAAAAGGAGATCCGATGAAGAATTGAAGGAAGGAGCCAGGGGCCAGCACAGTCATGACAGCAGAGCCCCAGCTATTTAAAATTCACCCTTTAACTTTTGAAATGTCATGTGAGTCAAGTCATATTCCAACAGCTGATAAGAATTTGTTGGGATTTTTGCAGGATTTGAGCAAGAAAGGCAGAATCAGGCTTCAGGAGTTGCTATGATCATAGGAGTAGAATCAGGATCATTGAAGTCAGACAGTGAAAGAGGAAACTGAATAAGGCTCCAAGAACTTACCAACCTTTGGAGGGCTTGGACTTGCACCACTGGCTGGGAGATTTAGTCCCAGATAGTTGGTGGTGTTGGGGAAGGAAAGTCTATCTTAGGGTTTGCAAATCACATAAGCTTTTCTGGCAGGTAAAATGGGAATTTTGTGTAATGCTGCACATCACCTGTCATTTAAAAGAAAAGATTTGTAGATGGACTTTGTGGATCTGCTTGATCTCATACATACAGATGAAAGACTGAGAATTAAAAAGGCTGATGCCTAGCGTAGGGGGGGTGAATGATTTGAAAGCAACCTTGGTGGCTTTGGGAAAGAAGAGCCCAGTTGGGTTTAGGGTTAGAACTTTGGATAATTGGGTTTTGGGCTTTGTGTCTATCTACTTCTTCTTTCGGCTGCTCCCATTAGGGGTCACCACAGAGGATCATCTCTTCCTGTCCTCTACATCTTGCTCTGTCACACCAACCACCTGCATGTCCTCTCTCAACACATCCATAAACCTTATCTTGGGCCTTCCTCTTTTCCTGTTACCTGGCAGCTTCATCCTTAGCATCTTTTTCCCAATATACTCTGCATCCCTCCTCAGCACATGTCCAAACCAATATAATCTTGCCTCTCTGGCTTTGTTTCCAAACCTTCCAACCTGGGCTGACCCTCTTATATACTTATTCCTAATCCTGTCCACCCTCATCACACCCAGTGCAAATCTTAACATCTTTAACTCTGCCACGTCCAGCTTTGACTCCTGCCTTTTTGTCAATGCCACTGTCTCCAACCCATGTAACATAGCTGGTCTCACTACCCTCTTGTAGACCTTCTCTTTCACTCTTACTGGTACTCGTCTGTCACAAATCACTCCTGACACTCTTCTCCACCCACTCCATTCTGCCTGTACTCTTCTTCACCTCTCTTTCGCATTCACCATTACTCTGAACTGTTGATCCCAAGTATTTAAACTCATCCATCTTCGCCACCTCTACTCCCTGCATCCTCACCATTCCTATATCCTCCCTCTCATTCACACACATATATTTTGTCTTAGTCCTTCTGACCTTCATTCCTCTTCTCTCTATAGCATATCACCACCTCTCCAGAGTCTCCTCCACCTGTTCCCTACTCTCACTATAGATCACAATGTCATCTACAAACATCATAGTCCACGGGGACTCCTGTCTGATCTCGTCTGTCAACCTGCCCATCACCATTGCAAATAAGAAAGGGCTCAGAGCTGATCCTTGATGTAATCCCACCTCCACCTTAAACGCATCTGTCACTCCCATTGCAGACCTCACTGCTGTCACACTACCCTCGTACATATCCTGTACCACTCTTACATACTTCTCTGACACTCCCGAATTCCTCATACAATACCAAAACTCCTCTCTAGGCACCCTGTCATATGCTTTCTCTAAGTCCACAAAGACACAATGCAACTCCTTCTGACCTCTGTAAATCTCCATCAACACTCTCAGATGATTGTGGATATTTTAGGATGGGCTGCTTCTCAAGGGTTACCTTCAATGGCATATTTCTTAATGATCAGTGAAGTGCAACAGTTTAGGGGCAGAAATACTTGGTTTTGGTATGATCAGCATTTCTGGAAGTTGAAAATGGTGAACAAATCTCTGTCATGGGAGAACACACATGCTGATACCTGGCTCAGCATGATGTTGAACAGGGCTACATCACGCCAATATTCTATGGCAAAAGACAATCATAGCGGTAGAGCATGCTGGACCATTAATCTGGGGAGATATGCACGGGCTGCTTGCAAATTTGTTCATTTGTGCACTCAATGAGGACACCTGCATGGAGCATTGGGATGCTGGAGCAGGAAGGGGGTCTGGTGTATGGGTGTCACATATACCTCTCAACTATATAGATTTTTGCAGAATGTCCAGATTTTTGACTCATATTTTTGGTCTGTGCCTCATAAAAATTGTGTTTTTTTTTTGACAACTCACTGTGAGGATTAAAGTCACTAAATAATGAAATAGATTTGAGTTTCAGACTTTATATTCTTTTAGAAAGTTGCTAGAATAACAGGATTTGTGTTAGCATGTATTTTCTAGTTTATAACAGCAATATTTTAAATATGTTCCTACTTCTGGGCCTTATACCCCCCATTATGTCAGGCTTTGTCCGAATTTCTTGAGGTAAAAAGTTGAGAGGTATGGTGTCATCTGTTCTGATGGATAATGTTAGGCTAACTTTGGGGATTTAAGAGGGATAAGAAGAGGTACCTTTTGAGAGGAAAGGGGTTATTTTTACCTTTTGAAGTGGAGCAAAGAGACCCGCATCCCATTCTCCCTTTAAAGTAGGAGAGTTGGGCCACTCCTGAAGTAGTATCCAAATAAGGCAGTGGGTCAGGAGTAGATGCAAGGGCTTTATTTAGATTTTTCCATTAGGTCATGGGTGAGGAGCAGTGAAGTTTCTTAAGGGGAGACAGAAGTTAGCATAGATGTTTCTCAACAAAGAGCTACAGACAGATAAGGTCTTAGGCCTATTTAAACCTGTCCCACAGCTGATGGTTTGGAAGGACAGGTATATTTCACAGAGGATACTACTACTATGGAACAGACTCCCTATCCACATAAAACACCCCTCTCCATTTTCAAGTTCAACTTAGATCTATGGATCTGAAACAGAACATTTACACCAGGACTGCCCCCTGTACTACTAATGGAGAGATCCAGCTCCTAAATGCTTTATCCCATGCGTGTGTCCCCTCAAATTATCTATGGCATGATCCTAGTTATTCTGTTTAGGTGTGATATATAACTATCAACCATGGGATAGGTAAAGCCAATCTATAATCAAATGGAATGGGTTATTTTGAGCACCGAATTCACCTGGATCAGCTTAAAATGGCTCTGAAAGTTAACTAGGATAGTACTTCCCTTTGAACCTATAAAGAACTTCCTTTTCCTGAGTTTCAGGTTTTCCAATTGGGGCTTGTCCCCAAGAACAGTCCTGACAAGTTCTGACTAAATTAGCTTCTATATTGTTTTTTTCTAGAAGGAGCTCCGTAAGTGAATACAAAGATAGCAAATATGTGAGGGTTCATTATGCCTCCATAGATGATGCAGATAAGGTCATCTAATGTTCTAGACAACAGTAGTTAGCCAAACAATGTACTAAAGCCAAATTTCAGCTCACCTCAATTTGAGAATTGGAATTGCTCTTGTTAGTTGTGCATTTGTAGGGTAAATTTTATTTTGACAAAGCTATGCCAATGGGTTGTACAGTGGCATATGCTACAAATGAAGAATTTTACACAACTCTGCATGGCATGTGGCAGACACTGTCCTCTCTTCAGAAGAAAGCCACAGGGGAAAGTATGCATTCCTTTATGGAGCAATGCTGACAGGTAGGAATATTGTCAGTGTACAGCATGCTGTGGAGGGGGGGGGGGGGTCTAGCCAGGTTCTAATCTGTTTAGTTTAGAAGTAGATGCAGAAAAAGGTTTGTTTCACTTCCTTTGGAGAAGTTGATCAAGCTACATGATAAAATTGACCTCCTTAAGGGTCAAGATAAGGTAAGGGTTAGTGAACTATTAAGGTTGCTGAATTTTTCTTGCAGAGTGTTTGGGCCACAGAGAAAGTTTAATAGATCATTTGCTAGCATATTGAGGGGAGGTAGGGTAATGCAAGCATCACAGAATGAGAGAAAAACAATTTAGCAAATGGACTTTAACATTATAACAGAGCTGCATTTTGGGTATCATCTTTTGAGCTTTGGCCGGCTAAGATATACTTGAAATCAACTGGAAGTATAAGTGAATTTAAGTACACTTTTATCTGCTCTTTTTCATATAGTACTGTATTTGATTTATTTATTTGTGTTTCTCACTGAATATTAACTCAACCAAAGTTGTGGTTGTCTCTCTACAGAATACTTGTTAGAATTTCTGTGTAGCCATTGATAGCAGTGGGGGGTAGTTTCACCTCATCACTGATATTCTGTCCTGCCTTATATAAGTGGTACATTTTGGGATATCTCTGCTTAATATTCTGACCTTTGGCTGGCTAAGATCTACCTGAAATCTCCTGGATGTATAAGTGAATTTAAGTACACTTTTATCTGCTCTTTTTCATATAGTACTGTGTTTAATTTATTTACTTGTGTTTCTCACTGAATATTAACTCAACTGATGTTGTGGCTGTCTCTCTACAGAGTACTTGTTAGAATTTCTGTGTAGCCATTGATAGCAGTGGGGGGGTAGTTTCACCTCATCACTGATATTCTATCCCGTCTTATATAAGTGGTAAGATCTACCTGAAATCAACTGGACATATAAATGAATTTAAGTACACTTTTATCTGTTTTTTTTCATATAGTACTGTATTTAATGTATTTATTTGTGTTTCTCACTGAATATTAACTCAACTGAAGTTGTGGCTGCCTCTACAGTTAGTTACCAACCCACCATCCCTGTTCTTGTTTTGGTGTTAATGTTGGTGGCTTTGAAATTGCCTGCCCCTCTTGTAAATTTGTATTTGGTTACTCCTTCTGGGCCCATCTCATTTGCTCACTCAACTGAGTGCAGTGAGATCGTATTCTGATTTGAGGCACTCCTACTGTGTACAAAGAGAGCATTTGGGAAGGACAACCCCTGTAGCCTCTTAATCCTGCTCTGTTCCCTCCCTCAAAAAAAAAAATAAATAAAATAAATAAATAAATTATATACATATAAATATATTACTAAAGTGTGATAGCCTTTTCTGATCGTTTGCGGTCTTTTAAAGCTGTTTAAAATGTATTTTTTACTGTTTCTGCCTTATCTTTTCAAAAAAACAAACAAAAAAAATTCCTTGTTTCCCGCCTTTCTAAGCTAGTATAGTCCAGTTTTCAGGCTAGTGCTGAATTCAGGGCTGTGATGCTAGTTTCTGAGTTGCCCATACCTTACTTAGATAGAAGGAAGTTTCTCTGTTCACCTGTGAGAGAGGGAGCTTTGAGTAGCCATCTGTCCCTGGAGGAGTGGTTCCAGCCCAGAAGTTAGTAGTTTATAGGCCATTCTGGGCTAATTTATATCTCTTTCATTTCCCTACTATAAAAACCGCTTTTGCATGGTTTTGCATGCAGGGCAGTCCCGGTTAGCTACGGTTAAATTATTCCCGGCTCCACTAAGTCTCCTCTTCTAATATACCCTGACACTTGATTGCCCAGCAGGGCAAGGCTCTTTATTCATCCCTCACCAACCAAACGACTAAGCAGCTCACCCTACTATTCAGGCATGACCAAAGGGCAATTTCAGGTGTACTGTCCAGTCCAGCTGGAGTATCTGTGAATCCTGAGGCAATGTTACAACTGCCTCATGTACACAGGCGACCCTCTCCTCCTACCACAAAACACTAACATATGAGAGAGATGCAATTATACAGCCAAACTGGAGGCTAAGCTGTCTTCACCCAAGACTGGAACAGACAGTCAAGAGGAGAAGGTTAACACTTGCACCACACCTCCAGCCACTCATAGACCTACTAAAACAGCACTGGCAAAAAATACACATAAATACACAAAATCATACTCAGAGGCTCTAAATAAAAAACTGCAAAAGCATCAGAGACCTCCAAGGCAGACACCCAAACAACCTGCACCACCCATCACAAACCAGACAACACATAACACACAAAATCAGTATGCCACACAATCACAGCCCTTAAGGTGAAATAACATACCTAACACACTAGTAATAGGTGACTCTATAGTCAGGCACACTGACGTCCCACTCACTGGGCTGGACAAGCAGAAGGTTACTCTTAGTTGCCTGTCAGGAGCCAGAATCCACCTCATAACACAAGCACTCAGATCACTCCAGAACAAGTACAAATATGACTCTGTCATTGTTTATGTTGGTGTGAATGACCTGAGATGTACCTCCCTGGACTACATGAAAAGAGACATGGAAGTGCTCTCTGATCATGTAATCCAGACTGGTATGACCCTGACCCTGAGTAGCATCCTGCCCTCACCAAGAATAATACCTCAGTATAAAGAAATAATTATCAATTTCAACAATTGGCTAAGCTTCTGGTGTCATTCAAAAGGGATCCAATGTCTGTCACTCTGGGATGATATGCTTGACAAGCCACATTGCTTTGCAAGAGATGGCTTGCACCTATCACCCCTAGGCTTTTGAATACTTGCCAAGGCTCTTGCTGCCCCTATAGTGCCTTTTTTAGGCAAGGCTCAAAAGTCAAAACCACCTCCGTAAACAGCACAATTAACAAAAAAACTGAGGGTTATGCTACTCAACGCCAGGAGTTGAAATCTCAAAATGCAAGCGCTCGAAGCACTGCTCAGTATGGAGAACGTCGACATCTGTGCAGTAACTGAAACCTGGTTCAAGGCTCCAGAGAGCCCCCCATCACTACCGGGCTACAACTCATACTACACATTTTGGCCACAGAACATGGACCAAAACACAAAAGGAGGGGATGTATCCATATTCATCAAGGATACCTACACCTCCAGGTTAATGTCGCAGCATGATACCTCTGAGATCATCCATGTGCAACTAACATCGAGCAAATCTGCAATGCAAATTGTGGCCTGCGACAGATCACCCTCCATGACCCAGGACCACCACGCCACCTGTCTGCAGACACTGGAAAACATGAAGGTCCTACCAAACACCCTGATATTGTGTGATTTCAATTACCCTACCATTAACTGGGAAAACTACTCGAGTACAAACTCCCAGGCCTAGCGCTTCCTGGAATTCATCAACTCAAATGTCCTGGATCAGCTGGTAAACTCCCCTACCAGAGGTGAAAACATATTTGACCTGGTCATCACCAACATGGGCGACAGGTGTTCCACACCAGAGGTCAACTCGTCACTGGTTAGATCAGACCATAAACTAATCACTCTGGATGTCCACACCCTGCCACCACCCCCAACTAAGGAAACCACAGTAAAAAAAACTTTTCTAAAGCAAACTTCACCTTACTTAAGACCGAGGTGGTAAGTTTCACAGCCCCCATTCTAAAGGATAATGCTGCCCAAGATGCAGAAACCTTTACAAATGCACTCTATGAGTACCTACAAGGATGCATGGATCATGCCATCCCTAGCAAAACAAAGACTCACTCCTCTAAAGGAAGGAAACCAGTCTGGTGGACCCCTGCCATTAACAACCTATACAATAGGAGGAGGAAACTAGTTCAGAAAAAAAGCAAATCCCAAGAAGGAAAGACATCCCTGATCAGTGTCAGTAGCAGTGGCAACTCGCAGATATGCACTGAACTAGTGCAAAATAGCACAAAATATACTGAACCTACTGATATTGCCATCATCCTGGCAGATAGATTCAGTGGAAACTTCAGCCCCCTCTCACCCCCCCAAAAGGGCCCACAACAATACCGGAAAAGTGTAGGGTCCCGGAAATTACATGTGAAAACAGCCCTTTCAAAAGCCAAAAACACAGCGTCAATAGGGCCAGATGGTGTCCCAGGCTGCATCTTGCACAAACTACAGAATGAACTAACACCCCACCTAAACACGCTGTTCAACCTCAGCCTCTCCAGAGGCTATGTGCCCATAGAATGGTGCACAGCAATGGTTATTCCTCTTCACAAAGGAGGGGCCATAACTGACCCTGGTAACTATTGCCCCAGAAGCCTGACTAGCCTGGTCTGCAAGGATATGGAGCGCATCATCATGGAACTCATTAATAAAGATATTGGGAACCTCCATAGATTTGACCTGACCCAGTTTGGCTTTGTTAAGGGCAGATCATGCCTACTAAACCTGGTTGACTTCTTCGAGACAGTCACCAAGGCCATAGATGTGGGAAAGGTGGTTCACACAGCCTACCTTGACTTCGCCAAGGCTTTCGACACCATTCCCCACTCGGGTATTACAGAAAAACTCACCAGCCTGAACATAAACCCCTACATCATGAGATGGGTTGCCAACTGGCTTACAGACAGAACTCACTCAGTAAGAATAATGGGCTCCAGGTCTGACTCTAAACCAGTCACAAGTGGTGTCCCAAAAGGCTCAGTCCTGGGACCCCTAGTATTCGGAATATACTTCTCAGAAGTACAGGCAAACACAGGAGGACTATGGTTAACCAAGTTCGCTGATGACTGCAAACTGGGAGCCATAATTGACTCTCTGGCTGACACGGACATCGTCCAAAAGGGCCTTACTGAGACGGACACCCGGTGTCAAAGTCATGGCCTCAAGCTAAATGCCAAAAAATGCATAGTCATCCCGTTTGGGAAAAAGAAAACACCCACAAATTACCACATAGATGACAGCCCACAAATTATCACATAGATGGCAGCCCCCTTAATACCGAAGAGGTAATAAGAGATCTGTGGACCCAGGTAGATAGTAATCTCTCCTTTGACAATCATATTGCCAAAGTAGTTAGAAAATCCTTCTGTGTGGCCCATCTAATTAATAAAGGATTTGCATCTAGAAATAAAGAGGTTATAGTGTCCCTCTACTTGTCACTCATCAAACCCATCATAAAGTACAATGCCCCATTTGTGATGTACCTTACAAGACACTTCCAACAGCTGGAAAGACCACAAAAGTACCTCACCAAGAAGATTACTGGCCTCAAACATATGGCCTATGCAGCCCGACTGGAAAAACTACAGCTGTACTCAGTGGCATATTGCTTACTCAGAGGTGATCTCTGCCTGACTTACAAAGCCATGTCCAACTCAGAATTGATGGACATGCTCCACCTAAAAAAATCCAAGTCACTGCGAGCCACGCGCTCTAGTGAGCTAAACCTCGCCACAACAATAAATAGAAAATGCTGGAGGGATGGATTCCTGTCACAGAAACTCCCCATGCTTTGGAACAAAATTCCAAATTACATTAGGCAGAGCCCCTCACTAACACTCTTCAAGAGAAACCTTGGCGAGAGGATGGGTAACAGAAAATACACCCGTGGGATCACTTAATTGGCTCTGCTTGACAGAGAATCAGTTAATTAATCAATGGGGTGGCGAAAGCCGACACACTCTGGCTAGGCTTATAAATTCCCTTGGGCAGATAGCCTAGTGCCTACCTATGAACCTATCTGATGGTTTATAGCTTTACACAGATGCAGAAGGGGGTTTAGGAAATCTTCTTCTTCTTTCGACTTTTCCCAGTTAGGGAGCGCCACAGTGGTTCACCTATCCACTCATGACTGGCAGTAGAGTTTTACGGTTTTGAGTTGCCAGCCCGGTGCCCAACCTTCCATGGAAGGCACACACATGCACGCACTCACACCTAGCACCAATTTAGAGTGGCCAATCCACCTACAGCATGTCTTTGGGATGTGGGAGGAAACCGGAGCACCCGGAGGAAACCCACACAACCACAGGAAGTACATGCAGACTCCACATAGAAGGCACCACAGACAAGGATCAAACCAGAGAGCCTCTTGCTGTGAGGTGACAATGCTAACCACTGCACCACCGTGGCTGCCCAGAAAGGGGTTTAGGAAATAATAACTTATTTTAAAGGGAAGTGTTTCACAGTGGAATGGCAATAAATCTGATGCCAGTTTCTGGTTCTGTTGTTTGTGTTCCACTGATCTGACAAAAGTTTAAGCCATTTTATTTTATGCTGATGACGTATAAATTACAAGATTAGGTCCTACATTGCAAAATATACATCAATAGCTGAGAATAACTGAAAATAGATTACAGTTACCCATGAAATGGAGTAAAAAAAATGACAAATATTACCAAGAAAATGAAATGTTAAAAAATGAAATATCGTAAATATTATTATAGTAACTGATCCTCAAAAAGTCAGCAGTTTAAACTACTTGGCTGCCCAGATGAATTCACTACATTGATTTGATGAATATATGGAATAAATTGGAGATACCATAAACACACAGTTCAGTACTGGATACACAGTGTTTATTTATTTATTTATTTATTTTACATTTGTTGACCGGGCTAGTCCAACTGGATACGTGTCCATTTTCAGTGGAGGCCTGGGGAGAAAAGCTCCAAAACTAAAACATACTAAAAACTATACTAAAAGTAACACACAAAATACATCTAAAAACAAAAATATACTTAAAAATATATAAACATGTGATGCTAATGATTAGGAGATGGCATTAATATAGAGTAATTCATCTTCAGTTTAACATAGTATACAAAAAGAAATGTAAGTACAGTATCTGGTAGGTTTTGTGCATGGTAAGTAGTACTAAGTAGTGACTGAGATAGGAATTAAGAGTGAAGATTTGAGTATAGATTGGGTACTTAAAAATTTAAGGTAGAAAAAAATAAAATTAGGTTATGTGGGTAGCAGATAGATTAGAGAATAACAGCTAGGCAGGGTTAGTACAAGAACATAACCAGTGGTTGGAGAAGAAAAGTTTTAGGTTAGTTTTAAATAGTGGGAGAGAGGTTAGGGTTGTAAGGTCTTGTGGTAGTTGATTCCATATTTTACCAACTGAGTTAGAGAATATGGAGTCACCTGCTGAGTTGTTAGATAAGGAAGTATGAATCAACATTTTGTTAGCGGAGCGTAGATTTCTCAAGTTGTTATAAGGTTTTATGAGGGAAGAGAGAATAGGGATATTATTGGGTTGGTATAGGGCTTTATGGGTGATTATAAGTTAGTTAAAACATAATAGGTGAGGTAATTCAAGCCAGTCTAGTTGTTTTAAGTTCAGACAGTGATGAGTCCTGTAAGGTGTATTTGTAGCAAATCTGGCGATGTTGTTATATGCTCTAGCTAGTTTGTTAAGATTATTTGTAGAAAGATTGTTGAATATTGGGGAAGCGTATAATAGGGTAGAAGTTAAGTGGGTTCTAGCTATTGTGGTTCTGGCAAATGGTGTCAAGAAGGGTTTTATTCTATAAAGGGATCCAAGTTTTTTGTTAGTCAATTTTATTGTAGTGTTTATGTGAGTATCAAACTTTAATTGATTGTCAATTGTGATTCCTAGGAGTTTGGTGGTGGGGTCAGGAGAGATAACAGTATTGTTGTTTGATGTAAGTGTAAAATGAAGTGGGGGAGACAAATGAGAGGGTTTAAAGAGCAAAAGTTTGTTTTTTTTGGGGTTGAGGAGAAGACAGTAGATGGAGAACCATTCTTCTATAGTGGTAAAGGCTTTTTGTGTGATAGAATGAAGTTCAGTTTGGGATGAGGCAGAACAGATGATAGTAGAGTCATCAGCATACTGAATACAGGTGGAGAGTGGAGTAGAGAGATGAAGGTCATTTATGAAAATAGAAAACAGAAGTGGACCTAAAATAGAGCCTTGAGGAACACCTAGGGAGGTGGGAAGGAGATCAGAAAGATGGTTTTGCCAGAGAACTGCTTGTTTACGGTTTTCTAGGTATGATGTAAACCAGTTCATAGCAAGATTGTCCAGTGAGAGGGACTTCAGTTGGTGGAGGAGAAGTTGATGATTAACCATGTTGAATGCTTTAGATAGGTCTACAAAGAATGCTGAGGAAAGAATATTGTTATTACGATTATTGTTGATAGAGTTAGTAAAAGATAGCAAGGCAGTGGTAGTACTGTGAAATGGCGGAATCCATGTTGGCAGTTAGCAAGGAGATTATACTGAAGTAGGTGAGTTATTAATTGTTTGTGGATACATTTCTCCATAATTTTAGCAAGTGGAGAGAGTAGAGCTATAGGGCGATAGTTGGAGAACTCAGTAGAGTCACCACCTTTGTGAAGTGGGATGATGTGTGAGATTTTCCAAATAGATGGAATGGTGCCTTCTTTTATAGTTCTATTGATCAATATGGAGATTGGGAAGGCAATGGCTTTGGCTCCTATTTGTAGGTATTCTGCTGGTAATTTATCAGCTGAGGGGTAGTAGGTTTTAATTTTTGAAGTAAGGAGGAGATATAGGAGGTGGGTATAGGTTCAAGGTGAAAAGGGGGGGAATGGAGCTTGGGCTTGGCAAATTGGAGGTATCAGGGTTTAGTTGATTTGCTAGATTTAATATAGTAGTAGTAAAGAAAGTATTAAAGGCATTTGCTGTTTGTATTGGACAATCAGGTTTGGAGTTGAGTGGATAAGGTGTGGCAACTTTGCCTGGGGAAAGTAGTGTGTTAATAGTAGACCAGAATTTTTGTGGCTGTTGAAGGGAAGATTGCTGAAGTTGGATATAAAAGTTCTTCTTATCTTGTAGGATGGCTTTTTTTGTTAAGTTTCTTTGTTGTCTAAAAGTTTGGTGATCGATAGTGTCTTTTGTGGTACGCCATTTGGCCCAAGATTTATTTCTATTATGGATTAGTTTCTTAGTTGAATTTGAGAGCCATGGTGCTGGTTTGTTTTTCATTCTTATGGAACACATTGGGGCATGACGGTCTAGGATTGCTAGGAAGGAGTTATTGAAGTAATTAACTGCTTCATTAATAGGGAGTGACTTAAGGGGAGACCAATTGCATTGTTTAAGTTCGGTTAGGAACAATTTGTTGTTAAAATGTTTTTTGCTATGGGCAGTTCTGACTGGAGTGGGGATACTTAAACTTGTTTTATGTCTAATAATGTATATTAGAGAGTGGTCACTAAGGTCATCTGGGAGGGTTCCTGTTGTATAGTTTTGTGGTGGACAGTTTGTTAGTATCCAATCCAGGATGGTTTCTTTATTATTAAGTTTATTTGTTCTGGTTGGAGAGTTTATAGCTTGTGAGAAGCCATACAGGTTAATCAGGGTGGATGGATTGGTGTTGTTACATAAGTACCAGTCAATATTAAAGTCTCCTAGTAGTATTGTTTCCTGAGGGAGATTTGAGGAGAGCCAGTTTAATAAGTCTTCTAATAGTGGGTGATTTTTACCTGGGGGGAGATAGGTGCAGATTATGTTAACTGATTTGTGTGAGTTAAGTTTGAGTTTAGTAATAATTATTTCTAAGTTGTTGTCTAAGGGTAGTTTATGATTTATTTTGTTGATTTGTAGTCCTGTTTTGTAGAGAATTGCTACCCCTCCACCTTTTTTATTTGTGTGGTCTTGTCTAAAGATACAATAGCCTGGGGGAATAATTTCAGTATCTTTTATTGTGGGTTTGAGCCATGTTTCGGTTAGGCAGAGGATGTCAAATTGCTGGACATCTAGAAGAGCATGAATTTGTGGAATTTTGTTGCATATACTACATATGTTTAGATGGGCTATAGAGAGTGATTTGGAGGGTTTGGTTGGTGGTAAAGGGATTATATTAGGTTTGTTGCAGTTGGTGGGGGCTGGGTGATGGTTTGGGCCTGGGTTGGGGTGAATGTCACCATGTGTTAAGGAATGGATTAGTATAAAGTTGTAGTACTGGAGAGGTTTACAATGATAGTTGCATAATTTTCTAATATTTAGAATTGAGTATCTGATGTGAGTTAGGCGGTGATATTTGGCTAGAAAGTACCTGGGCTTGTAGATGGCATTAAAAAAGATTATTGATGAAGGTGGAGAAGTTGTTAGAGTTTGTTGGGAAGGGATAGTAAGAGTAGAGAAGAGGAGTTGTTCATAGGAGGTTAAGAGGTAGGTAGTGGTAAGAGTTGTCAGGAGTGCGAGTACTAGTAACCATTGGTATTGGTTAGGCATGGTAGTAGAGTGTAGTAGATATTAGAGGAGAAGGAGAGAAGTGGGGGTTGACTTTATCTAGGATAAAACAGATAGTAGTGGGAGGAGATTTATACTTGAGGGGAGTAGAGGAATAGATATAGGGTGTGGCTGTTGTAGATTCAATGATTGGCTGTTGGTAAAGGGGGTGGGAGTATGAGGGTATAAGTTAAGAGGTACTAGGGGCGGGTGGGAATTGGGGGCAGGGTAGGGGAGCAGAGTGAGCCCGAAAAGCGAACGGAGCGGGAAGACACAAGAGAGTATATTGCTAAGGAAAACAATCTGTGGAGTGGAAGAAGGAGCAGGTAGGTCAGAGATGGAGTGCAAGTTTAGTTGTTAAAGTCAGCTAATGTGTGGAGTTATAATATGTTACTAAACTAGAGTGTGGTATAGGAAAGGTGAGGAGGAGGAGAGGGTAAGAAGGAGCAGGTCAGGAAAGAGACTCTGTTTAAAAGACTAGTAAGTGAGGTATAAGGGAGGTTAGAAGAAAGTCTATGAGGAGAAAATAGAGAGGTGTGGAAGCACCACCTTGTGGCCAGTTATTTAATTGCAATGACTGGTTCTTGAGCAAGGGGCTAAAAAGAAACAAAGGGAACAAGTAATAATGTTAAAAGAAAGAAAGAAAGGAATAGGAGTAGGTGAGATGATATAAATTGAGATTCAGCACTAGTTGAAGAAAGGGAAAAGGGGGTTATTGACTGCTGGCTGTTCTGGAGGGAAGCTAAACTAACCTATGAGAGTCTATTTTAGTTAGCCCAGACATACAAAACAGGACATACTTTCACTGTCTTATTGAGTAGTCTTCTCAGGGAGCTGAAGGGTATGACCTTAGTTGGAGAAATTTCTGTGCTTCCAGGAGGATAGTAGGCAGGTATATTGGTGCTTGAATGGACCAGATAACCAAGTTTCACTGTCTTATTGAGTAGTTTTCTCAGGGAGCTGAAGGGTATGACCTTAGTTGGAGAAATTTCTGTGCTTCCAGGAGGGTAGTAGGCAGGTATATCGGTGCTTAAATGGACCAGATAACCAAGTCTCAGGTTAGTTCAAACCTCCAAGATAGGACGCTCAGCAGCCAGGTAGAGAGCGGGGAAAAGAAAATCCTATGTGTTATATCAAACCATCTAACAAGTGAATCTATGAAAAGTATAGCATGGGGTATGCGAATAGTAAAACTGGGGTATGGTTTAACAGTAATTATAGTCAACTTTAGCCAACACTTTTCTTCAGCACTTCTAAGGTTTCAGCTAATTTTAATGTTATCATTTGTAAGTCACATGGTTTTGAAAATATCACTGCTCAAATGCAGCCACTGCATATTTTCTTACTTAGGAAACAACTAGTGATATTTCCAGTACAGTGCATTCTATGCGGACACTGAAAGTGGATTTTTCTATCTAACATAATGATGTTTCACTTTCTACCACTCAATAACATGTACCTCAATTACACACAAATTAATGTAAATATAAAAATATAACAAACAAGTGACTAATAGTAGTCAATATTTCCAGTAATGAATGTATGAATAACAACTGATAAACAATAGTTAATATTTCCACAGCAGTGTAAAAAATAATCTCAGTGTGATGTTGTTAGTTACACCTTGCCCTTCAGTATGTATGCTGCATATTATTAATTACAAAGTCACTAACCATCCCCCAAAATGTCATGATGCCATAAGGAGCTGAAGATCTGAAAAGGAAGTTACTCAACTCTCGCCAAGGATTCCAAAACATCTAATGTCCAAGAGTCACATATCAAGGATTTTTGATTGGCTTTGTTATATTTTAAGTTTGATAGTGACTGCATATATTCCCTTTTCTCCAAGGTATGGCAATCTCAGAGTTGGTATATATAAGAGAAAGACAGAAGATATTTCAAAACTGACAACACTTCCCGGATGAACAAAATAAATATGAAGGTTCTGGACTTCAGGAGGGACGACAGTGAATCCAGTTCAAGCCCTATCAAGTCAAGCACTTCATCAGAGATACTGTATGCAGCTATCTGAACAAATAACCAGTCACTTCTCATTACGAGTGAAATGCAACTTTTTTTGCTGGTGTGGATATTTATGACTACAAGTGGGGATACTTATGACTATGTACTATTTCAGAACTAATGTAATTTCTACAGCAATGTATCTACTAAGGTGTGAGTTGAGCTATTTATAATTTTTATACGCATAATTCAACATGCTTCTCATAATCCCTGTATTTTAGTTGCTGTCTTACTATACTATAAATAAAAAAAAAAAAAAAGTAAACAGTGTAAAATATAACTAAAGAAAGTCCAAAACATACACTGTGAAGCAGTAAGTAACACTTTCAGTCAGCCAAACTCTTCAGTCCAAGCTGTTTTTATTCTTCCAACAAACAAAGACACAGATTGAGCACTTTCATCCCCTAAATTGGGGACTTTATCAAAATGTAAATGTACTCCATAGTTGTTGTGTCTTTCAGCTTTTCCCAGTTAGGGGACACCACAGCGGAACTCCAGTCCGCTAATGATTGGCAGTTGATTTTTACGTACCGAGTTGCCAGCCCTGACGCACAACCTTCAACGAAGGAACGCCCATTCACACATGTCTCCATGCAGAAGACGCTCTGAGAGTCGAACCGGACAGCGTCTTACTGTGAGGCGACAATGCTACTGCAGCACCACCACCGCAGATCCATAGTACAGCCTTTAAATCCTGTTAAAAATAAGTGATGTCATCACCCTTCACAATCCTTTAAAGATACAAATACCTTAATGCTCAAATGAAATGCACTAGAAACACCTTTTAACACAAGAACATTTTAACAAACATCATTTATAAAAGAGAACTTTCCAAATTCCAAGGCATTCATCAAATTTAAACTTAAAAATTGTTTAAGATAAAAAAATCAACCACATTTTATCCATTGGCTTGCTTTAAAACATATATACACTCTGTGTAGTTGAACCCCCCTCCCACCCCCACACACAGACTGAGATACACAGTACTTATGAGGCAGCTTTCCTCTTTATTTTTATTTGGTATTGTGCAGCGAGTAAGACCAAATCCTAGAGCGGGGGATTACAGCACTTATATAGAGGAAAAGGAAATTAAGTGGCAAATAAAACTAGCTTTGACCCATGCAACAGGTCTTAATGAAATGGTACCATTAAAACCAATATTAGTGTGTCTGTGTGTGTGTGGGGGGTTCAACTACACAGAGTGTATATATGTTTTAAAGCAAGTCAATGGATAAAATGTGGTTGATTTTTTTATCTTAAACAATTTTTAAGTTTAAATTTGATGAATGCCTTGGAATATGAAAAGTTCTTTTTTATAAATGATGTTTATTAAAATGTTCTTGTGTTAAAAGGTGTTTCTAGTGCATTTCATTTGAGCATTAAGGTATTTGTATCTTTAAAGGATTGTGAAGGGTGATGACATCATTCATTTTTAACAGGATTTAAAGGCTGTACTATGGAGTGCAATTAGATTCTGATGAAGTCCCCAGTTTAGGGGATGAAAACGCTCAATCTATGTCTTTGTATGTTGGAAGAATAAAAACAGCTTGGACTGAGGAGTTTGGCTACTGAAGTGTTTCCTACTGCTTTACAGTGTTTGTTTTGGACTTTCTTTAGTCTTACTATATTATATAATAAAATGTTACTCTAAAATGGCTTCTGGGTCCAGTCTATCCTCCTTACAATAGGTATATATATATATATATATATATATATATATATATATATATATATATATATATATATATATACACACACACACACACACACACACACACACACACACACACACACACACACACAGATATATCCTTTTTTTGTTTATTTTGCACACTGGTTTGGGGTGTCACTTCAACAGTGACGATCATCTAAATCCACGTTATAAAACAAAAAAGGGCAAAAATTCTTATACATGGAAAACAGATCAGATAACACAACTAATCTATAAACACTTGTAGTAACAGAGTACCAGAAGACTGGAGCATTTTGGGAAGTCATCATTATTTAAATCATTAGGATCAAGAATAAAACAGAATGTTTCAAAATTCTTTGAAACTAGTGCTAGGAAACAATCAAAGCATCACTACAGAAACTGAATTATTTTATATTATTATTATTATTTCAAACTCTGTTGAGCATCTAGGCCAAAGTGGCATAGACTCATCACAGGGAAGTCATGCCACAACAATCTAATGTAGATTATCTAAGTAGAAAACCATAATAGAAGGGATAAAAATGGACATTTCCTACTAAGACTGTAGTTAAGAATTCAATAGGAAGGTATAAAAAATAATTGATCAAGTTAAACAAAACTGGAATAAATCATAGGGTGGTAACATATACATATGCTGGCTATAAAAAGAACACAGAAGATAAGAGTGAGTACATTTCATTAGGATTAGTAAATAATCATCAGTGGGATACTGCAGTGGTTGATATTGTGGCAAGTTTTGTTTTTTTTATATAATTGGCATGAAGGGTGTACTAGAAGGAACGGAAAACCCTTTGCTGATGACATGATAGGATGCAAAGACGCATCAAACACATGTATACATAACTTGCTAGACTACAGAGAAGAATTAAAAGTGCAGCTTATCTCCAATACAATGCAAAAGCATACATATAAATTTACAAGGAATTGAAAAATACTTGATAGGACTGATAGAGAGGTACAGAAGAATACTTACTATTATAAGCAGAAAACAATAACATATTACACTTTTTAGCAGGCAGTTACTAACACCCCAGCTAGAAAAGTATACATATCTCAGAAGGTACCACTTTCAAAAGCATGCATTCAGGTCAGGGACAGTTCATATGTTGGCAACAAAAGCAATACAGTATCGTGACCTGAAGTCAAGCAATGAAAAAATAAAGGAGACATGTATAAGTAGTCCTAAAGAAAGGAAAAGTGAAGTGAAACATTTAATTAATTCAGATAAATCAATGGAAGCTACTTGGTGAGTAAGATATTTCAGAAAATATCTGAACAGAAACGTACAATCAGATGGTACAAGGCAGATCTACAGAGAGAAATGTAATGAAGTGCTTTCTCACAAGGATGGTGGTAGATCATTAGAACAGCATGGTGAGGACTTTCTAGTATCAAAAATTGAGACAATGTCCAAGACTGAATAGAAAACACATAAGGTAGTTCTCAGGAGGGGCAGGAAAGAAATGAGCATTTTGTTAAGTAGCATCTAGACCTTTTATATTAGGTACGACAACTGGCAATTCTACATAAATATAAAAGCAGACAAGGCAAGGTATTTATGAAAACTGTCAAGGCTAGTTAGACAAGACAATTCTTTATCTGCCATCAGTGTCTTCACTTAGAGTTTTGTTGATGCAGGTAAAGTATTACAAGTTGGAGGAGCAAACATTTTTTAACCTTTGAATTTCCTAATGTAACTTAAAGTATTTTCCCCTGCAAAGTCATGGGCATCAGTTTAACTTGCAGTTACAAATGGGAATGAAATTAAAGCTACACTTTGTCTCTATGTCTGCTTTACATGATCACGGAAGCTTATTCATATTCTTTTATAGTACTGTATGCTTAGTTATACATTCTGCAATTAAATACCGAATTTAGTATCAGTGATCTACAGCTTTATTCCGATCAATCCATTTGCCTGAAAGAATAAATGATGCAAAAGATTATTGTGAAGTAGTGATTATTATCTGTTTTCATCTTCATGGCCTGTCCTGAAAAGAGTGAAAATAAAGTAATAATAAATGTGATTGTTTTCCTTCTCTTGTCATAGTCATTGTGTTGACTCAACACACGAACACAGTAGCAACGACATTTCATTACCTGTCAGTTTATGTATTATTTTCGGTACTTCTGCCATCACACATAACATTTCTGTTTACTCATTCACTTCCTTGCTGCCAGACATTATAGATTAGGTTCATAGATTAGTATTAGGCTAACTGACCTTGTGGGCCATTTTCAGCCTAGCCAGTTATCCCATGTGAGAATCAAACCCTGTACCTTATGTTTGTAAGGTAAACACCTTAACCATTATGCCAACCTCCCAACTGGAAGGAATGAAAATGTAGCTTCATCAAAGCGATTAATCATACAGGATGGTGTCACACTACTACTATTTCAACTTTTCATATGAGGTAAATTACAGTCCGGGTGACGTGTACTGCTATAATCAGAATACAGTGAAATTTGAAAATCAGGGTGGTTGAAATGCTGGCATGATACATCTGTTAGACTGTTGTCATTTTGTGAAACATCCAACTTCAAATGAAACCAAACCTGTATTTGGGGATATTCTTATTTTAAAATGCTAGAGGATACAAGATATATATTAAGAAAATAAATAGGTTTTCATTATTTCCTTAACATTTTTTAAAACTGCTTCTTTTCCATTAATAATGAGTATTGTATTATATTTGAGATAACAGACATCAGACCGAATGTTACATGAATAGTTTTTTCAAGATATCACACTGCAATAAATCTGAAATCTCAAATTGCTTGTAAAATTTGCAGATCTAATACAAATATCCATTAAAATTAAAGGTTTCTTTGGGGTCACTGGGATTTGACAATGCAGCAGAAATACTAATATGCTTATTAAGCAGTGATATGTTTATTAAGGGGAAAGCTTTTAACTATATTCACTTGTCATTAACCTGAACATGCTTTAGTTATCTTTTCATATATCTTATTGAAAGGTTACATATTGCTTTCACAATAATCACTAACATTGTGATTTTTTTTTTGTTACAGAGCTGTCGCTAAATAGGTATGAGTATTAATCAGCACATTCCCTTTTTTAGCAACAAATGCTTTCTTTTTTTTTTTTTTTTTTGTGATTCCAGTAGCTCTGAGCAAACATTACTTAATTGGACCATAATATATTTAGGGCACATAGGGGTGGCTATTTAATTGAAACTACGGACAGTTCTGAAGACTTTTGTACTAAACACATTATTCACAGATCAGAAGCAAACCATGACTAAGCTAATGCTGTTGCAAGAAATGCAGAAACAAAAAGAGCAGATGCAAAACCAAGATTTCCCTAGCTAAATAAATCACTTATCAGTTGTCAGTGATTAGAATGTGCCATTCCTTGCTAATAGAACTTAAAGAATCATAACAAAGCTTGAATTTAAAATGATATATCCTATGATATGATACTTTGAGCAACTCAAATGATTTTTACAAATATTCTTGCGTCTATTTCCATGAAGATTTTTTAGTATCATAATGAAGCAGAGGATCTGCGAAAGATAAGACGTCTGAATGAATATCTTTATTTCTATATAAAACAACGTAACCATTCCTGATAAATACTTTTTTGTCACACAATGTCAAATATAGACGATTATGATAAGGTCTCAAATCATAGCTATTTATTAGTGCACAGAGTGCAGTGATTTTGCTCTGATATTCAGAAAAAGACAAATCAGTTAAGTGCAAGAGTGACTAGAGACTAGATCTTAACAAATGTTAAGCACCCCTTGCTTAAGTTGTTAAGGTCGCGTATCACGCTAGGTATTAAAATCTGTCAAGACATACTAGCAAGCAGATGATAGCAGCAAAATAAATCACTTGTTTCTGCCTGCTGTCCATTCTGATAATATGTCTCTGACTTCCTGTTATAAACTTAGAAAACTAGAATAAGAGGATGTGTGTTTGCCTGCATGTTTCTGAAGGATACGAAGACTGAAACTTACATATACATAATTATTTTATGACTTCAATCCTCAGTAATTTCTGCAAAAACTGGAGACTTTAAGAGGAACAAAAGTATATGAGGTAAAAATCTGGATTTTCTGTGAAAATCTGGACAGTTGACTGGCATGGAAGGGAAGTGTAAACAAAAGGGACTGTGTCACATTGCCTTTCTGGCAATACTCACTAAGTCCAAAGACTCGGGCAGTGTCCATGAGCAAGAAACTTCAGCCAATGGCTGATAAAAAATAAATAACGAATGTCTCAAGTATTTCAAAAATACATTCTTTAATGGTTTTGTGCTTTCATCCCTGAACAATAAGGGGACTTCATCAGAACAATTAAAAAACAACAATTTCCTCATTACATAATAAATGTTAGATCATGCGACCATCAGTATAGATCATAAAATGATATAAAACATGTAAGAAAATCCACTATCACTAAAAATAAATAATTTTCAAAACACTTCACGGAACACATAATAAGATAGTAACATACATTAACTTAAAGTGCATGAATAATAGAACATACATGAATTATTATATGTAAAATTCATAGCTTAGCAGATCTCAGCTTTAACACTGGAAGTATAGAAAGTTGTTCATTGAGAGCCAGTGAAACTCAAGCATTCATTCTAAATTGCCTAATAAGTTCCCTGTCTTCAGTCTTGTTTTCCCAAACCCCCCCCCCCCCTTTCATCATGTGGGATCACTTCAAGCATTCCAAACTTGAATTTAATAAAGTTTGTACAGTTCAGGGAGTGTTTGAATGCATTTATATTACGCTGTCGAAAACTCAAACTGTCGACAGCATAATAATTGCCACGAAAATGTCTATGCAGGGTGGAAAGCCCCCTGCAACCCCCCCACACCGCCCACTACTTAAATATACCAACTCCGAGATTGAACTACATTGCAGTAAAAGGAAATCTTCCTTTACGGAGATTTCTGTTTACATGCGCAATGACTTTCGTTTTCAACATTTTGGTGCCAACAATATCAGCTTCGATATTGTCGGCCTTTGACAGGGTGAAGTAGACCCGTTTGAACAATGCATTATTGCAATTAGATTTTGAGATGTCATAATTATGTTCATATATTCTCCTACAGAATTGTCTCTCTGTTTTCCCTATATAAAATGTCAGGCAACTTTGGCACACAGAAATGTATATGACGTCTTTGGTCGTACAATCACCCATAACAAAATTATTAATCTTGGTAGCCTGGAAATTCTCCAAAACAATAGATTCTTGCTCTACAACAAAGGAGCATTGGCTACAATATCCACATTTTGGCTACCTTTATGGGGTGCCTTTTTATAACCAATATTTTTGCACTCAAATAATTTTGTAAAGTTCTTACCTGTATTAAATATAAAACTAAGGGCATTCCCAAGGATATTAAGTCCTCATCCACTTTAAATATATTCCAGTTTTTATTAACAATCTCTTTTGTATACTTTGTATCTGAATTATAAATAATTACTAAAGAATTAATATATTTCTTATTAAGACGTACAACAGAAATGTCCATTTTGGGGGAATCTTGATTTAGATCAGTGTGGACTGGCCTTTAAAATATTTTTCTTACAGAAATGCTGTAATGTAGATACGTATTAGAAAAGGTCAGCTTCTGGTAACTGTCGATACAAAACAACCACTCCTTGTAAATTTGTATAAAGTAAAATCCAAGTAATTGACACAGTCTGTAGATTGTTAATGAGTAAACTTTAAAACTGGTGTGGTACTGTGAATATTTGTAATAAAATCAGCTACTGAGCCTGGAGATGCTGTCCAGAGGATGAAAGCATCATCCGAGTAAAATACATATACCTGTCAACATTCTTTGAAAGTCGAATACAAAATGTGTGATTTTTCCCAACTATAATTGGGGCACAAGATGCACCCATGGCAACTCTGTACTTGACTGAAAATTTCTCTTCAAAAACTATATAATTGGTAGAAAGAATATTTTCCATAAGTTCCAAAATGAACTTGATAAGAGTACTATCAAAATAAGTAAACTCCTGAAGGGCTAGATGAATAAGTCCAATCCCAAAGAATGGGGTATACTAGTAAACAGATCAATAACATCAACTGTAAGGAAGTTGCAGTGGTCTGTATAAAAATCTTGTTTTAGTTTAGATATGAAATCCCAAAAGTTTTTCAATATATGTGGCACTGACTGAAAGATATTTTTGAGCACACGATCAACAAAGAGCACTAGTGGATATGTCTTGGAACCTTGTGCAACCACTATTAACCTCTAAGGTGGACAAACAACATCCTTATGCACCTTAGGAATACCAAAGGCTGCAGGTATTAAGGGGTTCTTCATTAATAAAAAAGTGTATGTATCAGAAGAAATGACACTCCACATTAAAGCATCTTCCAAGAAAAATAATTAGTTTTCTGATAAGCAACAGCAATCTTGTTCTTGGATACTGTCACATACTTAGTAGTGCCCTGTAAGATGTTAAATTAAATATTTTGCTGATATAATCAAGCTTCATTGACAATAATGTACTCCCTCCCTTATCAGGGATCTTAACCCTGATATTAACAGTATTTCTCAAAGTTGCACAATATCATGTTCCAATTTACTTAGACTAAAAAAACATTGCTTGTTACAATTCTTTAACTTTTTTCACAGCACTTTTCAAAAACAGCTGAAGTGCTGTTCAATGAGGGATTATATAGGCTTCTCCTCTTAAATGAATGTGAGGAAGGTAGATCAGGCTGGTTTGAATGCTGAGCAAAAAATGCAAATTAAGTTTTCTAGTAAACAAATGCAGTTCTGTCCATAAATCCAAAATGTCGGTAGGTGGATGAGGTACAAATTTCTAGCATTTGATGAAAAGAGAAAAGTGTCATTTAGTTATCTGAATATCTGTATAATTAGAAATATTAAAAACACTGTAGGACAATATAACACCTTCATGTGATACCACGATGTCTGAATATTTAGATGCCGTTATAAATTTTTGTACTAAGAACTGGGATTTCTTAAATTGCATCTGCTTCTTGTTTTGCCTCTCCTCCTGCCTCATCTTATTCATCCCCTAAACCTGTTCGAAAAAAGGGGAGGGGGATATTGGAAAAATTTAGAAGACTTAGTTGGACAATTAAGCAACCTCTCAGACCTATGTACAAGAGGTGGAGAATTGTCATGATAGTCACCCCAGGTGGGACAGAAGGAGCTGAAGGGGTAGGGTTGAGATCTAAATCATTGGAAGTGCTCCCTAAAGTGGTATTTAATGTATCAGAGTGATTCAAATGATGACTAGTATTGGTGACTTTATACTCATTGGCAACACCAGGATAATTTGGTTTTGGGTAAACCGTGTTATTAGCCTATGCATTTCAATCCCTTAACAATTTTTTCTGTTTTCTAAAAGCATTCTTCTTACATGTTTTATCAGTTTTAACAAAGAAGTTATCATACCTTTGCAGTAATCAATAACAAGTCACTTGTAATTTGATTATTTAAAACAATTAATTAATCGAATAACTGGTGCTGTTGCACTTTGTTCCATTTAATGATGAAATTAATTAAATCAAAACCATGGCGGTCAAACATGACTAAAAGTTCTAAATGTGTCTCAGTACCAGGTATCAGTCCATTGGGGTATTTATATAATCTTAGCCCTTTAGCTAGTCTCTTGACTTTCAAGCATTTGGTTAATAAAGCTTTATAATAATTCATGTTTGTTTTGCTGTTCATGCAATTTAAGTTAATTTGTGTTATTCATTATGTGTGTTTTGCGAATTGTTTTGGAAACTAATTATTGCTTATATGTTTTATATCCTTTTATGGCCAATACTGATTGTTACATGATCTAACATTTATTATTTAATCAGGAAATCGTTGCTTTTTTAAATCTTCTAATGAAGTCCTGCGATTGTTCAGGGAAGAAACATTAAAGTATGTATTTTTAAAATAAATGAGACATTCTTTTTTTAACAGCATTGGAGGAAGTTTCTTGTTCATGGACACTATGTGAATCATTAGAGTCAAATTTGTTGACTGCATGGTCACACACTCCATTTTTTGATTATTTTGAATACTCATTAAGTATTTCTTTAAAACAGTTTAGCAATTTTTTTGTGTAGCTGTTAGTTCATGGAGCAGATAAACCATCATGCACTACCAAAATTATGACTGGGTCACCAATCCTAACCTACTATTGTGTGTTCATAGGTTTATAGATTCATAGGTATTTACTAGGCTGACAAATACAATGGTCTTTTTAAGCTTAGCCATGCATTCCAAATCTCTGACAAGTTCTGGTATCCTTGATAAGTGTCAGCACGGGCTTGCGAGATGAAGCATTTACAAGCAGGGGCCTGGGATGTGGGCCATTTTACAGGTTGCCTGTGTCCATTAGAGACATGGGTGCCAAGTCAGGGATGAATTTCCTGTTCTCCATACAGTTGACCAAGTTACACTTGAATTGGGTTAGAGAGGAAATCTGCATCACAAGGGTGGGGAACCTGTTCCAGAGATAGGGTAGTCTCTGGGATAAATATCTCTCTCTCCACCACATCCAATTTATATCACAGGTAAGGTTTAAGTCTTAAGAATAGGTAAGTCTGGTGCTTTTTGTTTTGCGCATATACAGGAAGTCCATCAGAGTGGGGTCTGACAATGCCCTGAATGGCAGGCATAGATCTCCCCTCAACAGCCTGTAGGAAACAGAATACAGGGATAGGTCCTTGAGGCTATCTGCAAAGGACATATTACTTATGCCCCATATTCTTCTAGTGAGGACCCTCTATGGTTGTTCCATTTGTTTTATATTCCTGGTTAGGCACATACCAAAGGGACCATTGTACTCAATAATAGGTCTGATGAATCCCAAATAGAGTAGAACAATGACTTCCTTAGACCTGGATGCTATAGCTTTGTTTACACGTTGTGCAGCACAGAAAGACTTTCTCACTACTAAAGACAGGTGATGGCCAAAGGCTAGATTACTATTTATGTGTCCCCAAGTCCCTGACTATTGGGTCAACTCTAAAGGGATGTGTTTTCAATACAATAGTTACAAGGGGTGAATGACTTCCCAAAGGATGCTATTATGCATGTCTTGGCATTTAGTGTTAGTCCATGGTTCTGAGAGCAGTCTGTCTATCTCAGGCCTTCCTGGAGAAAATTTGTATCAGTGTGGGATTCAATGACAGCTTCTAATTTGCAATCATTTGCAAATATAGTCAACCAGAGAACAATGACATTGGCCTTGACTTCAGGGAAGTAAATGCCAAAAAGACTGATCCCTGAGGAACATCACTTGTGACTGGCCTCTTTGTTGAGGTGGACTCCCAACTTCTAACTTCTACTGGATGACATACGGGTTTGTGACTAACCTCCTGAGTTTTTCAACTATGTCCAAGTCGGGTCTTGTGTCAAATGCCTTAGCCAGGACACAGTACGCAGAGTGAACTATTTTGTTCTTGTCCATTGCTTTGGCAACCTTCTCAAAGAAGTCCAACAGGTTGTGTAGACATGACCTGCTTTTGAAGAAACCAAACTGGGTTGGATCCAGTGTCTATAGTTTCACTATATCATTATTGACCATTTTCATGATAATTGTTTCCATGGCGTTGCGTATAAGACAAGTCAGACTTGTGGGTATTTAATTCCAGGGACTGTAGCTAGCCCACCTTTGTGCAGAGGGAAGACTGTTTCTGTTCTCCATTCATGAGGCATGAAGCCTGTTTAGCGGCTACAGTTAAATGGCAATTCAAGAGGGTCTGATAAGTCATGTTATGTGCTATTTAGAAAGCATTTGGGATATCATCTAGGCCCACTGATGTAGTGTTATTGGCATTACAGAAAGCATTAAGGACCTGTTCCCTTGTGATAGCAGGGATAGTTATATTTGATGATATTTCTTGAGGGAAGGTTGAGAGGGACAGAGGGGGTTAAAGTTGGAGCTGAAATTGTCAGAAGGTTTGCTATATCTTCTGGCTCAGTATAGGTAGCTCAATTTACAATGAGCTCTGCACACAATTGTGTATTGCCTTTAAGTTTGAGGACATAGCTAAAGAATGCCTTGTGGTTGTCCTTGGCCTGGGAGGCCAAATTTTTATCAAATTTGGCTTAGGTAAACTTTATTTGTCCTCTGTGTTCTTTGTTTAGTTTGATGAGAGTTATTTTATCCTGCTGGGTGTTGAACCTCCTAACTTTTGCCATGGTTTTCTTCCTCCTGTTATACAGCCTATTGATTTTGTGATTGCACCAGGGTGGCTTGTTTTTTGAGTTAGTTCTGTACGTCTTCCTGGTGCCTGCTGGGTACAGCTGCCTCTATGCAGCTATTAACATTCTTGTATAGGGTTTCTGTGAGCAGTTCTGCATATGCAGCAGTGTTGCCAGGGTTTATGGGGGTTTGGAATTTTGCCAGGTTATCACTTAAGAGCAGGATGTTAGTCTTAGAGTAGTTCCTGGTCCAGGGAGTTTGTGTTTATAAAATCCAGGAATCTCTGTGCTTGCATGTTTGGCGTCATACGGGATTCCCACTTAATAGTTGGGTAATTGAAGTTACTCAAGAATTTCTTGTCATCCATGTCTCAAACCAGAATAAGTCAAATAGGCTCTGTGACCTTATCATAATCCTCTATATTATGTGTAAAAGGCATGAATGCCAAGAAATAACCTCTGAAACCAAAGTAAGAGAGATGATTCCTGGCATCCATGTCAAGAACACACAAAAATTTCAGATAAGTGAACTAATCATAAGTCTTCCCATAGCTCTTAAGTTTCCATCTCCAAAATGTGGAACATTACTTTTCATAATGTACAATATGTAAAACGTGAAACATTAACACCTTACTCAGCTCAAAGGATGGCTAAAATATATTACATTTTCTAATAAAAGTTATTTTGGTGAATTTATAGGAATTAATATTATTTACGGTGAAAATCAATTAAAAGCATCCTTGATTCTGAATGCATAACATACACTTTCAAAGATGAACTGTAAGCAATGTGCACTTTTTAAGACTCAAACTGAGGAAAGCTCCATTGTAAAAAGGCGCACGAGAGGCATGATCCTTTGTAGTGCATGCAACTTTGTCTGCTCCGTGTACTTACTACGAAATATACAAAAAACAAAACAAAAAAAATGAAATAAAGAGAAAGTGCTGGAGTGTGAAGTGATTTTTTTTTTTTTTTCTGGCATACCTGTTAACTTCTTTGCTTAGGAATTCCAAACTAATCCAAAAATATTTGGGGAGAACGTATCAAGATTAGATGCAGTTTTTAGATATTGTTATAATTTACTTAAAAAGTAAATAGAATAAAAAGTTTTGGAATCAACTTGTATTTTCTTAACAACAAGGAGCATGAAACTCTAATGTCTGGCATTACTGACTATCAGAAAATCAAAAACTTTATGACAGAAAAAGCAAAAATATGAGGCGAAATGCAAGATAGTTTAGTGGTATGGACAGCAGGCAAAAACTATAGTACTCCCCGGTAGAACTAATGGCTTTAAAAGTGTTAAAAGACACTTTGTTCTGCCACATTTTCTGTGTGTGTATGGTATAGTGAACTTTTAATAGCATTTAAAAAGATGTTATATCACCTGCCACCGCTCTTTTGTGGCCAATACTGCTCCCTGCTAATACCTAACATGAAATGTGATCTTAACAGCTCTTTAAGCACTGCTAAGATCAGGTCTAATGTTAGGGATACTCTTAACCAGCTGTATCCTTTTCACATTTTCAGAGTATAATTATGGAGCCCATGCACAACAAAGGATATTACAAATGGGTCTCCAATCACAAGTAGTTTAGTATATGTTTGTGACATGGATACTGACAAATGTACTTTTAGATCAGACCTTGAGAGGTGAATCTTGACATCCATGCTGAGAAACCATAATATAAAGTTATGGTTGGTGATACAATCATAATTTTCTGAGGAGTATGGATCTATATAGATGTACCACCAGTTACAGAAAAAATGAAAAAAAGAGAAAGAAAGAGTGTAGTAGCACAAAGTAATTTATTGGATTTGGAAGTTGATAAAGCACTTAGCAAGTGCTGCCAAACAGATAGCTTCTTTGCTTAAGAATTCTGAATATTTCAAAAAATAATAGTGGGAGGACATAGTAACAAAACTGGGGACAGGTGCTCCCCAATTAGGGAGAACTGAGAGGTAAACAGTTCATAGTGTAGCTTTAAATGCTCTTACGACATTTTCTTCTTCCACATGGAAGACTGACATTCTAACAAATTTTAGAAGCTGTTTTACCTTCTGTTGCTGTTATTTAATACCTAGTGATGTTTGTTTTTAGTCTCTAGCATGAGACTCAATCTTAACAGCACTTAGGGTGTGCTTATCAAGGTTTTATCAATCACCACCAAGTATGGTTAAGCTCATTTCTTCGGCTACGGAAATGCTTATCATGTTTATCCCTATCCTGATTCCGAACCATAACTGCAGTGCTCCATGATCTATGGATATTTATTATTCAGAGTGCTCTTACATTGCTTAGCAGATTTTTCATTATGTTTCTTCATACTTTTCCTTACGGTTAGTATAGTAAGATATTTCTCTAGGTTTAAACTAATCTTTTGCCATTACTGCAGCTAGTAGTGAAAAAATAACATCCCAGCAGCTGTCTTTTTCAACAGCTCACTGTACCCCTCCCATCTTCTTGCTTCCATTACAGTTTTGCTGTTGTGCTATATAAATCTACATCCTCAGCTTACACAGAATGCCTCAACCCTCCTGTAGCTGTATAATCTGTCAGAATTAGTTCTTCTTTGGTAATACCTTCATAATCTGTTTCTGCACCATACTTTCTGACCAACGCTGCATTGACATTTCTGCATGTAAAGTCTTAGAAAATGCCACTGACATGGGTACTTCTTTTTGAGGATCGTTTTAATAGCAGAGGAGCAGGATGCCTTCATTACAAATTATTTCTGTCCTTACTATGATACTGTGTGTCTGTTCAGTGAATATATTTAACTAAGTGATTTGTAGAAGAGAGGAGAAGTCCCTTCCAAACATGAGGTGTACAGGAGAACTTGCAGCCAGCAATGCAACTGTTTTCATATGATGTGCTGGTAATTTTGACAAAACCTTATTCTCTTGTTGATTAATGCAGTTTTGACAGTTTTGTTTTCATCAACAGTATTCAATGGACTTGACTTCAGTACTGTGCCATTAATCTCAAAGGTGGATAACAAGCTAAACAAAATAGATTATTCAAGATTAATTTGTGAATATAAATCACAAGCTTGCTAAAACAAATAGCAGTCAAAGAAATGGTTATTTAGATAATATTAAATGAACGATAAAAAGTATTTTTTATAGTTCCACACATGGAAAGTGACTGATGGAGTTTTTAAAAGGGAATCTTAATGTGTGCATGTGCTGTGATATCAAAATCCCAGAAATTTCAAATGATGCACATAATTAACTACTCACAGTATAATATGGGTATGGCAATACTGAAGCTAAAACAGAATGTTCTGGCTCAGAATAAAAAAAAAACATTTATTTAAAACATAAAAGCAATTGTAGGTTAAGCTCTTTCACCTGTAACAATAATCACACTTCATCAGAACAAAATCTCATATACAAATGCTCATTTTATACAAAATCCAACCAATCACATAAAAAAATCCCATCCTCTTAATTAATGAATCTATCCATCTCAATTCTTTAAAGTGAATATATCATAATGTAACTCTACCCTGTATGCTACTTAGAAGTCCATGTTCTAATAGTAATAACACTTGCTAAAACTAAAAACATCAGTTCTTCGCAACAACCACTCGTCAAAGTAAATTATTCAAAGTACACAGTTGTTAAACATTATAAAACATTCTTATAATAAAAAAATACTACTAGTAAATTTATTATCAATTAAATAATTCAAAAAATATTATATTAAAAACTATTAACTAGGAAAATGATGTTCATGATTTATAATTTATAATTTAGCTGCTCAAATCTTCAAAACACTGTTAATACTAATGTTGTCATTTAGCCCTTGCTGCATCAAATGTTAATTGCCAGTATAGTTCTTCATATTGTAACCTGGCTTCCCAGGGCCCTCCCCTTGGGTCTTGCTTCACTTGTTCCAGAATGAAGAACATGTATTTACTATCACCGCATTCCTTACTATGCATTTGTATCTTTGCCATGCATAACATCATAATTGTGTTGATATATCTGCTTCCTAATAGCCCTTTCCATTTTTCCTACATAAAAACTTGGACAAGTTTTATAAGTAACCAGGTAAATCACACCTCTACTACTAAAATCAAGGTGTCCTTTTGATTTGATGCATGTGCCCCTAGCCTCCAAATAAATCTTATTTGTATCTGCAATAAATCTGCACTGATTACAAAAAACACATCTATAGGTACCTACCCTCTTATTATTGTTCATATTATTATGTATATTGCCAGCCTCAAGTATCTCCTTCAAGTTCCTATTTCTTTTTCTAACAGATACTGGCAAATCCATTATTTTCTTACTAACATCCAGGATGAGAGTCAAAACATTCCAGTATTTTTTAATAATACTCTCCACCTTTGTAGAATTGGAAGAAAAATTGTACACAAAGGCCAAGTTATGTGCATCTGTGGTACCAGTACTAGGAGATTTCTCTATTTCACCTTTACCTAAAAGGGTACAGTATCTCTGTTCTCTATGCCAAGACACCTCATCAGCTAAACTATCAACCAAATTTGTGGAATAATTCTTTTCCAAAAATAAACCCTTCACAAGATTAACTTCATCCTCAAAGTCTTTCTGTTTAGTGGTCATCCTAGAAGCCCTAATCATCTGTGCTTTCACTATACCCCTCTTTTAATAATATGGCTGTTCACTTAAAAAATGTAAATAAGAATTAGAATATGCCTCTTTATGATGAATTCTAGAATGGTATCTACTGGCCTCAAATCTTTGTACAAATGTACATTCAAATAATTAATGGCCTCCTTCAAATGGTAACTAGCAAATTTTAAAGTTGTCCCAATATATTTAAGAAATTCTTCAAGATCTTTTTCTGACCCATTCCAAAAGAAGACAAATATTGTCCAAAAATGGGTGTAATAAATAATTTTACTTGCCTGGTCTGAGGTGAACAGAAAATTATTTTCCCAGTAATAAAGAACCAAATTGGCAAACATTGGGGCACAGCAAGCACACATTGCAACACCCTGTGTTTGTTTATAATATTCACCATTACAATAATTGCAATCATTCTTCAAAATTATATCCATAAACTCCATTATCAAATTCACCTCATCATTTTTCAAATAATCACACTCCATTAAATTGTTATAAAACCATTCCACACTTTCAAGTGTGGTATACTTGAAAATAAATCTACCACATCAATGGTAACTAAAAACACATCCTTACCATATAACTCACCTGAAATATTCCTAATGAAGTCCCATGAATCTTTTGAAATATACTTAATAGAACTCATAAATTTCTTTAGCTTATAATCAATGTAAGTAGCTAAAGATTCCATTTTAGATCCAGCCCCTGCTACTATGGGACAAAAATGGGGAGGTTCTATATTTTTGTGGATCTTAGGTATACCAAACACTAAAGGAAGATGGGGATTTTTCACAAGCAAAAATTCAAGTAACTTGATATCCATGTCTACCTGTAAAAAGTGGTGATTTATAAAAAATATCTATTTTAGAATAAGCAACAATAATTTCATTCCTGGACACCAGGCTATATTTATGTTCATCACTCAAAATCTCAAACATATATGTATCACTGTCAGTGGTGTCCATGATGACCACCCCGCCCCCTTTGTCTGGCTTCATAATTCGGAATTTGTCAGCTGTTGCAATAAATCCTTTTCACCATCTAATAAATTAGAACATTTCTTCCTGTTAAATATTTTTAACTTACTAAGTTTAGCTTCTGCAAGTTCTTCTAAAACTTCCAAGGCAGGATTATAAATACTCTTCCTTCTCAAGCCTCCATTCGTAGTTCCTTTATCAACCAAACACAATTTTAGATTTATTTTAATTAAAAATAAATTCAAATCTAAGTGTCCAACACATTTAGGGACTTGGAAGGAACAAAATTAAAGCCTTTCATAAATAAATCAAAATAAACCTTGTTTATTACCAAATCATTGTAGTTACAAATGTTAAAATTTGAAAAAGTGTTGTCCTGGTCTACTTCAATAAACACACAACACCAAATGACATTTGACAACCTTTATTAAACTTCCATAAACATGATTGTTAACCAATAGTTATTACATTCAACCAAAAGCACAATACAGGTGATAATAACATCCATGGAAAAAAACATAAAATAAAATAACCATTAATCACTCACCCTTGAATAAGCAGCATCCCCCACTTGCTCACTTATCTTTGCACTAACAAGGCAGCGTTACCCCACTCATCTTCAATTTATTGAATTACACCACCAATTAAATAAGCAGCTCTGCTTGCTTATTAACTTATCCAACAGAGCAACTACTCACTTTCCTTCCCAACTTATTGAATTGCACATCCAACACCAGAGGGGGAAGAGAAGAGGGCAAGCTTACCCCTCTTCTCCGCATTACCCAAATGAAATAACCACAATCCCCACTAATAAAAAGAGGGAGGGAGGAAGAGTAGCAAGTTCACACCAAAAATGTGACTCCTACCTCAGTTACACTTGAAAAAACCCTTTAAGCCTCTTCCTACCCTTACCTCATTTCCTCCCAAACATCCCTCCATCCCAGTTAACCCTATCCTTCCCTTATCCTCTTAATTCTGGCAACTATATTTATCTATCCCCACTTGAAGATGTCCCAGGACAGAATGGTCTGTTCCAAACCTCATTTGTTCTGGTCCACTTCAATAAATACACAACACTGAATGACATTTGACGACCTTTATTAAATAGGTTCATAGCTGTGTACTAGGCTAATGGCCCTGGAGCCTATATAAGCCTAGCCCAAGAAGATTCCCTGGCATCATGCCGCCCATTGCTCATTCTGTCTTTTTCAATCTTGTCCCTTATTTCCCATAGCAATTCATAGATCTGTTTGGTCCTTTGCTTCTTTAACCTCTTCCATTTCCTCCAGAATACCATTCTTTCTCATTTTGCCTTCCACTCCTGGTCCTTTGCTTCTTTAACCTCTTCCATTTCCTCCAGAATACCATTCTCTCTCATTTTGCCTTCCACTCCTGCCTTTTCTCTACTCCTGTTACCCTCTCTGTATTATTTTTCCAATTCTCCCAGATACCAAGTAGTTCTGTCACTGGGTCTCTGGTAGTTTGCATTTTTGTATGAACTCCTCCATTGTTTAGAATCTTCTCTGTCCTTTTCTCTGAATATTCAGTCTTACACTTGTGCAACCCACTTCTTCAGATTTCCTTTTAATCTTCCCTATCCTTGCCCCCACTCTTTTTTTGGTTCACCATAGTTTTTTTAGGCTCTCCCCTGCGCTTTATGCATCCCAGTTCTTTTAGCACTAATTTGTTTATTTCAGTAGGCTTTTCTACATATCCCTCTCCGTTACTCTCTGTTGCTTAACATCATTAATTTCTGCTTCTGTCCAGTGAATGATGTTACACATCAATTTATATTTATGAAAATGCTGGAGCCCCTAGTCACCCCCTTTCTTACTCATTCTCATTTTTGCATTGTTCATTCTTTTTCCCCTGCCTTTTTCAACCCAGTCCTTTATATCTTTGTCTATTTTGTATCTTGTGGAGTAAGTGGAGGATTACTGGTGATATTATCATCATTACTGAATTAATTCTCCAAAACAATGTAGAAAATCCCCCAAGAAAGCACACCTTACTTTTTATCAACTTGCTCAAACTTTTTCACAACTGTCTTTCTGTCCATGGTGCCCTAGGTATATGGGAAACTGTCTCGTATAACCTGGGAACTATGTTGGGAAGATGGTGAATCTCCACATTTTTAACTCACCCATTCCCCATTTCCCCTTCCCTTTTCTTAATCTCACTACCAGTGTCCTTTTATTGTTGCACCAGAGTCCGGCAATTTCCAACTTCTTGACTATCTCCCTTACAACTCCCATTATTGCAGCCAAATCCCCCAGCATTACATGCGGTCATCTACTTATAAACACAAACTGATTTTACCCCACCACCACCTTTTCTTCCACTGTGGCTAGCCTGTGTTCAGCTTCCATTGCTAGCTACTCAACAACATCCACAGACAGGCCTGGAGATAGCGCGCACGTAAACACACACACACACACACACACACACACACACACACACACACACACACACACACACACACACACACACACACCCCTGGCTGGGTCCCCTATCTAACCTTGTTTTCTCAGATACTCTTCTGTTTAAGAATATTTACATTTCTTGGTCTTGTTTTTATGGTCTGTATCCAGTGTATAAATGTTTGCCCTACCTTTCCTTACTAAATTGTCTTCTATAGACATTCCTACCTCACTGTATCAAAGGCCTGCTGCAGGCCAAAAAGCACAATCTCACCTTTCCATTTCTGCTACTATTACTGTGCATGCATTTCATCAGGATCCACAAAATTTCTTATGCCTTCCTTCATGAAACAATACTGCCTACCTTGTGTTAAATTTGGCAATACTTTGCTAAGTCTTCCTGCCAGCACCTTTGCCCAGAGGCCCTTATAAGCCTAGCCAAGAATTTCATCCATGTTCCCACAAAGTCAGCAAGTACCTCACAAAGAGGATCCTAGGCTTAAACACTTGCCCTATATGGACAGACTCAAAAAACTCCAACTATTCTCTGTCTCATATCGCCTACTTAGAGGCAATCTCTGCTTGACTTGCAAAGCTATGTGTGACCCAGCTCTGTTAGAAATGCTACATCTAAAGAAATCCCAGTCCCTCTGCACCACACGCTCCAGAGACCACAACCTCATTACCACAATTAACAGAACATACTGGAGGGACAGGTTCATAACCCAGACACTGCCCATGCTATGGAACAGACTTCCCATACATGTCAAGCAGAGTACCTTGCTGAACCCCTTCAAGAGAAATCTTGATGAGTGGATGGGAAACAGAAAATTCACCCCGAGGATAACTCCAGTGGCTCTACTCAACAGAGGCACTGGGAACTAAGGTCAGGTGGGATTACGCCAGGGTAATCCTATGGCTAGGCATGTAAAGGCTCCAGGGCCATTAGTCTAGTATACACCTATGAACCAACACAAGAGGGGGAACCGAAGAGGGCAAGCCTGCCCCTCTTCTCTGCCCACCAGCCTGACCAGGCTGTTCCCCTCTCAATGACCAAACATCCTACAACCTAAACCCCATTAAAGGCATAAAGCCAAACATCATTTGGTGTACCCAATCTTGCCCAACCAAACTGTATCCATGCCGTCACCTCTCAATCCCCATCACCTCAACAAAACTATTCAGTTACCTAAACAGCTAAAACAAACCGCTGATTCCTCTCCAATGCTAAATAACAACCATAAACTCAAATGCTAGTATACCCATACTCTGTTACCTGACCACCATACCAGAAAAATGTTGTAATTACTCTCGGAATTTATACTCCAAATAGACAAACACTGAGCCCATTGCCACTTGAATCCATGCAAAGCTAATAGCATACACACACAACATATTGCAGCCTGTTTACTGCCCCATGAAGTAATAACTGCATGAAATTACTTTCAAATCCCATTTAATAGCAATCTTGCCATCACACCAATACCCATGTAACAAGCTGATTACACCACCATCAAGGCCTTTAGCAGTATGACCCCAAATGCACCACAAACCGTAAAACCAAGACAGGCAAAACTAACCAAACACAATGTACACCAAAACTTGAAATGCCCGCTGGCACCAGACACACAAGGTCAGTGACTAGCCATCACCATCCAAAATGTGATAAAATAATCCAACCTTATCTCCCGTAAAACTGCAGTAACTCGAAGCTAAATCCTTCTACACAAAACACACCACCTAGCTCACCAGCCTGAGCAAACTTATTCAATGCAACCCATTAATATCGACCAAGATAACACCCCCTTTAACAAAAACTCTCCTATAAATGAGCCCCTTAATCCTGCCTCAATCATGTAATCCTAATCATCATCTGACATGCCTCGGCTCACCTAATATCTCCTTTAACAGTAACTATACCTTGGTATGCTCCTATGGTAATCTGCCCACCTAATCCATTCCAAGGAAAACCCCAACTACCAAAAAGACAGTGAGAAATTCAATACTGATGCTTCCTGCACAAGATAAGATAACAAAAAAAAAACAAACACCACCATATACAGCTGCACTGCTAGAAAACCATGGCCTCCTTTACTACTGCTCGATCAGCCGATACATTCCTCAGCATCCTCTCTCACCCGTCAAGTCCACATTCCTTCAGACCATCAAATAATGCCCACGCAGCATGTTCCCATCTGCCACCTCAGTGTGATCTGTAAAGAAATAACTGTAAATACTCCACACACACAAAATCAATATTTCATGACATTATGCACCACCAAGGGCATAGCTTTTCCATCAACTGTATGAAATGCATGCACTACTGAAAACGAACCCCCCCCATAAAACTTAATGGTAAAGTTTCTTCCTACCACCCACATTCACAATATGATTGATACCCATGTGAAATAAAACAAATTAATTGCATCAACATGCCTCTTTTATAAATAAAATTATCACTTTAACCATCCCATGAGGTTTCTCAACAAAGTTGTTAACCAATAATTAGGGCAGGGAAAGTTAAAACTGCAAAATGTGTCAACAAAATGCCAATCCACATGACCAACCCTGTTCCATCTACCCCAAAGGACATCCCAGTGAATTAACCCAAAGGCAACACCCTGGTAAAATATACCAACTTTCTGACCCGTACCAAAGTAACCCAGTTAAACTGACTGACATGCAACTTCTGTAACCCATAACTCCCTGAAAACAACGCATTTGTCACAACACTGCCTTGTATATACAACCTCCTTATCCCACTACCAAAACAAACTGGACGAGTGACTAAACTCACCCTAGTGTTCTACCCACATCCCTTGAAGGACAATAAGAGCAGTATGTGGAAATAACTATTGATCTTGGCTAGCCTATAAAACCCTAAACCACTGACCTCATAGCTTCCTATGCTCCTATGATTGTTATAATTTTCCTTACCTGTAAACCCCAAAATCTTTATAAACAACCCCCCATGTCATCTTACCCCAAACATACTTCCCCCTACACCCCATGGTGCACCACTCCACAGTCAAAAACCATGCAATAAAATCCATTACCTTTCAAAGCCATTTCATCAGGGCACTGACCACTGCTCACCCATCTCTGACCCCCTTGTGCACCACCCAAGGGACAGTGCCATCCATTACAAACAGGTTCCATCATACCAAATCCTCTTCCTTCAGGTCACCAACTGCAGCCCACTCAATTCCTCGCCTCTGCCACCTGCAAAAGAAAACAGATTAATCACCTTGCCTTTACAAAAAATGAATGAACCTCAGGCCTGACAACTTGTGTCTAGTTAGCAAACACCTTCTCACCATGACCCCCCTTACACCAGCTACCTTATGACCTGTCAGATGCAAGAATCCCAAATGTCATCTCTGATGTAAATCAGCCATGATTTGCTAAAGAGCCATCCTTTATAAAGATGGACCAAAACCATGATGCAAATCTGGGCATTCTGTAAAATCTGTACAGGAGAAAGGTATGACTCACTGCCTGTGACCCCCTTCAAAAAGAAATCAGCAGCTGAACTACATGCTGTGTACCCAACTGACCCCACTATCAACCCAAACACCTGCTCCCGCTAGGAAAATCCACCCCTTACTGACCACCTAGCAAGGACCCATCCTACTCGCTCCTTTCCCTGTCCTGCCAATACCTGACTTCAAACCCACTTGTGTCCCACATGCCATAAAATACATGCCTGTTAGATCTCCCCCCTGAATCTCAGAGCAATGAATGTGACAAAAAAAAAAAAAGCACCTACCAAGGGAGGCAACCTTCAACCATTGCCCTTACAAACTCAACACTACAAGCACAGCAGATCCCAAAGCAGCAGACGTTGTAGCTGGGCATGCAGTCCACACTAAAGTGTCCATCACCATTCCTGGCAAGACTTGCCTTCGTGGGAGAAAAGTCACAGACGTAGGTTTTTTTTTTTTTTTTTTTTTTTGTAACTGAAAAGCTGACAGATAACCAGTGTTGCAGCCTTCCAAAGAGGACCACCCCCTTTCCTAACCCAGCCATTCGATCCTCCCAACCTACAGTTATCACAGTTCTGCTCACGCACGGAGGGCAAGTGTTCCACTGAACAGCTTACTACCTGCTGTAAAGAACAGTAGGTCTTGTCAAAACTCCTGTTATCCCAGCAATTCAGCAGCAATAACCCTCGACCCCAAAATGCAAAAAGTAATAAGACCATAAATAAAAGTGGGACAAGGCTCCAAGTGGGACAATTTTAAATAGACTGGTTGTTGATCAAAACAGGTTTGCATTATCAGGATTTTTCTGAAGGGTATGAAGTCTGAAACTTAAGTGTCTATCATTTTCCTACTGCAACCTTTAATGATATGCCACTTAGTTGCTGAAAATTACATACATGCCAGATGAGCCCCTCTTCTCCGCTCACCAGTAGTGGTATTTGGTGTAGTACTCTGCAAAAGAACCACCCTGTAGTTATGCACCAGTTGCAACCATCAGCACACCATGTCCACCATAGCAATGTTAAAAGTCAGCATATGTCTCTCTCACAAGGCCAAAAGCAGCAACCTAGTGACTCAAGTAGCTATAAGTGATCCTTGGGAATATGGTGTCCCCACACACTTCAACTCAGTGAAAATCATAAAAATACCCCTTCCCCTGCTCAGTGAGAAACAACCGCCCCAGGATTTCTACTTATGCTAGTTGCTAATATCAGGATTCAGTTCACACCCACAGCTATGACTATGAATACTACTGTGTGTGACTATGACTAATGTGAACTACCAACCATGGCACCATATTGAAACCCAATCAGCCATTTACCATATACCTCCTTTTCAGTTGTCCAAAGTAGAACATTGTTGTCAAAATGATTTTACACAACAAACAAACCCATGACCAGTGCAAAGGACAGAGCTTCAGTTTTTTTTTTCTTTTTTTGCTAAAATAATAGCTTATTCTTGTAGCATTTAAATTACTTAATCTATTTCTTATAATATTTAGGCGTTACAGATACAAAATATGGTTTAATGCAACTATTAAAGAGACAAGAAACCTTACCATCTCAACAATTGAGAGACAAGAGCAATAATAATGAGGAACTTATTTCAAATCTTAGAGCCAGTAGCTGGCAGTGCGGAAGTCCCTGTCAATTACTGGCATCCTTGTACTAGATGTCAGTTCATCACCTTTCCTCCGATACTCACCCCATCACCGCCTTTCTCCCAAACTCACCAGTTTTAGATGAGATTGAGAGGGGCAGAACTAAAATCAGAGTCAAAGTCAGGGACTGATGAACAGACTACCTCTTGAGATACTAACTAGTGACATGTGCCCTAACTTCACAGTGTGTGCAGCTGTCATTATTCCACTCCCACCAACACTTGCCCATTTTCACTAAATTCTGAGTTACCATCACAGAAGCCAACCTATACAAGCAGTAACTTGCCTGCTGATGTCATTCATGCAAACCTTCGCATCTTCTGAGAGCAGGGAAACTGGTGGATCCATTGAACGATGGTTGAGGTTTTATACATATACACACACACATATACTTAATTAGCTCACTCCCAGGGAAGTAAAGCTGTAAGAAAAGAGCCGCCAAATTTAGCATCAGCTAGGCTCCAGTTAAATTAAACAGTAACCACTCCCCCTAACAGTGATGGCCGTACTCCACCTGCACGGAGATCCTTCTTGCCTGCGAAAATTCCTTAAACAAGTAATACAACTCAGCAATGACCCAGCATCCAACGAACTTGAAAGGTGAGATGAGTTTCAAATAATTTTTTACTCACAATTCACAAGCCTTAATCAGTACATTAGATCATAAGTAACACATTTTTAGCAGATAACATATTCTACTTTACTCGGTGTAATAAACATGTTAATCAGCCTTTCATATAGAGCTACAGCATGACAATAACAATGTGCCCATAGAGGCAACCCCTAAACCGAAGTTGGTATTGCACTATCACAAGCCTTCCCAGGCCACCAGGAGAGAGAAACCTGCATCCACCATCACGGCAGGCCTACTGCCTGTTATCAAAAGTCTGCAGGACCATGTCACTGATAAAGGCATTACCTAGAACTGAACCCAGGGAGAACTATGTTGAAATGTCTGGTAGTTTGGTGCAGAGGTTTAATGCTACTACTCCTGGACCCTGCAGCCTTCAGGTTTGATTCTCAAAGCATCCACGGCAAGTACCTGTTTTTTTGTTTGTTTGTTTTTGACAGGAAAAGAGCATGCTGCAACTGAGTGAAAGTAACATCTAGGAAACCAAAAGAGCAAATCACCACCATTACTACAGTGGGACAATGGGTTTGTCTCCTGTTACATCCCTTACAGCTATGCTCTTAATCTTACAGCGACCCCCTCAGTCAGTGCCCCCTTGCCCTCTGGCAACAAAACCTACACCCACTTGAGCCAAAAAAAAAAATAAAAAGAGAAACAGAGGCTTACTCACCTCAGCCCTCCTGCTCATCAAGGCCTACCTGATCACCAGCTTACTTCAGGTCATCACAGACATGATCCTGCACTTAGCAAGTTCACGCCAAAGATGTGACTCCTACCTCAGTTACACTTGAAAAAACCCTTTAAGCCCCACTCTCCCTTAAAACATTTCCCTCAAACATCCCTCTATCCAAGTTAACCCTATCCTCCCCTTATCCTCTTAATTCCAGCTACTATATTTATCTATCCCGACTTGAAGATGTCCCAGGACAAAATGATCTGTTCCAAACCTCATTTCTTAATAGCTGAATGTGTTGTGACTATTTCACCAATTGTATTAAACCCAGATATATTATCTGTGGCTAATAATTGTTCTTGTATCGGTTTGATGGTCGATACATTCCACCTTGCCATCTTCCTCTTCTTCTTCCACTTTCTTCTCTTCCTTTTGGGTAATAATACTTGTCCCTGTTCAAATTCTGACCACTCGTATCTTGTTTCCTGGCTAACCGTTCGCTTCTCCTCAAAGGGGGATAACCTAAAGGGGAAGGGGGACTTCACTGACATTACCTTCACCTTCAATTAGTTCAACACCTTCTGCCCCATCAACAGTAACACCCCTTCTTGAAACGGTTACTCTAGGTGCAGGGAAAGCCTTACCATCACGGTATTCATTTAAATCTCTATGTATTTTGTGCAATTTTCTTTTGTAAATATCATCGCATAACATGCCTACATCTTTGAAAACATTAATATATCTGACTTTGTCAACAATGTACATCAAATCAGAGGCAATTTTATCGTTTAGCTTATTAATGTCCTCAAACAGGTTTTCTCTCTTCCTTTGGTAATTAAGAACCATAAGTTCAATATCAAAGTTATTGAACAACTCAAGCAGTTCACAATGAAAACACTCTTCAGTTCCACATTGTTAAGGTATTTAACAATTTGTAAGCCCTTAGGGACCCTCTTACAATGAATGCATCCATTTAAATAGTACATTTCCAGTTGTATAGTATGCAACATTAACAGTTTATCCTTAAAACCAGATACCATATTGGAATATGTATCATTCATTGGTGGAGTGGTGTCAGAGAAGTTAAACTTCTTACCTGACCACTGTTCAAAGTTAATTCTGTCTGCATCTAATCTGTTCACTTCAAATGAACTGTCCTGTATGCCATTAACAGCTCCCATGATCCTATGTAGTCGTTGGTAGTCTGCCGATGATGCATTGTTATGACAGCCACCCACACGCCTCATCATACTCATCACTGATTGGCTGGATTGCGTAGCAAAGAACTGATGATGATTCCCAGGCAAAAATGAAGAATTACTTCATATAACAGAAGCCTGTGATAAAAGATCAATGAGCCTAGCAATACTGGAAACCAGGTCTTCCCTTCCAGCCACGGTACAAAATAGTTCAAAACCAAGAAACCAAAGTCACTATACCAGAATAAAAACAGAATGTACCGGCTCTACCCTGTATGCAACCTAGAAATCAGTGTTCTAATATATATTATATGTTCACTTTAATTAATTCAGATGAACAGATTAATTAATTAAGGGGATGGGATTTTGCATGTGATTGGTTGGATTTTGCATAAAATGAGCATTTGTATATGAGATTTTGTTCTGATGAAGGCCGATTATTGTTACAGATGAAAGCACTTAACCTACAATTGTTTTTATTTTTTAAATAAACGGGTTTTGTATTCCGAGCCGGTACATTCTGTTTTTTCTGGCATAGTGACTTTGGTTTCTTAATATTGAAGCTAAACACACAGGCCTACTTTAAGGTAACACAGTGGTTGGTTTTGTCAGCCATTTGAATATATTTTACTATACTCAATAGGGCTGGGCTATCTGTGTTGAAGTGCTAGAAGTATATTGTAAATTTAGTAAAAGTTAGTATCTTTGCATAATAAATAGTGTCTCTTTGAATCTAATGGTGATAATGGAGAATGCTGAACCTTCTGTACATGCAGTGTTCTCCATTATCAGCTGAAACTACTTACTTCCACTAAATATGATAAAAGTAAAACTCTTTTCATTATTACTTATGGTATCTCTTGGCTGTCCATGACATTAATTAGAAAAATGAATACATATATATATATATATAGATTCACTTTATAAGCTCGAAATCCTGAAATATCAAATTTCAGAATCTCGAGCCTAGAAAGTAGAAAGCCGAAAACCATGAAAACCATGAAACCAGAAGTGCGAAATTCAAACTTTCACATGTTGGAGATGTTGAATTAGTTGTTCTGGTGTTGCGCTGTGTGCATGGATTCAGGTAAGTGTTTTTGTTTAAGGGTTTTGGGCAGGGGCTGTGGTGTGTGTTAGTGTGTTTTGTTACAGTGATGTGTGTATGCGAGAGGAATGTTGCTTGTGTTGTGGTGTTTCATGTGTGTGTATGTAGTGCAAACTTGGAGGTAGAATATTTAAGTAGGGGGGGTGGGGGTGCAGGGGGGGCTTGCCTCCATGCATATAGTAAAGGTAGGTGTGTGTGTTTGTTTAATTGTGTGCATGTGTGTTGTGTTACTTTTTTGAAAGTGTCGGGCGGTATGTGTGTTTGTGTTTGTATGTGTTGTGTACTGTGTGCTGTGTGTTTTTGCGGTTTTGGTTGTTGTGGTTGTCTGGTTTCGGTGATATAAACATTCAACTTCATGGTCTTGAGATACTGAAATTTGATATTTCAGTATTTCAAGATTATGATGTGAAGCTATAAATATTTACTAAGGAATACATTTCAGTCTTTCTCTTCACCTTTAACCTATCCTTCTAACACACTGTAACTGGCCAAGCATATAACTCCTATGGGACAAATAAATGAGTTAATCCAGGAGACTGAACATCACAAATTTTAAAGAAATCTTGAGTCCTAATGGACATGATGTGAGTGCTACATGTTTTTCTTAACCCCTTGATTAAGTGATAACATGAACAAAAATCATGACTAAGTAAAGAAATTCAGATTTATTTTGTTCTTTCAAGAAAAAAAAGCTGTGTCTAAAGCTTAATATTCAAAGCTGTCATAGTAGCTCCCAATAAACCAAGAAGGGAAATGATTGTGAGGATACATCAATCATATATTAGAACAATGCCTGCTTTTTTACACCCCCCCCAAAAAAAAAAAAAAAGAGAGAGAGGTAGTCACCTTCTGTGTATTCCTCTTGTGATAGATTGGGATGAAAGTAACAAATGGCCATAGTAACGTTTCAAGTTGCTGCTGTCAGGCATACAAACAGCATGCCTCATCACCATAAGCCCTAAAACAGCCACCTTTTTGTATAGACCTCTGATGTCAGTTTGATATGAAAGTGAAAGAAAAGACAGCAAACAGCAATGTATTGCAACTTGTTGCTGTCACAGATTGCATGGTAACCAACATTACTTCCAGAGTCTTAAACACTTACTCCATATGAGGACTAAGGAGCAATTTCTTCAGTAGTGTATTTAATAGCCGTGATTTGACATAAGTCGCCACCAAGGTATTTCTCCAAATGACTGACCCAGTAGCTGCCAACCAGTATGACGCATCTACTGCATCACAGCCAAACTTGACAGAATACCTGCAAGGTGAGGAAACATAATGCCAACATTCTACATCATACCCACACTTGATAGAATAACTGCCAACCTGAGGAGTGAGGTGACATAATTCCAGCATCCTGCATCACAGCTGCACTTGATAGAATACCTTCCAACCTGAGAGGTGAGGGAACATAATTCCAACGTCCTGTATCATAGTCACACTTGGACAAAATACCTTCCAACCTGAGAGATGAGGTAACAAAATTCCAACATTTTGTATCACAGTCACACTTGGGAAGAATACCTGCCAACCTGAGAGGCGAACTAACACAATTATTTTATCACTCAGGGCCTTTTCATCAGTCTCCTCTGCTGTATCCTTCAGGTGAGATAGAAGGGTATGTTTGTGCTTTCATATCTGTACTTGACAGTTCAAGGCTAAAGGCTCAAGTTAGAAAAAAGTGTAGACTTACAGCTCAGAATGACCTGTTATCTTGCTTTGCCTGTCATTTGGAAGTGTTTTCCCTTTTAGTGGCATGCATGGATGCACAGATCAGCAAACAGATTGCATAGAGGTACTTGCAGAGGTAACCAGCTCTACAGAGCTCAGCAGGTTTCTTAAGTGCAGTGTGTTAGGATTCATTGCCCAGAGATGCAGTTCTACAAAACATACTGTATGGCTCTGAGGCTGCAGGTATGGCTGAATGGTTTTCCTCTAGTAGACCTATCCACTTCCTGTTTCTTTCCTAGGTATCAGGGGACTATTTAAAGTGATCTTTCATCCTTCTTAGAGCATCAGCAAATGCTACATCCTCCTGTGGTGAAACGGAACAGTGGATCCTCAGTGTATGAATCACGGATGAGAGTGGAAGAAATTAGGAAGATGCATACAATTCCCTCTGACTCAGATACAAAGGAATCAGTCTTCAGAAGGAAAAGGTTCCTTTTTCCCTTTTTTCAGTGGGGACTCAACACCAACAGTTAATCTGAAGGGAATTTTTTTTTAATAAACAGCAGACAATTCTGGGACAGTTTCATTAAATCCTGCAATAGAGGAAGGGTAGCATAGATGGCCACCAGCCCAGCTCTATCTGTGGTAAAATGGTACACATTTGTGATTTGGATGATTATGTCTTACTTGAAGGAGTAACGTGTTTTTTGGGGCCTCAGAACATGGGCTGGCACCCTATATCTCATCATGGTTACACAGATGATTTCTTGGACACAGCCCAAGTGCATACCACCATCTAACTCAGTAATCATTACACAGGTGTCAGAAATAGAAGCTGATTGAGAAGCATCTGGACTGACTGTCAGTGGAATTGCTTCTGCCTGAGAGGATGTGCCTTTGTCTTTATGTGTGATGGCATGCAGAAAGGCTACACCAAAGTCCTCAGTAAAAATAGTCACAGGAATAAGAAAATGCCTGTACTGAACAAATGGCCTTGAGGGTAAAGTGGCATACCGATTCGGAATGAATGTGTTTTTGTCTCTTGGCATTCCTTATTTTGAGGGTTGCTCTCCGTTAACTTGCATTTTTTTAAAGGGGGAGTACACACAAGACCTGAGTATTGTCATGGTGGTCAAGCACAATGAGTCCAGGTTTTTTGCTGAAGATAGTCATAGAGAGAGACATATGGCTGTTAGTTTTACAGTCTTCTTAGTTAAGTGGACACAGTGAGGATAAGAGATGACACAGTCACTTTCCGGAACAGGTTACTTTTCTGTCCACTCTTTATGCCAGGTGAAACAAACAGGCAGACAATACTATGACTGATATGCATCAACTTTCTTATGTAATGCAGCAGGACAAAAACAAAGATGTTATAGACTACTGTCCCTCCTATACCACAAATGTGATGTCACCTAGGTGAAAAAGTGACAGCATGGCCTAGAAAGGAAAGGATGGAAAGCTCTGGAAGTCTGGCCAGATGTTAAGCCTTTAATGGCAGAATTCTCCATTTTGAATACTTTTGCAATATAAAACCATAGGGATAACATCTGTGGAATTTCATTTGCACTGAGTATAAGTCTATAATCCTAATCTTTAACTTTTTATTTGTTTACAATACACAATGAACAGTGCAATGTTTTATCTTGATGACAGAGAACAAAGAAATGTCAGTAAAAATAATATATAATTATGTGTTGATTCATTTTCCTAAATCTTCTGAGAAGCTGATACTCCCTGTTTAAAAAAAAACAGATATACACATACAAGTAAAAACTACAGTTCTCATAATTATGCAAGGCTGAACATGGGAAATAAAAATCTGCAGATTGGACAATTGCTTAAACATAGGGCACAATCAATTATTTGGATGGAAATGAAATGCACATATCACATCTTGAATGCTAAGACATTCCAGAAAGGAGAGATATTTGTTATACTACTAGCACAACTATTAAAATAAATATCTATAATAAGTAGCAGCATTAATTCTGTAAACAGAAAGCCATAATCAATAAAACCAATGTAGGTTTGTTCCTAGAACTGTAATGTGTACTTGCACATGACAAGATAAAACAGTGTGATAATAAAGTTATCAAAGTTTTAAAATAATTCATTATGTCTAATAGTTCTCCATAAACACACTCAAGATTAATTACTAATTTGTGCTGTGGTTAAATGTTCACCCCAGTGCAAAATTAAAACATACACACTCCTTATGCAATATGGAATTTTTGAAGTTTGATCAGGTACTATATTCTTGTCCAGTGCACTAGTGTAACAGGCTGCCCTAAACTAGTTACAGACTAGTTGTGTAAAAGTACACTAGTTTTACAAATAGCTGAAACAGCTGACTGTATAAAGAAAAACAGAATGGTTAAACCAACATGCATTGTAGACATTGTTACACAGCACTGGAGACCACAGATATGAGATATAATAACAACTGTCAAGTAACTTTCACAGGCACAGAATACACAGATTGTTGCATGTACATTTAAAGATAATGCTCAGAGTATATGTTATATCTGTAACTTCCAGCAAGTAGCTTTGAAAAGTATAAATTATCTTTTAATACCATACAAAGTGAAATGTATACCAGTCTACAACATACATGCATGCCTAGACAACAACACACACACACACTCACACGAACTTGCAAGCACATACTCTAGATCCTATATGATATACAAGCTCAAAAAATATATATATTTTTTGTATCAGAGCTATTAGTTCCACATACATTTATGTCAAAGTACTCTGTAGCAAAATTTTTTAAACTGTTCCATGTCATGGATGGAGAGTTGGGTTATGAAGATACATTATAAGACATGAAAAATGCTAAATCTTCTGGATTTGTAGCATACTTGGGAGACTTTCACACACCCTGCCATTGTCCCTTAGTAAATCAGTTCATGCCAAAGTTAAAGGTAGGTGAGGCTCAATAATTAATGATTAAGTAAGGAAGAAATGAGATACAAATGGTAATGTATAATCCATCAACACAAAAGTCTTGATGAACACATTGTACTCCTGTGGATATTTGGAAGTTAGGGGTGAAGAAAGTAATAAAGAACTGGAATGTTTTGTTTGGTAATATTTTAAAAATGGGGAAGTACCAGCATCTTGTGGTGACGGTGTTACCCAAAGAGGGTAAAGAACTTTTAGATCCATCTTCTTAAAGATCCATTTCAAGTTCTATACTATGACTATAAAGTGATGATGTCCATCCTAACAAAGGGAAAGACAAATGTATTCCCAAAATTGATAAATATGGGTCATTGTGGTTTTTGAGAGGTGAAGCAAATATTTGACAACATTAACAGAACGAGGATTATCAAGGAGGCAAGCAAATTGTAAAAAAAATTCTTGTTTTTATTGTTGAATCTTGACATTGAAAATAAATTCAACAGACAATTGGGATTTTATGGATAAGATAATGGATCTCTGTTAGAGTAATAGGGTTAGTCAGAAGGCTCTATGAAGGGTCAAAGGTAAGAATTAAGGTGAGGTTGTCCCTTACTGACAAGTTGAGATTAAACAGTAGAGCAAGACACTGATATTATCCTTCTCCACTGTTACTTGCTGTACATTTAGAGCCATTGGCAAAGAAAATAGTGTGACTCACAAATTCAGTGATATATTTATTTATTTACTGACATTTGTTTACTGGGAAAATCTGACTGGATAATTTTGTCTATTTTCAGTGGAGGCTCTGCAGGAGGAAAACAAAACAGAAAATACATATACATAGGTAAAAATGACATTATATTACAGCATACTGCAAATACATAAAACAAATAGTAATACACATATACCTTCCTTAAAACATGATAAACACAATATTATGTAGCAATGAAACATGCTGACATGTTCTAAGTACAACAGTTTATTACTCACTCATAAAGCAAATATCAGAGGGGTATTCAAACAGTGGACAAAAAGGAAAAGAGGAAGAAACGTTTGTGTTGGGGGCACTACGTGGAGTTAGATATGGGAGGGAGGAGACATCATGAGCAGGATTAAGGGAATAAGAGGAAGAAGAAGAGAAATCAAAACAAGGAGAAGGAGAGATATCGTGCATATGGGTACTACAGGAGAAGATGATGACATTTTAGCCACAAGAGCAGCAAGCGCAAAGCCAGGAGTTAGAGAGGAGTTCTTTTATTTGTAGTTTTAATAAATAAATGAGTATTATGTATTGCCCTGACAGGTACAGGGCTTGTGTTACTGAGCATAACTCACATTGTGAGCACACACATCAACCACAGTTTTTGTAAGGCTAATAGATGTCAAGTAGATTTGTGTCAGAAGATCAAAGGTGACTGGTATGGTACTCCAATAAATGGTAACTTTATTTGCAGAGGATGTTATTTTGTACTTGATAAATCCAGAAAGGCTATTTTTGTGTTGTGGTACATTTTGAGACGGTTTAATTTTTTTTTTCAATATAAAAGATAAATAAAGGTAAATTAAAGATTATAGCAATAAACTAAGTACCAACACGTAAATTCGTTCAACAGTACCCATATTTATAAGGACATGAAAAGATGAAGCATTTTGGTACATAGATTTAAAATTATTCTTTTATGGAAGCTTATGATATATGGGAATAAACTAAACACAGGATAATGTATCATCCTGTGATTAAGCTCTCGCTTCACAATCACTCCTTTCCTGTGCCTACAGCACCAGTGAATCCTCTTACCAAATTGTTAATTTGTGCATGCTTCATGTCAGTTATTCACTCCCATATAGTAATCTGCTCAGTGAACAAAATAAGCAGTTTACACATTTTCACTCATGCAAAATAGTGCACATATTAGTTTGCTTAACCTGGGCATTTCCAATGATCCTCTGATTCCCTTTCAGGGGCTTCATTGTACAACTCTAGTGAATCTTAACAAGAACATGATTTTGTGAAGTAGCAGGAAACTTGAATGATAGAAGGAAATCTATTTAAATTTCTGGAAGCAAACAAACTGAGCCCAAACCAATGAGACAAATCCAAGACCAAACACTGGATCATTGAGGTAACCAACCATGGAACTAATAACTATATCACAGTCATTTCTATGGGTTTCTTTTTCAAGAGGCTGGTATCCTCAACAAAATAACCACAAATTTAAAAAAAAATCCATATAATGGGTAAAACTCCCTGTCATGTAGCATTTCCCCCAAACATTTTCCATGTGGTATAATATATATATTCCCAACAGTTTAGTCATAGGTGACTCCATAGTTAGGCACTCTGATGTCCCACTCAGCAGGCTGAACAAGGAGAAAATTGCAGTCAGCTGCCTGTCGGGTGCCAAAATCTGCCACATAATGCATGCAATCAAGTCACTCCACAACAAGTACAAATATGACTCTGTCAATTTCCATGTAGGAGTCAATGACTTGAGATGTACCTCCCTGGACTACATGAAAAGATACATGAAAGAGCTCTCAGATCATGTGGCCCAGGCAGGTATGACCCTAGCACTGAGTAGCATCCTGCCTTCACCCAGAATGATACCACAGTATAAGGACAAAATGATTGACTTCAACAATTGGATAAGCTTCTGGTGTCATTCAAAGGGGATCCAGTATCTGTCTGCCTGGGAAGAAATTATCAACACACCATGATGCTTTGCCAGAGATGGTCTACATCTGTCGCCCCTGGGATTCAAGTTTCTGGCTAAAGCTCTTGCCACCCCTATAGTGCCTTTATTAGGCAAGGTTCAAAGGACAAAACCACCACCGTAACAGATACAAGCATGCAAAATCTGAAGGTAATGCTACTCAATGCTAGAAGTCTAAAACTCAAAATGCACTCTCTCGAGACACTCCTGAAAATAGAAAACATCGATATCTGTGCAGTAACTGAGACCTGGTTTAAGGCTCCAGAGAGCATCCCTGCAATACCAGGCTACAACTCTTACCACACTTTTCAGCCACCATACCAAGACCGAAACACTAAAGGTGGAGGAGCGTTCATATTCACCGAGGATATTCACACCTCCAGGCTAGTTGCCCAAAACAATGCATCTGAAATTCTCCAGATGCAACTAACACTAGGTAAGACTGCAATCCAAATTGTAGCTTGCTACAGATCCCTCACCATGCCCCAAGATTCTCACTACACCTTTCTAAACATTCTGGAAAATATTAAGATATAACCAAACACCCTAATACTGGGAGATTTCAACTACCCTGCCATTAACTGGGAAAATTACCCAGGTGCCAATACCTTTCCCCATCGGTTCTTGGAATTCATAAATTCCAACCCCCTGGATCAACTAATCCATTGTCTCACCAGGGGCTCCAGTATCCTAGACCTGGTCATTACCAACATGGGAGATAGATGCTTCACACCAGTGGCCACCCCCTCATTGGTCAGGTTTGACCGTAAGCTAATCACCCTTGACATCCACACCCCCCCACCCCCCAGTAAGGAATCCTCCATAAAAAACTTCTCCAAAGCTAACTTCATGCTACTCAAGTCAGAAGTGACAAACTTCATGACACCTATGCAGACGGCATCTGAAAGTTCGACTGCTGAATCCTACACTAAGGCACTGTACGAGCACATCCACTCATGCATGAATCACGCCATCCCAAATAGAGCCAAGATGCTCTCCTCCAAAAAAAGGAAGCCAATCTGGTGGTCCCCTGCCATAAACAAGCTATACAACATAAGGAAGAAACTGTTGCAGAAAAGAGGAAAATCCCAGGATGCAAAAAACTCCCTTACCAGCCTCAGTAAGAAGCTGAGATCCCTCATAAAATCCTCCAAAGCTAGTTATGAAAATAAAATTGCCAAAGATTCCAAAGACAGCCACAAGGCATTCTATAGTTATGTCAAGAATCTAAATGGCAATGCTCAGATCTGCTCTGAGCTACAACAGAATGGCATTAAATATACTGATCCAAGGATATTGCCAATAACCTGACAGATCGATTTAGTGCCAACTTCACCCCCTCTCACCCCCTAAAGGGCCCATGTCAATACCAAAAGATTGCCAAATTCCGGTAATCATGACCACACAAGTAGAAACCGCACTCTCCAAAGCTAATAATTCAGCATCCATGGGACCAGATGACATCCCGGGCTCTGTACTACATGGACTACAAAATGAACTGGCACCTCACCTAAGTGTCATGTTTAATCATAGTCTCACCTCAGGCTTCGTGCCCACTGAATGGCACACAGCTACAGTTATTACACTCCACAAGCGGGATCTACCTTGGATCTGGAAATACCATCCCATCAGTCTGATGAGCCTGATCTGCAAGGGCATGGAACGCATTATCATGGAACTTATTAACAAAGACACTGGCGACCTTTAAACACTGAGCCCCACCCAGTTTGGGTTTGTGAAGGGCTGATCTTGTCTCCTGAACCTGAATGACTTCTTCAAATCAGTCTCCAGAGCTGTGGACAAGGGTAAGGTGGTCCACACAGCCTATCTGGACTTCACCAAGGCCTTTGACACCATCCCCCCACTCTAGAATCATAGATAAACATACTAAGCTGGGCATAAATCCCTACATCATTCGATAGGTTGCCAACTGACTTACTGACAGAACCCAGACTGTAAAAGTAGCCAACACCAAATCCAACTCCAGACAAGTGACAAGTGGAGTACCTCAGGGTTCAGTCCTGGGACCACTCTTGTTTGGCATCTACTTCTCTGAAGTACAGACCAACAGTAAGGGACTCTGGCTAACAAAGTTCTCAGATGACTGCAAATTGGGAGCCATTATTGAATCCCCAAATTGTGTGGATATTCTACAAAAAGTCCTTACAAAAACAGATGCTTGGTGCCAGAGCCATGGGCTTAAGCATAATGCCAAGAAATGTATAGTTATCCCCTTTGGGAAAAAACATGTACCCATAAATTACCACACAGGTGGCAGTAAACTAAACACCAAAAGTGTAATGATAAACTTAGGGACACAGGTGGATAGTGGTCTCACCTTTAATAACCACATCACCACAACAATGAATAAATCCTTCTATGTGGCACACCTCATCACTAAGGGCTTTTAATCCAGAAAAAAGGAGGTCATTGTCCCACTGTACTCATCTCTCATTAGACCCATTATAGAGGCAACCCCCCCCCCCCACACACACTTGTTATGTACCTCACAAGACATCTGCAACATCTGGAAAGGCCGCAGAAACACCTCACTAAAAGAATCACAGGCCTAAAGCAGATGCCCTATGCTGACCATTTAAAGAAACTCCAACTATACTCTCTGGCATATCATCTACTCAGAGGCAATCTCTGCTTAACATGCAAGGCCATGTCAAACCCTGAGCTGTTGGACATGCTCCATTTAAAGAAATCCCAATCCCTCAGAGCCACATGCTCCAGGGATCTAAACCTTGTCATCACAATAAACAAAACATGCTGGAGGGATAGGTCCCTAACCCAGAGACTCCCCATACTCTGGTATAGACTGCCCATACATGTCAAGCAGAGCACCTCCTTGACCCTCTTTAAAAGGAACCTTGACAATTGGATGGGAGATAAGAAATTCACCCCGGGGATCACATCAGTCACCCTGCTAGACAGGGGTCCAGGGAAGTAAATATTGTGAGAAGAAATATCCAGGGAATTGTTATGGCTAGGCTTGTATAGGCCCCTAGGGCTGATAGCCTAGTACCAGCCTATGAACCTATATACATACATACATATATATATATATATATATATATATATATAGATATATATATATATATATATATATATATATATATATATATATATATATATATCAGTAAAGTAACATGTGAAACCAACACTTACGCTAAAGAATGTACGCACATCAGATTAATTTTATACACACACAAACACATGTGCACAAACAAGCAAATGCAGACATACACATACAGGCATACACATTGTAACATAAAAATAACTATTGATAATAAGCTTGATTACACAAACACATATGCACACATTAACATGACATCAAACCAAAATTACTATGAGCTTGAACACCTGTGTGCTCTCAAGCAATTTATGATCTTAAACAGATAAAGGCAGGTGTGGTTAACAGACATTTCTTCAAAGATCGTCGACTTTATAATGTGTATCTACTCATCATGGTGGGGGGGGGGGTAGTAGCCACACATGCTACAGCCATCAACCACAGGTCCTCTTAGTCTCAATGTTTGTGTCTTTCGGCTTTTCCCGGTTAGGGGTCGCCACAGCGGAACTCCGGTCTGCTAATGATTGGCAGTTGATTTTGACGTACTGGCTTGCCAGGCCTGACACACAACCTTCAACGAAGGTACGCCCATTCACGCATGTCTCCACGCAGAAGACGCTCTAGCTGAGAATCGAACCGGACAGCATCTTACTGTGAGGCGACAATGCTACCGCAGCACAATATGGCCCATAAATAAGCCCCATAAATGGCATAACATACTATGTTCTACCAAAGGTGCTTCCCAGTAAAATTGACAGCATAAGTATGTAAAACCACAAAGGAAAATGTTCAAAAAACAGAAAGAAACAAATACACCTACTGGTAGTGACTATTCTTCTTCTGTGATTAAACAAAGCTGATGCAGCTTATGATATTCTCATTATAGCACTGACCTCCAGGAGGAAGATGTGCCTTTGAAAACAATGCCCGATAGCTGTAGTCTTCCTATTTTGGTCTAATTTTGTACACTACGAATGTAAGTGTATCATTATTTTGGTTCATAGGTAGGTACTAGGCTATCTGCCCGAGGGCATTTATAAGCCTAGCCAGAGTGTGTCAGCTTTCACCACCCCATTGATTAATTAACTGAGCCACTGTCAATAAGAGCCAATGAATTGATCCCAGGGGTGTATTTTCTGTTACCCATCCACTCGTCAATGTTTCTCTTGAAGAGTGTTAGTGAGGGGCTCTGTCTTATGTAGTTAGGAATTTTGTTCCAAAGCATGGGGAATCTTTGTGACAGGATCTATCCCTCCAGCATGTTCTATTTATTGTTGTGGTGAGGTATAGCTCACTAGCGTGACTGGCTCGCAGTGACTTGGATTTCTTTAGGTGGAGCATGTCCATTAATTCTGAGTTGGACATGGCTTTGTAAGTCAAGCAGAGATCATCTCTGAGTAAGCAATATGCCACTGAGTACAGCTGGAGTTTTTCCAGTCAGGCTGCATAGGACATATGTTTGAGGCCAGTAATCCTTTTGGTGAGGTACTTTTGTGGTCTTTCCAGCTGTTGGAAGTGTCTTGTGAGGTACATCCCAAATGGGGCATTGTACTCTATGATAGGTCTGATGAGTGACGAGTAGAGGGGAACTATAACCTCTTTATTTCTAGATGTGAACCCTTTAGTAATTAGATGGGCTACATAGAAGGATTTCCTAACTACTTTGGCAATATGATTGTCAAAGGAGAGATTACAATTTACCTGGGTCCCCAGATCTCTTATTACCTCTTCTGTATTAAGGGGTTTGCCACCTATGTGGTAATTCATGGGTGTTTTGTTTTTCCCAAATGGGATGACTATGCATTTTTTGGCATTTTGTTTGAGACCATGACTTTGACACCAGGTGTCAGTCTCAATAAGGCCCTTTTGGAGAATGTCCATGTCAGCCATAGAGTCAATTATGGCTCCCAGTTTGCAGTCATCAGCGAACTTGGTTAACCATAGTCCTCCTGTGTTTGCCTGTACTTCTGAGAAGTATATGCCGAACAGTAGGGGTCCCAGGACTGAGCCTTGTGGAACACCACTTGTGACTGGTTTAGAGTCGGACCTGGAGCCTGCAATTCTTACCGTGTGAGTTCTGTCTGTAAGCCAGTTGGCAACCCATCTCATGACGTAGGGGTTTATGTTCAGGCTGGTGAGTTTTTCTATAATTCCCGAGTGGGGAATGGTGTCAAAAGCCTTGGCAAGGTCAAGGTAGGCTGTGTGAACTACCTTCCCTTTATCTATGGCCTTGGTGACTGTCTCGAAGAAGTCAACCAGGTTTAGTAGGCATGATCTGCCCTTAACAAAGACGAACTGGGTCGGGTCAAGTGTTTGGAGGTACCCAATGTTTTTGTTAATGAGTTCCATGATGATGCGCTCCATAGCCTTGGAGACCAGGCTAGTCAGGCTTATTGGGCAATAGTTACCAGGGACAGTTGTGGCCTCTCCTTTATGGAGCGGAATAACCATTGCTTTGTGCCATTCTATGGGCACATAGCCTGTGGGGAGGCTGAGGTTGAACAGTGTGTTTAGGTGGGGGGTTAGTTTGTTCTGTAGTTTGTGCAAGACGCAGCCTGGGACACCATCTGGCCCCATTGACACTGTGCTTTTGGCTTTTGAAAGGGCTGTTTTCACCTGTGCGTCTGTGATTTCTGGGACACTACACTTTTCTGGTATTGTTGTGCGCCCTTTTGGGGGTGAGAGGCGGGTGAAGTTTGCACTGAATCTTTCTGCCAGGATGTTGTGAATATCAGTGGGTTCAGTATATTTTGTGATATTTTGCACTAGTTCAGAGCATATCTGCGAGTTGCCACTTAGATTCTTGACATAGCTAAAGAAGGCTTTGTGGTTATCTTTTGAATTCTTGGCTATTTTTCTTTCTAGGTTAGCTTTGGAGGATTTTTTGAGGGACCTTAGTTTCTTACTGATACTGATCAGGGATGTCTTTCCTTCTTGGGATTTGCTTTTTTTTCTGAACTAGGTTCCTCCTTCTATTGTATAGCCTATTTATGGCAGGGGTCCACCAGACTGGTTTCCTTCTTTTAGGGGAGTGTGTATTGGTTTTGCTAGGGATGGCACAATCCATGCATCCTTGTAGGTGCTCATAGAGTGCATTTGTAAAGGTTCCTGCATCTTGGACACTGTTATCCTTTAGCGTGGGGGCTGTGAAACTTACCACCTATGTCTTAAGTAAGGTGAAGTTTGCTATAGAAAAGTTTTTCACTGTGGTTTCCTTGGCTGGAGGTGATGGTGTGGTGTGGACATCCAGAGTGATTAGTTTATGGTCTGATCTAACCAGTGATGGGTTGACCTCCAGTATGGAACACCTGTCGCCCATGTTGGTGATGACCAGGAACAGTATGTTTTCACCTCTGGTAGGGGAGTTTACCAGCTGATTCAGGGCATTTGAGTTGATGAATTCCAGGAAGCGATGGACCTGGGAGTTTGTACTTGAGTAGTTTTTGCAGTTAATGGTAGGGTAATTGAAATTGCCCAATATCAGGGTGTTTGGTAGGGCCTTCATGTTTTCCATTGTCTCCAGAAAGGCGGAGTGGTGATCCTGGGTCATGGAGGGTGATCTGCAGTAGGCCACAATTTGCATTGCAGATTTGCCTGATGTTAGTTGCACATGGATGATCTCGGAGGCATCATGCTGTGCCACTAACCTGGAGGTGTAGGTATCCTTGATGAATATGGATACACCCCCTCCTTTTGTGTTTCGGTGCATGTTCTGTGGCCAAAATGTGTGGTATGAGTTGTAGCCCGGTAGTGCTGGGGTGCTCTGTGCAGCCTTGAACCAGGTTTCCGTTACTGCACAGATGTCGATGTTCTCCATACTGAGTAGTGCTTTGAGCACGTGCATTTCGAGATTTAAATTCCTGACATTGAGTAGCATAACCATAATTTTTTTATTTGTGCTGTTTACGGAGGTGGGTTTGACTTTTGAGCCTTGCCTAAAAAAGGCACTATGGGGGCAGCAAGAGCCTTGGCCAGTATTTAAAAGCTTAGGGGTGACAGGAGCAAGCCGTCTCTTGTGAAGCAATGAGGCTTGACGAGCATGTCGTCCCAGGCTGACAGACACTGGATCCCCTTTGAATTACACCAGAAGCTTAGCCAATTGTTGAAATTTATATTTTTTTTCTTTATACTGCGGTATTGTTCTTGGTGAGGGCAGGATGCTACTCAGGGTCAGGGTCATACCCGCCTGGGCTACATGATCAGAGAGCTCTTCCATGCCTCTTTTCATGTAGTCCAGGGAGGTACATTTCAGGTCATTCACACAAACATGAACAATGACAGAGTCATATTTGTACTTGATCTGGAGTGACGTGAGTGCTTGTGTTATGTGGCGGATTTTGGCTCTCGACAGGCAGCTAACAGTAACCTTCTCCTTGTCCAGCCTATTGAATGGGATGTCAATGTGCCTGACTATGGAGTCACCTATTACTATTGTGTTAGGGAAGTTATTTCGCCTTAAGGGCTGTGATTGTGCGGCACACTGATTTTGTGTTTTATGTGTTGTCTGGTTTGTGACAGGAGATGTAGGTTTTTTGGGTGTCTGCTTTGGAGGTCTCTGATGCTTTTGCAGGTTTTTATTTAGAGCCTCTGAGTATGATTTTGTGTATTTATGTGTATTTTTTGCCAGTGCTGGTTTAGTATGTCTATGTGAGGCTGGAGGTGTGGTGTAAGTGTTAAGCTTCTCCTCATGACTGCCTGTTCCAGTCTTGGGTGGAGAGAGCTTAGCCTCCAATTTAGCTATATAATTGCATCTCTCGCATATGTTACTGTTTTGTGGTAGGAGGAGGGGTTTGTCTGTGTACATGAGGCACTTGTAACATTGCCTCAGGATACCCAGGTTCACCAGCTGGACTGGGGAGTATACCTGAAATTACCCTTTGGTCATGCTTAATAGTAGGGTGAGCTGCTTAGTCGTTTGGTTGGTGAGGGGTGAATAATGAGCCTTGCCTTGCTGGACAATCAAGTGTCGGGGTATATTAGTGCTTGCTATTAGGTCTGACCAAGTGCTAGACTGTAGGATGCTTTATAAGTGCTTAGGTTGAGAGTTAGACTACTTTTAAGGGAGAAACTGAAGAGGAGACTTGGTGGAGCCAGGATAAATTTAGCCCTAGCTAACTGGCGCTGCCCAGATGTGCAAAACCATGCAATTTTTTTTTATAGCAGGGAAATGAAAGAGATAGAAATTAGCCCTAAATGGCCTATAAACTACTATCTTCTGGGCTGGAACCACTCCTCCAGGGACAGATGGCTGCACAAAGCTCCCTCTCTCAGAGGTGAACAGAGAAACCTCCTTCTAGCCAAGTAAGGTATGGGCAACTCAGAGAATTGTAACACAGCCCTGCATTCAGCACTAGCCTGGAATCTGGTCTATACTAGCTTAGAAAGGTGGGAAACAAGGAACATTTTTTTTTAAAAGATAAGGCAAAAACAGTACAAAATACACTTAAAACAGCTTTAAATGACTACAAATAGAAAACATACACTTAAAACAGATTTAAATGACTACAATCAATCAGAAAAGGCTTTTAAACAAATTACCCAATTAACGAGTAAAGAAATCTCAAAAATGATCCCTGTTCCTGTAGTCTTCAATCAGACAAGTTCTAACTGCAAACTCCTGCCACTGGGGTACAGGGGAACCTTCTCCAAAAAGAAGGCCTGGATTAGTGCTCAGTTTATACAAACAAAGCTAGATTCAGCAGAAACAGCTCAAATATGCAGGCACAATAAGCCTTTAACCAGAAATTCCCAGCTCAAAAGGGCAGATTCCAGCCTCTCCTCCCACAAGAGTGCAGACCATGAACCTCCTTAATGTAAAATAACTGGCCTGAAGCCAAAGTGCTTAAACCAGAACAAATACACTTTTAGAATAACAGACACTGAGCCTTCAATCAGCAGTTCCTAATTTAGAGGGATGTAAGCTACCTGTCCTGCCACAACAGTGCAGACCACAAACCTTCTTAATGTAAAACAACTGGTCTGAAGCCCAAGTGCTTAAACCAAAAGGCTTAGAATGATAGTTACACCAAGCAGTAATAAATACAACTGAGTACCTTTAAGATGATACAAAAGCAAAATAAAGTAATAAAGTAATAAAGTAGGAAGAAACACAAATACAGTAAAAGCAGATGAATAAAGTGTGCAAATGAGATGGCCCCAGGAGGAGCATCCAAATGCAAATTTACAAGAGGGGCGAGCAGTTTCAAAGGCAACAAGATTAACACCAAAACAAAAACAGGGAGGGTGGGTGGTGAACTATCTGAAAAAAACAGAGCCACAACTTCCAGCTAGATAGTATTCAATGCAACACAAATAAATCAATTTAAATGCTGTATTATTTGAAAAAAGTGCAGATAAAGATTTACTTAAATCCACTTATACATCCAGTTGATTGCATTCAGGTCTTAGCTGGCCAAAGCTCAGAGTTTAAGCAGAAAATAACCCAAAATGTACCACTTATAGGTTCATAGGTTCATACTAGGCTATCTGCCCTAGGGCATTTATAAGCCTAGCCAGAGTGTGTTTGGCTTTCGCCACCCATTTTAAATGAATTTTGCTATGCCCTTTTTCGAGGTTAGTATACTGGGCCTCTGTCTAACAGTGACACAGAAGTGATACCCAGGGTAAACCTATGATCTCCCATCCACTCATCAATATTCCTCTTGAAAAGAGTCAATGAGGACTCTGCCTAACCTAGACTGGGATTTTATTCCAGAGTGAAGGGAGCCTCTGGGTTATGAAAATGTCCCTCCAGCATGTCCTATTTATTTCAGTGCTGAGGTTCAAGTCTCTCGAGCGCGTAGCTCGATGGGATTTGGACTTTCCGAGGTGCAGCATGTCCATTAATTCTGGATTGGTCATGGCTTTATACGTCAGGCACAGATCACCTCTGAGCAGGCGGTATGCCACTGAGTAGAGCTGGAGTTTCTTTAACCGGGCAGCATATGACATCTGTTTGAGCCCTTTGATCCTCTTGGTGAGGTACTTTTGGGGTCTTTCCCATTGCTGCAGGTGTCTGGTAAGGTACATCCCAAAAGGGGCATTGTACTCAATTATGGGCCTGATGAGGGATGAGTAAAGAGGCACGATGACCTCCCCTGATCTAGATGTGAATCCCTTCATGATTAGGTGGGCTATATAAAATGTTTTTCTAACCACTTTGGCCACATGGATTTCAAATGAGAGATTGCTATCAACTTGGGTCCCCAGGTCCCTAATTACTTCTTCCATACTTAATGGATTACCACCTATGTGGTAATTTGTGGGCACTTTGTTTTTCCCAAAGGGGATGACTATACACTTTTTGGCGTTTAGCTTGAGGCCATGGCTCTGGCACCAGTTGTCTGTTTCTATGAGACCCTTTTGTAGGATGCTTGTGTCAGCTGGAGAGTCGATTATGGCACCTAATTTGAAGTCATCTGTGGACTTGGTCAGCCACAGTCCTTCCGTGTTGGCCTGTACCTCCGAGAAATATATACCAAACAAGAGAGGTCCCAGGACTGAGCCTTGTGGGATGCCACTTGTAACTGGTTTGGAGTCTGACATGGCTCCAGCAATTCTAACCATATGGGTTCTGTCCTTCAGCCAGTTTGCAAACCATCTAGTGACATAGGGGTTTATATTTAAGCTGGTGAGCTTATCTATAATGTCCGAGTGGGGTATTGTATCGAAGACTTTTGCGAGGTCCAGGTAGGCTGTGTGGACCACCTTCCCCTCGTCAATGGCCTTGGTGACTGTTTCAAAGAAATCGACCAGGTTTAAGAGGCAGGATCTGCCCTTAACAAAGCTGAACTGGGTAGGATCCAGTGTCTGTAGGTCCCCAATATCTTTATTTATGAGAACCATGATGATCCTTTCCATAGCTTTGCAGACCAAGCTAGTCAGGCTTATGGGGCGATAGTTTCCAGGAACCATTGAGGCACCACCTTTATGGAGAGGGACCACTGTTGCTGTATGCCACTCTTTGGGTACATATCCTGTAGTAAGGCTGAGATCGAACAGTAGTTTTATGTTTGGGTTTAGCTCTTCTTGGAGTTCATGTAGGATGCAGCCCGGGACACCTTCTGTTCCTATTGATGCTGTGTTTTTTGCTTTGGAGAGGGCAGCTCTTACCTGAGCATCTGAGATGTCTGGGGGGCAGCACTCTGCTGGGATAGATATTTGCCCTTTTGGTGGGGGGGGGGAAGAAGTTTGCGCTGAACCTGTCAGCTAGGATGTTGGCAATATCTGTGGGTTCGGTGTATTTTTTGTCATTTTGGACTAATTCTGAGCATATCTGGGAATTCCCACTCAGGTTCCTAACATAACTAAAGAAAGCCTTGTGATTATCCTTAGTGTCCTGTGCAATTTTTCTCTCGAAGCTGGCCTTAGACGATTTTATGAGTGCCCATAGTTTTTTGCTAATACTAATCAGAGATGCCTTCCCTTTTTGGAATTTTGCTCTATCATGTAGTAGCTTCCTTATTCTATTGTTTAGTTTGTTTATGGCTGTGGTCCACCAGACAGGACGCCTGCCTTTGGAGGATTGGGTCTTGGTTTTATTTGGGATTGCATGATCCATGCATTCCTGAAGGTGTTCATAGAATGCGTTTATAAAGGATTCTGCAGTCTGGGCCGTATTTTCCACAGGCCTGGGGGCTTTAAAGGATTCCACCTCGGTTTTGAGGAGTGTGAAATTTGCTTTAGAGAAGTTTTTCACTGTGGTTTTCTGGGCGGGGGGTGGGGTCGGCATGTGAATATCCAGTGAGATTAGTTTATGGTCTGATCTTACCAGTGAGGGATACACTTCTGGTCTGGAGCATAGAGCCCCCATGCTGGTGATGATCAGGTCCAGTAAGTTTTCCCCTCTTGTGGGAGTGGTAACAGGTTGTTCCATAGCATTTGAGTTTATAAATTCTAGGAACCTTTGGGCTAGGGTGTTGGAGCTAGAGTAATGCTCCCAGTCTATGTTTGGGTAGTTGAAGTCGCCCAATATAATGGTGTTTGGAGAGACCTTCATATTTTCCAGTGTTCTCAGGAAGGCCGAGTGGGGTTCCTGGGTTTGGGAGGGTGGTCTGTAGCAGGCTATAAACTGGAAGGCAGTTTTACCCACTGTTAGTTTCACATGGATAGTCTCTGATGCTTCATGCTGTGCCACCAACCTGGAGGTTTGGGTATCTTTGACAAATATTGATACTCCCCCTCCTTTTGTGGTTCGTTACAAGTTTTGGGGCTGAAAAGCATGGTATGAGGTATAACTTGGTTGTGCTGGGGTGCTCTCAGGAGCCTTGAACCAGGTTTCTGTTACTGCACAGATATCGATGTTCTCCATGCTAAGGAGAGTTTTGAGTGCGTGCATCTTGAGGTTTAGACTTCTGGCGTTGAGTAGCATTACTCTTAGTTTCTTATCCCTTGTGATACCTATAGAGGTGGGTTTGTCTTTTGAGCCTTGCCTAAAAAGGCACTATGGGGGTGGCAAGAGCCTTTGCCAATATCCGAAAGCCCAGGGGTGACAGGTGCAAGCCATCCCTAGTGAAGCATCATGGTTTGTCGAGCATGTCATCCCAGGCTGACAGGCATTGGATCCCCTTTGAATGACACCGATACTTAAGCCAATTGTTGAAATTGATCATCTTGTCTTCATATTGTGGCATCATTCTTGGTGAGGGTAAGATGCTACTCAAGGTCAGGGTCATACCGGCCTGGGCTACATGCTCAGAGAGCTCCTCTACGTCTCTTTTCATGTAGTCCAGGGAGGTACGTCTCAGGTCATTCACACCAGCATAGACAATGACTGAGTCATATTTGTACTTGCCTTGGAGTGACCTGAGTGCTTGTGTTATGTGGCGGATCCTAGTGCCTGACAGGCAGCTCAGAGAGCTCCTCTACATCTCTTTTCATGTAGTCCAGGGAGGTATGTCTCAGGTCATTCACACCAGCATGGACAATGACTGAGTCATATTTATACTTACCTTGGAGTGACCTGAGTGCTTGTGTTATGTGGCGGATCCTAGTGCCCGACAGGCAGCTCACCGTGACCTTCTCCTTGCTCAGCCTGGTGAGAGGGACGTCAGTGTGCCTGGCGATAGAGTCACCTATTACAAGTGTATCAGGTGTGTTGTTTAGCCTTAAGGACTGTGACTGTTCGGCACACTGGCTTTGTGAGCTATGTGTTGCACGTGTTTTGTTTTGGGTTGTGGTTGCTTGGGTGTCTGCTTTGGAGGTCTCTGCTGATTAGGCAGATTTTTATTTAGAGCCTCCAAGTATGTTTTTGTGTGTTTATGTGTTTGGCTTGCTGTCGTGGTAGGTCTATGTGAGACTTGAATTGTGGTCAGTGTGGTTTCCTTCTCCTCCTGACTGGTTATGCCAGTACTGAGTTGAGAGAGCTTAGCCTCCAGTTTGGCTATATGATTGCATCTCTCACATGTGTTGGAATTTGTTGGGAGGAGGAGAGGGTTGTCTGTGTACATGAGGCAGTTGTAACATTGCCTCAAGATTCCCAGATTCACCAGCTGGACTGGAGAGGAGATTGACAACTGACCTTTGGACATGCTAGAATAGTATTGGGAATTTCTTTATAATTGAAAAAAAGGGCCAATGGGGAACAAAGTACTCAAGGGGAGTTTGTGAGGGTGTAGTGCTTTTAATTTTTTAGTGCTGACTTATATAATCGCTTTAGTGAGCAAGTGCCAGGCTTTAGAGTAGGAATAGGGTGTTTATTATGAGAACTAGATCAGTTCTAAGGGAAAAAGTGAAGAGCAGACTTTGTGGAGCTGAGAATGGTTTAAACCCAATTAAGAAAAGCTGCCCAATGCTACGCTATGTGCAAAATCGTGCAAAGCCGCGCCAAAACGGGTTTTATACAGGGGGACTTGAAAGAGCTAGAAATTGGCCCAAAACAGCCAATAGACTACCAGATTCTTGTGCTGGGAACACTCCTCCAGGGATAGATAGGCTGCTCTAAACTCCCCACTGCCACTGGTGAACAAAGAAGCCTCCCTTTATCCAAGAAAGGAAATGGGCAACACAGGAACTTTCCAAAAGTCCAGAATACAGCAAAGATAAGGCAAAAAATGAATACCAATGAAGTGAACTACCCCCACTTATCACTGGCTATGCAGGAATTCTAACAAGCACCAAATTCTAACAAGCATTAACTGAAAAAACAGAGCCACAACTTCCAGCTAGATAGTATTCAATGCAACACAAATAAATCAATTTAAATGCTGTTTTATTTTAAAAAAGTGCAGATAAAGATTTACTTAAATTCACTTATATGCCCAGTTGATTGCATGTAGGGTTTAGCTGGCCAAAGCTCAGAGTTCACAAAGATTCCACAATTTTAATTGTGCTGCAAAATGATGCATACCTGTTCTCGGCAACATTTCACACTCTACAAGTAATGATGCATGTTTGTTCTGAGCAACATTTTACGCTCTATAAGCAATGATGCATGCCTGTTCGGAGCAACATTTCACATGCTATATGTAATGATGCATGCCTGTTCTAAGCAACATTTCACACTGTATAAGTAATGATTCATGCCTTTTCTGAGCAACATTTCACACTCTGTAAGTAATGATGCATGCCTGAGCAACATTTTGCATGCTATATTTAATGATGTATGCCTGTTTGGGGCAAAATTTCACATGCTATAAGTAGTGATTCATGCCTGTTCTGAGCAACATTTCACATCCTATAAGTAATGATGCATGCCTGTTCTGAGCACCATTTCACATGCTATAAGTAATGATCCATGTCTTTTCTGAGCAACATTTCACAAGCTATAAGCAATGATGCATGCCTGTTCTGAAAAATATTTCACATGCTTTAAGTAATGATGCATGCCTGTTCTGAGCACCATTTCACATGCTATAAGTAGTGATGCATGCCTGTTCTGAGCCACATTTCACATGCTATAAGTAATGATGCATGCCTGTTTTGAAAAACATTTCATACGCTATAAGTTATGATGCATGCCTGTTCTGAGCAACATTTCACATGCTATAAGTAATAATGCATGCCTGTTCTGAGCAACATTTCACATGCTAGTAGTGATGCATGCCTGTTCTGAGCAACATTTCACACTCTTTAAATAATGATGCATGCCTGTTCTGAGCAGCAGCATTTCTCTCGCTATAATTAATGATGCATGCCTGTTCATAGGTTCATAGGTTTATACTAGGCTATCTGCCCTAAGGCATTTATAAGCCTAGCCCAAATTTTTGTGGCTTACGCCACCCCTTATATGAAAAAATACTGTGCCCATTAGTTTGTTGTGCTTCTGTCCAGCAGTGACACAGAGGTGATTCCCGGGGTAAACCTACGATCTCCCATCCACAGGTCTAGATTTCTCTTGAACAGAGTCAGCGAGGTGCTCTGCCTCACATGGACCGGGATTTTATTCCACAGCATAGGGAGTCTCTGAGTGATAAATCTATCCCTCCAGCACGTCCTATTTATATCCGTGCTAAGGTTTAAGTCGCTTGCTCTAGTGGTTTTGGTGGATTTGGATTTTTTGAGGTGGAGCATGTCCATTAATTCCGGGTTGGACATGGCCTTGTATGTCAGGCACATGTCACCTCTGAGCAGACGGTATGCGACTGAATAGAGCTGGAGTTTCTTCAATCTGGCAGCATATGACAGATTTTGGAGTCCTTTATCCTTTTGGTGAGGAACTTTTGGGGTCTCTCCAATTGCTGCAGATGTCGGGTGAGATACATCCCGAATGGGGCATTGTACTCGATCATTGGTCTGATAAGTGAAGAGTACAGGGGAACAATGACCTCACTAGATCTGGATGTGAATCCCTTCATGATCAGGTGGGCAATGTAGAAGGTCTTTCTAACCACTTTAGCAATGTGAGTGTCAAAAGAAAGGCCACTGTCAACCTGGGTCCCCAGGTCCCTGATAACCTCTTCTGTGCTTAGTGGATTGCCACCTATATGGTAGCTTGGGGTTACCTTGTTTTTCCTGAAGGGTATGACTATACATTTTTTGGCGTTTAACTTCAGGCCATGGCTCTGGCACCAGCTATCTGTTTCCGTGAGTACCTTCTGAAGGATATCCGTGTCTGATGCACTTTCCACTATGGCGCCCAGTTTGCAGTCGTCTGCAAACTTTGTCAGCCAAAGTCCTCCTATGTTGGCCTGTACTTCTGAGAAGTAGATGCCAAACAATAGGGGGCCAAGGACCAAGCCCTGTGGGACACCACTTGTGACCGGCTTGGAGTCTGACACAGCGCCAGCAACTCTAACCCTGTGGGTTCTGTCCTTAAGCCAGTTTGCAACCCATCTTGTGACATATGGGTTTACATTTCACATGCTATAAGTAATAATGCATGCCTGTTCTGAAAAACATTTCACATGCTATAAGTAATGACGCATGCCTGTTCTGAGCAACATTTCACACTCTTTAAATAATGATGCATGCCTGTTCTGAGCAGCATTTCTCTTGCTATAATTGATGCTTGCCTGTTCTGAAAAACATTTCACATGCTATAAGTAATGATGCATGCCTGTTCTGAGCACTATTTCACATGCTATAAGTAATGATGCATGCCTGTTCTGAACAAGATTTCACATGCAATAAGTAACAATACATTCATGTTCTGAGCAACGTTTCACATGCTATAAGTTTGTCATCTCTGCTTATAGCAGAAATTAGTCAGAGCATGGTTCTGTGGAGTGAGAACTAAGGACATTTAATTTATTAACTAAATGGTATCACACTGTAGTGCATGATGCACTCAGTACACTGCATACTAAGGCAGAGAGACAACAAGAGACATGTACAAAATATAAGTTGAAATGTACTAAATAGGAAGTGAGGAAAGTCTGTGTACAAAATGGCTTATTCCATGTTCATGATATGCATGTAGTGTACAGGGTGCTGCAACTGAACTGAAAACTAATGGTGCTTAAAAGACTTTTGATAAGTACTTGTAAGCACTGTTAAGCCATAGCTTTTTGTTGGAGCTTAACATTGGCCATTGTAGGACACCATAAAACAGCAACAAAGAACTAAAACAGCTTTAAAACTGTTAAATACCCCCTTTAATACACTTAAAAAAGGGTTGGTAGAGTTGTGTCTAGCAAATTTAAAGCCATTACTTCCTCAGAGGACACTTTGCTTCTGACCATGGTATGTGTAGCAGCACAAAGTTTTTGCTCTCTTACACTTCATCTGTAACGAATGCAGTATACAAATGACCTACAAAATATAATGATCATAGCATTCTTAATGTGAGTTCAGCTTGGATACCAAGATTCACATCTCAAGCTTTTGCTGTCAAGGTGAATTTTTTCATATCTATGTCTCAGGCACATAATATCGAGGATTATGATTTG